>NW_026586463.1:2623293-2787105 GCF_907164565.1 Psammomys obesus
TCTTTCTTTCTTTCTTTCTTTCTTTCTTTCTTTCTTTCTTTCTTTCTCTCTTCCTTTCTTTCACTTAGCCATGTCATAAAACCCAAGCAAGGGCCTGTGGCAGGTAAGAAGATATCATGAAGTGATACTTAGCATCATGAAAGTTGGGGTCTCTGGAAGAACCAAAAACAGAAGCTCTGGAGTGAGTTTGCAGAAACAGACGCCAGAACCTCAATGCGGAGCTGGCAAAACAGGCAAACGCTGCTTTTGATGACTCCAGAACCATGCTGCCTCCCCACCATCTGTGCCTACAGCAGGGAGGCCCTGCCCCCTCCCTGCCTCTGCACACAGTCACTTCTCTAGTTCCGTCTCAACATGTGCATCTGATTAGCAGAACTAAGTCAGATGACTGTATCCCAGAGGCAAAGGAAACTGAGAAATGTGGGGGTTTCACATTCTATCTTGGGAAGACAGATTCACACCATGGGGGACCATCATGATGCAGGGGTGTCAAAAGATTTGGCTAACAGGAAGAACCAGAAGAATTTAGACTTTAAAGAAGTCTGGATTCATTGTGCCAGTCAGCTTCTGGCAAAGCGTCTCTAGCCAGCAGGTAGATGCAGTCCCAAGCATCATTTTCAGGAGGGCTGATCGTAATGACTGACTAAATATCTCATATGGAAAAAGAGTGGCCACATACTGCTCATGGTCTCCATTACAGTCTCTGAGCTTAAATGTTCTGTGTACATTATATATTCAGCCTCCTTAATAACCCCAATTCAAGGGTATAATTCTCATTTCACAGATAAAGAACACTAGGCTGAGAAATTACACAGTTTTTTTCTGAAAGCCATACAGTTTTTTCTGAAAGCTGGGTTAGGGCTTAATCTGAGTTCTGTGCCAAACCTGTATTCTTCCTAACGAGTTTTCAAGCAAGAAACCCATGGAACTGTTCAGGTGGTAATGGCTTTAGAGACCATGAAAAATATGGGTGCTTCTTTTGGGGGGAGATTATTTATAGCTATTGGGTCTCAAAGGAGACATATGCTCCCTCGATTTTGGTGAACCACTGTACTCACCAAGTTTTAGTGGGGCAGCTGATGAGCACAGAGCAATGACTAGGGCATGGGTACACTCTAAATCAAAGGGTTTTTTTGTTTTGTTTTGTTTTGTTTTGTTTTGTTTTGTTTTGTTTCACTATGCCAAAAAAGCAGCCATATAACATGCGTTCTATTAACAAAAAATTAAGTGTTTGGTATATTTCTGTTAACTAAGGCATGGTGCCATACAGCAGCTCTCTAGACTTTCCTCATTTTCTCATAACTCAGACTTTATGTTCACTGAGCAGCAAGTCTGTCTCCCTCTCCTCCCAGCCCCCGGCAACCAACCCATTACTTTGTGCATCTCTGAGTTTAACTGTCCATGTAAATTGTTTTATTTTTCATCCGAGCTCTTATTCTTGTGATGTTGTTTTTGCACATTTAAAATTTTAGGGTAGTGCCCATCTCTTGTGCAGGAAGGAGCAGGGGTTAATCCTGACGAGAACGGCTCTTTTCTGACAGCTGAGGAAAGACTGAGCAAACAGGGACCATATTTTTCATTTAACCACTGAAGTCCTAGCTGTACATCAGAAGGCCTGGCATCTATTTGTGACTTTGCCACCAACTCCATTTATCAGGGCCTCCATCACCTGTGTGATAGGGGTAATATAAAACCTGCCATCATTTCCTCCACCAGAGTGTTATGAGATTGTTTTGAAAGTACTTTCATTTCCCCAACAGAAAGGCATTATAGATCTATATATATTCCTGCTATGACTTCTTTGGGGGAAAGAAAAGCACCTTGGAGGAGTCCTGGCTCACACCTTCCAGGACTGAGTGATTTTGGAGCCTCACAGGCATCCATATTTGGGATATGCTTTATGAAGAAAGGCTTGGTTCCCTTTTCTCCACTTCTACCGGATCGTTTCTTTCTTCTTCTCATTTGTCGAGTTTGTTTTTGTTTTTGTTTTTTTTTAAGTTCTAGCATAAATAAACCTCTCAAAGTGTATTATTTTGCCCAAATGTTGTTGCCTTAGATGGGGCTGATTATTTATGTCTCCATGTCAACATGCATAATACTTTACAGAACACAAAAGCTGTACTCTAGAATCAAGATTAAGATTGTTTTAAAATAGAAAGATGCCAGGGAGCCCAGGAGGGCCAGCCCCACTAACTGGTTGAAGGAGGCTCCACCATAAAAAGCCTACCTAGGAGAACTTGTAGCATTTCATGAACAGGGTCGACCCTCGGAGTGGAAAATGGCCCCTTCTTGGATGCCTAGTCCCCATGCAATCAGTTTTCTAAATGGCATTTTAGAAAGGTAATGAATATCTACTAACACTAGATGTCAACTTAATTTCAAAGCAGTGGAACGGACCATAAATAAAAACAGTGAGTGACTTCCATAGTTCTGCCAGCTCAGACCCACAGAAATGTGGACTGTCAAGAGGTCAAAACACAGCTTCTTGAATAAGATAAAATGGCGGATAGGAAGTGTTCTTCAAGTTACTGCTATACCCTATTCTCTTAGGTGGTTCTTAGTGTAGGAAAATGTAAAAAAATTTACAATTATGGTGATAGCAAACATATTGGTCCAATATATGATATGAATTAAACAGGTGGCAGGAAAGAGAGACAAAGGAGAAATTTGGAAAACAGGTTTTTCTTGATGTGTTCTCCCAGCAGTTGGATTCTGAATGTCAAAGCAGAACCTTACACTGTGTATTGCTTAAATGAAAGTTAATCGTCCCTATTCAGTCAAACACCTAAGGAACAGGAGTGTCCTCCCTAAATGAAGTATTCTTCAGATCTCTACAGGAACACTGAGATCCCCCACCCCACCCCCAGCCAGCAAGAGCCCCTTCCAGCTGGCAAGAGGTCCTCCAAGTCACACTGGATTTTCTTAATGGCATTCTCCCATTCCTTCTTTTTTATATTAAATTCTGACCCTTTGACTCAGGCAGGGCCCCAGCTTCTTCAGGATCAGTGAGTTCATTGAGTATAGTCTAACCTGTGCAGTTTCTGATGAACCCCCATGCTAGGTTAGTCTAAAAGTACTGCTTTGATTGTGCTACTCTTCCACAGGTCGGAGTTAGCCAGTGCTGTCAGGAAAGACCCTAAGCTGTGATGCCAGCAGTGGATCACTTTTCTGTTATAGCCAAGGGTGGGTTCCATCCCTCGCACCAAGAAGAAGTAAGTCCTGACTTATTTGTCTAACACGAAAGACCCTGTTGTCTTCCTAGCACAGTTTCCCAGCTCCCCCTTCTACAAGATGTATGCTCTCGCCAACTGGATTATTCATTGTTTGTGGTGCGGATTCTGCTCCAGCCCCAGATACCATAAATGTTTATTCAGCCAGAATCCCATTTAGTCAATCTCTATGACCATTAAACAGCCACAGAAACATAACCAAAGTCCATGTTGTTCCATTCTTTAACATGCCTCACGTTGCAAGTCCTCTTCTTAAGTCTGGGTGGGCTGTGGGGATTCCCTTTCTATGAGCAGAATGCAGCAGAAGGGCTGTTATGTAAAGTCTAAAGTTTTGCCAGAAATGGCCATGTAGCTTGCATCTGCTTTTCTTGGAGTGCTTGTGCTGGGGGAAGGTAGGTACCACACAAGCATAGATACTCTGAGACTACCATGCCGGAAAGACCACAGATATGCAATCTGGTGAGAAGTCCAGCTCCTACATAACTGCCAGGAAAGGAGGGGGCATCTGAGAGTGACTGCAGCCCCATTACTTTTCCAGGACCATGCCACCAAGCCCTTCCTCAATTCCTAACTCCAGGAAGCAGGCAAAAGGAAGGGCTGTTTTAAGTTACTAGGTTTTGGACTCATTTGTTACAAGGTGTAGACCCATAAATTCTGCGTCTGGATTCTGAATTGAAGACTGTCACATCTCTAAATTCTAAAGCAATTCTTCTCTAGTCTCATTCTTTCAGAAGATATTGACTGAAACACAGATTATAGCAAGGAAGACACTTGTGCTGGGCGCTGGAAGAGCAGCAGGTTTTAAGATTACTAACCTAATCAAGAAGGAGGATCCTGGGTAAGATGATCAATCCTCATTCAGAAAGGCAAATGGGATGGACATTGGAAGAGGGAGAAAACAGGGAACAGGACAGGAGCCTACTACAGAGGGCCGCTGAAAGACTCTACCCAGCAGGGTATCAAAGCAGATGCTGAGACTCATAGCCAAACTTTGGGCAGAGTGTAGGGAATCTTATGAAAGAAGGGGGAGATAGAAAGACCTGGAGGTGACAGGAGCTCCACAAGGAGAGAAAAAAAAAAGATCTGGGCACAAGGGTCTTTCCTGAGACTGATACTCCAACCAAGAACCATTCATGAAAATAACCTAGAACCCCTGCACAGATGTAGCCCATGGCAGTTCAGTGTCCAAGTGGGTTCCCTAGTAATGGGAACAGGGACTGTCTCTCACATGAACTGAGTGGCCTGCTCTTTTGATCACCTCCCCCTGAGGTGATCAAAGCCACATAGGAAGACAATGCAACCACTCCTGAAAAGATCTGATAGACTAGGATCAGATGGAAGGGGAGGAGGACCTCCCCTATCAGTGGACTAGGGAAGGGGCATGTGTGGAGAAGAGGGAGGGAGAGTGGAATTGGGAGGGGATGAGGGAGGAGGCTACAGTTGGGATACAAAGTGAATAAACTGTAATTAATAAAAAATAAATTAATTAAAAAACAAGACAAAAAAGATTACTAACCTCTGTCTTAGTTGGTTTTCTGCTGGCATAGCAGAATACTGTAACAGAGTAATCTATGAAGGACTTTGTGTGGGTCACACACCTCAGCGAAGCAGGGAAGTTCAAGAGCGGGTAGCTATGTCCAGTGAGGGTCTTGTGCTATGTCAACTCATGACAAAACAGAGAACGGCAGGCTGGCACCTGGGAGAGAGAGAGAGATGAGGCATAATTTCTGAGTAGCTAAACTATTCTCACGAGAAAAGCACCAGACATTCTCAGGGGCTCTGCCTCCATGATCCAAACACTTTCCCATCTCTCAAGACTGTCACCTTATGGACCAACTACCCCACAGGAGCTTTGATGGAAACAAATGGTACTCAAACTGTAGCATCTTGTCAAGGTCTTTATAGTCCTGCTATAGATGAACAATGACCAAGCCCAGGCAATTATGGCGCATGATTAATTACACCCATAATACATAGCTGAGTAGCCATTTTGTGACAGGCACTGTGCCATAGCAAAATAAACTGGAAATACTGATTGATAGACCGTAGGGCATCGGTGCGGAACCCTCCTAGAGAGAGCTGACTCTATGAGTCTGGACGGAAGTGGATTAGAGAGATAGAGTTAAAGCTGATAGAACTTTGGTGGTAACAAAACCCATGCATCTGCCTGAAAATCCAAGGGCTGAATCAGGGAAGGCAGGGATCCTAGATAGAAATGCTAAGGCTCACAACGTAAGACTGCCCTTCCCATGTGAAGAAGAGCCAGGGAGAAAGAGGAAATTAAAGTCTCAAGATTTCCAGGAACCAAGGAAAAAGCTACACCCAGTGGCTTAGGCAAAAACTCTGACCAACATGTTGACATGTGTTTCTGACATCCTTCTCTTGCAGTCTTGGGTTTTTATTTTAAAACAAGTTTAGTTAATAAGTGCTCGTTGAAGTCATGCTAGTCATAGCAAGGGGTTGGTTATGTTGTGAAATTGAATTTGCTCATAGTTAAGGATCTCAGATGTGCAAATTGAAAATATTATTTGTTAACTAAAAATAAAAATCGGGTTCCATTTCTGATAACAGGTCAAAACTTGCCATTGTGCATGGAATTCAGTTCCTTGACTTCAAAGCACACACACTTACTGTTGGGGGAGGCCTATCTGAACCCAAATTCTGCTCAATCCACACTCTCTCACCTTCTATCTGGATGTCCTGGGCTCTGTGGAGACTGATGTATTACCCTAACATGAGATCAATGTTTCATTTGAGATGCAGAATGACCCATTTACTGGATTGGACCTCCTCAAAAGACCTCCATGGTCTGTGCTTCTCCCAAAGGCCATGCTGGTTGCTGGCTTGAGCCTTGGCAAAGGACCATGTTGATCTCTTTGGGCCTTCCTGTCACTGGAGACCAGGCCGAAGTCCTTGGTGCAGGCTGATGCTGCAGTTCGAGTGGAGTTCATCGTCCATGCTTTTGTCAGAAACCATGTGGAAGCCTAGAATCCATGCTCCTGCTGTCTGTGGGGGGCAAGGAAGCTACACACACAGTGATAGAGATGACTCCAGATGCACAGTGGAGAACGAAGGACATAAAAGGCTTCTGCCACAACCCATTCCTCCACCCCAGCCCATTCCACTCTGTAGAAGTGACAGCCTAGAGCACAAGGGGAACTCCTAAAACGAAGATTGTGATGAGGTCCAGTTCCCCACACTTGATGGCTTACAGTGGGAGTGTGGGTGGAGGAGGACTCAGTTTCCCCTGGGGGACAGGACGCTGGGGCTTTGAGCATGCTTCAGTGAGTATATGGACCTTTTAATCCCTTCTCTTTCCCTTTCTTTTTTTTTTGGGGGGGAAGGTCACCTAGGAGAGGGAGTGGATATGGGAGTCCTGGGAGGTGAGCACTTTCAGGGTGCATGAGGTCAGGTTCCCAAATAATCAATAAAAACACTTTGTTTAAAAAAAAAATAGCCAAATGCAAACGCTCATTAGCACCACCAACTGCTACTTTAAAGAAAGATGTGTAGCATCTGACTAAAGAAGTAAGTTGATAGTTCCATGTCCTCCTTTCTCGTTCTCTCTGTTGTTAGACACTGTTTAGTTTAATCCTGTCTTCATCCTGAGTTTAAGCCAAATGGACACGCCCTTCATCTTCCCACGATCAAACCTCAAGTTTCTGGGTCACTCTTCCCTTGACACATCTTTGGCTGTTTCTCATTAAGGAAAACCCCTGTGGCTGCTTCTTTGCCAATGGTGTTCTCCACACGCTCCCTCCCCTTCAGACTTACACACCTTTCACTCTTACACCCTTTTCATCTGAAAACCTTAGTAAAAACTGAGAGAAATGCAGGCCAGGCCTCTGCAGCGGTAGTCTGAGTTCTCTGGGAAATGATCTCTCCCCCAAGCTAGAGGACGGCCATCCTCCATCTGCCATCCCTTCACTTCTGCTTCTCTTGTGGGAAAACCTCACCCTCCACTGATCTTGAAGTACCCAATCCTGAACTCTGATTTTCACATGTAAAATGGTCTGGGTCAACAGAGCATGAAAAGTTATGAAAAGTTACCTGCCCTAGATAGAGCTGATGATTTCCTGAAAAAAGTGCTGAGAAAGCACTGTCACCCTGCTTGGGCTAACGGTCTGTTTTCAGAAGAAGACAGTCATGGGAGATGCTTTTGCTTTCCCTTTCTACAAAGGGCAGAAGGTGGAGAGGCTGATAAGAGATGATCAGTCCTTAGGAAACAGCCTGTTGATACAGCAGGGTCAGGAAAACAGTGTTGAAAACAAAGCAAAGCTTGAGAAATAAATAAAAAAGACACAAAATCTATTCACACACACACACCATAACAAAAAACATACACACTTACATACCTACACACATGCACACAAGCACACACATACATAAACATGCAAAGCATAACAAAAAGCATACACACACATGCATACATGAACATATACACATACATACACACATATACAAACACATGCACACACCCTCAAAAACAGAGAATTAAGGAAAGATTGGTGTCGGAAATGTGACTTTTGTTGTACCGTAATGATGAGTGGAAGGATTAAAGATCAATTACTTGATAGCGCAGCAGATGCCCCTGAAGAATCCCTACGTAGTTGTTGACTAATTGAAGCTACAGCTGAGGTTCTGTGAAGAAGCTAGACTGTTGGATGAGGGAGAAGCTGGCGTTTTCTATATTATATTATATTACATTATATTACATTATATTATATTATATTATATTATATTATATTATATTATATTATATTATATTATATTATATTAATTATAATGTGTGTATGGGTGTAGCAGGCCATGAAATGTGTATGGAGGTAAGACTGCAGCTTGCAGGAGTTGGTTCTTTTATTCCATCTTGAGTCCTGGGATTGAACTCTTCATCAGTCTTGGTGGCAAGTGCTGTTAAGCAGGAAGTCATTCCACCAGCCCGGTTTCCTACACAGAGATAATTGACCTGTACTGTATGAGGGGGGAGGGGCTATGCTGATAGCTCATCTACAACATTATCAGATCTCTAAGACATGCTTTGATGGGTTTGATGTCACTCACATGGTGCCAGTTGGGTAGGTATGTAAAAAACAACCTGGCACTGCATTTCTAGAGACTCCTTGAACATTTTCTCTTCTCCTAAGCCATCTCTTCCCTCTCTACCTGTTTCTGGCACTAAAAGCACAGCATGGAGAATGGTATGCATTAAGCAAGTATACTTTCTAGTGATTTTTGGCACTTTCTTTAATCATTTTCAGAGATTCTGAGGTGACTTTTATGAAGGCAGAGCAGGCCTTCCTTCTCAAGTGCCTTTCATTGGCTAGAGCATCAGAGGTGACATTTTTCCCTCTCAGTCAGGTGTAACCTAAATTTAGTAAAATGAAGTTAAGCACAATGTGTTTACCTAAAAACCACCTTTCCCAACATTTTACCTCCTATGAATCCTCTAACAGTTTCCTAACAGATAACTGACTATCAGATGTATCTGACATGGAGAGTTTGTAATATTATCTGCTTCAAGTGGCCATTTTCCTCATGCCCTTTGTGGAACAAAGACATCCTGGGCTCTGTGCCTCGAAATAACCCTTTAGGAAGTGAAGACTTGGAGGTTTTAAGCAAACAAGATTGGCCATGTGCTGGTGTTAATTGCTGGGGCTGAGTGATGAATGTGGGAGTTTTATTCATTCTGTGTTTTATTTATTCTGCTTTATTCTGTGTTCTTAATTAAGTGAAATATAGGCATGAGGATCTTCACGGGGGCAGAGGATATTTGTAACGCTAAAATGGGTAGAAACTAGAATAGTCAATAAGAGGAGAATGACATGGAAGGAGAGAGAGAGAGAAAGAGAAAGAAAAATAAGAAATGACGGCTTATTCAAAAAGTAAGTTATCTTGTGGCCACTAAAAAAACTCATCATATTTTTCAATGAATATTTAATGCCCTGAAATAATGCCTACAATTTGCTAAGTGAAAAAAAAAACCTCAGTGGCAATCCATATGTATAGTATAATATCAAATTCTAAAATGAATTAAAATATAAATAAATAGAATAAAATTCCCCAGGTTGGTTCCAGTACAATTTTTATCCTAAAAATAACAAAAATTATCATTAAAATTATGTGTACACATGCTCATTATAGGGTTTGTTATAATAAAAATCAGAAATAGTCTAGAAATTGGTCAAATTTATGTGGCATTATCTAGTTAGTGGACAATAGTCATTTAAAGATGCACTTTTGAAGAATATCTAATTAACCGGAAATGCCAGCAAAGTGACATCTACAGCTCTGTGTCATAACTCCAAACTATATATAGCACAGAGTGTGCCTACTGAAAACAAAAAAAAAAACAAAACAAAAAAAACACCTCAGATTTATTTATAGGGAATTTTCAATTTTTAAGTGCAGGGTCCAATAATTGAAGTAGCTGGTAATTACCAAGGTTGTAACTATCCTCAGGGTATATGATTAAATCACAGATGAAAACTCACTTTATTCCGGCTGATCCTAAGTTACTTTTTAAATAACGAAAAACCAGCCAAATTATCCTCTCTGATCGAGGCTGTGAAACTGGTCACTGTGGCGGAGAAAGTCTCCCGGGAGGGCTCCTTCATCCCTTCCCATGGTCCATGATGAAATCTTGGCTTTGCTTTAGCAAGCAATTCTGAACCCCTTAAATGGCCCTGAGTTCTGTGATTGGTCCTCCCATGTCAGATGACTGCCCCACTTTATCTCCAGTCCTGACAGAAGAGTCACAAGACCAAACCACACACTTAACACACCAAACCCCCTTCCATGCAGGACAGAGTGTTGTTCTCACGTGGCCCCGTCCTTCCCTGGCTACGTGGAATGAGGGAAAGAGACCACACGTGTCCGTGGCTGCAGGGGCCTCCCCGCCTTCACGTTTGTGTAATGCGGCACCTTTAGCATTCTACTTAGATGACTTCCAGCGCTCCGTCCCTATGGACAGCAGACTCTAGAACCAGGTCAGAGCCTGACTCCTATGGCCGCATCAGCATTCGCAGAAGCATGGCTGTAAAACGACAAGCCATTGTTCTTTTTAGGGCAAGTTCTGGCAGTTCAAGAAATAACTTCCAACGCCTTGGTCATTTCCCGGTTGGTCTGGGGCGTGTTTGGTTCTCTCTATGTTTTAATCATTTTTTTCAAAAGAAAGATTCTACTGTTGATATTTTAGAAAACAAATAAAATTTGAAAAATTGCATTTTTTTTCTCGTCACCTGTGGTGTGGTGTGTGTATGTTTACATGTATGTGCATACGGTGTGTGTGTGTGTTTCTGTGTATGTGTACATGCTGATGTCTGTATGTTTGTGTGTGGTTTTGAGTGTCTGTATGTTTGTATGTGTGTGTTTTTTTTCCACTCAGTGTTTTCGAGCTATGAAACCTAGGCTCAGTTGCCACTGGTTGTTCCTCCCAGGAGTGCATATCCAGAAACTCCCCCTACAGATTATTTGAACCAACACTCTTCAGCGTTCCCTCCATTGCAGTGCAGAGACAGCTGCTCTGAAATTTCCCTTTTCCTGGTTTTTAACATACTAACGCAGCCACAGACGAGGAGAGTGAAATCTTTAAAAGGAGTATCACCAAATACTGTGCTATAGTTTTAAAGCGTAGAGTTGACTTTTCACTCATAAATGTATAGGTATAGATTATTTTATGGTTAAAATAAAATCTGCTTTGGATAGCTACTGTTAATTATAATTTATGAGTCATTTATTTTGCTATTTTCACACTGCACTGAACACTCGCACATGTGTCAGAAATGACAAAGGAGGTTTTTGTTTTCAGGCAGAAGCCAATGAAAAAAATGAAATGATTGGCTGGGATAAAGATAAATATGTCCAGGGAGGAATGGAGGGAAGGTGTTTAGATAAAATACCATGGCTCTGACCCATCAACAGCTTGAGCTGCCCTTCAAAGAGCTCACGCACTCAAAGCTCCTGGTAGCATTCCCTCAGCCAGCAAATAGCAACCCAATCTTCCAACCTTCTCGAGCCTTCATGCCCAGCCCCCAAGCCCTGCAGGCCTGTGAGTGAATACAGAGTCTGCCAACATGAGACCGTGCCCTAAAAGGTACAAAGGCCAATGGTTGGTCCCTCTGGAGAGCTCAGCAGTCTTGCAGGAGCCAGAGTCCTGTTTGGTCTTCAGAGTCAAGCAACTCCCATGATTACGCTCTAGTTCTGAAATATGTCCTTCTGAATCGGCTCTTGCACTTTCTAACAATGATCAGTATGATGAAAATCTGTAATATTAGGAAGTCGGGGAAGCTTGGGAGGGTGGATGGATGGATGGCAGTTCAGCCTTTTCACTCAGAAAAGCAGTCTCTGTCACCCTCCTCATGAACTATCAGGCATATTATTAATAGTTTCTTCAAACATGGAAGCGAAAACTCTTAAGATAATCTTTTTTTTAAAATCATATATTTGACCCATCAGATGCATTTCAAGAACAGTATTCTAAGGAAATAATCAGTGTACAACTGTTGTGGCACAAAGATATTTACTGGAGACTATGATGGCAGATCAGTCAGTAAAGTGTCTACACAAAAGTTTAAGGATCTGGGGTTGGCTCCCAAACACTCGGTAAAAGCCAGGAATGGTGGCAAGCATGTCTAACCCTAGCACTGAGCTTGGGGTCTGGAAAGAAGACAAATGGATCTGCAGAGCTTGCTACCTAGGCAAACTAGCCCACGAATGAGGCCCTGGCTCAGGGAAGAGCCTGTCCTAAAAAGTGAAGGTAAAGGAAACAATTGAGAATGAAACCCCACATACATAAATAAACTCTGGCTCCCACATGTACTCACATACATGTGCATGCACACTAGCATGTACATTGCACACACAGAAACACACATTCACCCTCGTATAACACAAATTTTAAAAATTAAAGAGATGCATGGAAGTGTTTCTAGGATACTGGGCAGGTGGCTCAGCTGTTAAGGGCATATGTTGCTCTCTTAGAGGACTAGAGCTCACGTCTCAGCCTCTACCTCAGGTGGCTCACAACTGCCTGCAACTCCAACTCCAGGGAACTGGACACCTCTGGCCTCCAAGGACACCTGTACATACCAACACAGAGGCATACACACAAATACACAGTTAAGAATAATAAAAAAGAGGGACTGAAGAGACGGCTCACCAGTTAAAAGTTCATATTGCTCTTTTAGAGAACTCAGGTTCACCCCCCAGCACCACTTGACAGTTGGTTCAAAACCGTGTGTAACCCCAGCCTCCAGGGATCTGATGCTGTCTTCTGGTTTTCATAGGCACTGCATTCACATTTGAAAAAACCCATACAGAGCCAGGCAGTGGTGGCGCACACCTTTAATCCCGGCACCGAGGAGGCAGAGGCAGGTGGATCTCTGTGAGTTTGAGAACAACCTGGTCCACAGAGTGAGTTCTAGAACAGTTAAGACTACACAAAAAAAGCCCTGTCTTGAAACAACAAAAAAACAAAAAAAAAACTCCCACAGATACCCAGACACACACTTAAAAATTCAAAATAATATAATACCAAAGCACAAAAACTTGTAAGACATAATTTTATCAGTGATGGCAAATGCACACAATGTAATACTGTCCATTTATGTAATATTATTGTGAAATTATACTCATTAATGTCTAAATATCATCAAATGAAATAAATGTAGCTAAAGCCAATATGTCACTAAATTTACACATTCTAGAAAGCTCTACACAGAAAATATGCTAAAAAGCTCTACACTAAAGAACTACGGTTGTTGTCTTGGTTAGGGTGTTCATTGCTATCATGAAGCACCATGATGAGAGCAGTTTTGGGGAAAAAGGGTTTATTTAACTTGTACTTATTGTACATTATTGAAGAAAGTCAGGACGGGAATTCAAACAGGGCTAGAACCTGAAAAGAAGCTGATGCAGAGGCCATGAGGAGTGCTGCTTAACTGGCTTGCTCTCCATGGCTTGCTCAGCCTGCTTTTTTTTTATAGAATTGTAGACCACCAGCCTAGGGATGGCCCCACCCACAATGGCGTGGGCCTTCCCCTTTCCATCGATAATTAAGAGAATGCCTCACAGGCTTGCCTGCAGCCTGCTCTTATGAAGACATTTTCTTAATTATTTATCCTTAGTAGACATAATACAAGTAATATCATTCATCTTTATATCCCTCTCTGTTGAATGAACAAAACATAAAATAAAGCAAGTAAAAAGGACCCATCTCTATCTCCTAGGACAACAGCAGAATGATAATTTGGACAGCTGACATACTGTTTTCTATGTAACATCCTATTTGTGTCTGCGCTGGGATATATTATAGTTATATGTTTAAGTTTAAACCAAGCAATGGGAGTGCAGATATGGCATACTTTATTTTCCAACTTATTGGTTCTGGCAAGTCTGAAAATTATTCTGGCTTGAGGCAGAATAAAATCGGCCCAAACAGCATTAGCATCTTATCTCCATGCTGTTGAGCTATGCTGTAATCTTTTGTCTACAATCTGGAAACCTCATGGATGAATGGTTCTGTTCATCAGAGGATCTTATTCAAGGATTAGAAATGCGTGGCATGGCTACTACCACCAGCTCCTCTCACAGCCAGGGCAGACATCATTAATCACATTTTGTCCAGTGAACCCAGATGTGGCCTCAAAATCCTTTCCAACACAGCTGTCTTACGAAACCCCTATCAATCATTTATTTCAACTCAGGTTGAAATCTATTAGCCATATCTGCTCTGATTACTCTGGCTGTAACATTATTATTTCTTTGACTGGTTCCCAGAACTATGAAGTCAAGGAATTCAACCAGTTTCTTTCACAGTCTCTCTTCCCATTAAAACAAGACTAAATCTAAGGAGCCTAACAGCATGTTTTAAAGGTTCCTAACTCTCAAGAAAGAGGAGGGAGGCAATGAGAGAGGGTGAGGAGACACATACAGCATGTTTTCTCTCATATATGGAATCTAGATGCAAAGATTATACACACACAAACATATATATATATATATATATATATATATATATATATATATATATATATGTATGTATACAAAAGTACTACTATTTGAAAGATGGGTGATTAGTGGGAAGGGAGGAGGCACAAGGGTAGGTAATAGAGAAGGTGAACTTGATTAAAGTATACACACATATATATACTTTTAATATAATATTTAAATTTAATAGTTGAAAAATTAATCAATTTTAATCAATCCATAAACAAGAAAAAATGTTCCATACCTGCAGTCCCAAACAAAATAAGGGAACCATCTTTTCCAAAAACCCATGAGATGGAAATCTAGACCTCATTATACTTTTGATAACTGCGTTTACTTTCATACTGCAAAATAATAGAATATTAGAATAAAATAATGGAATTTAAAGTATGGTCATAAATATTCACAGAAAGTGAAGTCCAAACAGAATAGAGGAAACTGAAATGGAGAACACAGACCTGGAAACAGAATGGTACAGGAACAATGTTTGAGTTTCATATCCAAAACAAATCACAGTTCCTTTCAATGTTTATCTGAGGAAAATACTATGAAATCCCAAACACAGGCTGTCCTGCACAGGTGAGACAGGCAGGAATCAGCCTCAACTCTCAAGAAAGAACCTCACACCTATTATCTCAATGCTCTTACCCTCCCTCCCACCCCTAACTCTGAAAAAGAAGAAACACTATGCCACTTACTACTAAGGAAGAAAGAATGGCTTGGGAAAACACTAAAAAGGCAAGGCCAAACTTAAAACAACAACAATAATAATAAAAGAAAACTCTCAAATGCATGTTTTCAGGTTGCAAGCACCCACAAGCTGCTAAGCAGGTATCTTAGTAAAATTTTAGACATAGAGAACAGAGAGAGTGAGAGCTAGAACCTATAAGAGAATGAGACTCGATCTAGTCGCACACTTAGAAATACTAGCTGACGACAAATACTAGGGAACACCTTCAAAAATAAGTTTAAAGAAAATGTTAGTGTGCGTGTGAGGCATGCATGTATGTGCGCCCCTTTTCGTGCGTGGATGCGGGTGCATGCGTGCCACAATCAATGTGTGGCAGCCGAAGGATAACCTCGGGTGTTGGTCCTCACCTTCTCTGTGTTTGAGGCAGGGTCTCTGAGTTGTCGGATGCTGGGTATGACGGGCCGGCCATGCTGTTGGTTTCCCGAGGCTCTCCTGTCTACACCTCCCATTTTGCTATGAAAGCACCGGGAGAGCAGGTGAGTCCTACCATGCCTGGCTTTCTGTGAAGTTCTGGAGAGTCACGCTCAGTTACCCAGCATGTGCTTATCCACTGAACTATCTTCTTGGCCCCTCTTCAAAATTTTAAGGAAAAAAAAATATTGAACAGTATCTTCCAACCCCAGAAGCACTGATATTCAATATGGAGGTCAATTTTAAGAGCAAGAAAAAAAATGTTTAAAAGAATTTGCAGTGGAGTACAGTTATATATAAATAAATAAATAAATAAATAAATAAATAAATGAATATATATATATATATATATATATATATATATATATATATATATATAACCTACTTGGAAAATCGTTCTAGTTTGAAAGAAAGACTTTGGTTGCTTTTGAAAGAATTCCTAACAATATTTGATGAAGTTTCCAAAAGACTTATATTTAAAGGGGAAGAGATAAAATAAAAGACAAATAAGAAGGAAAGAAGGAAGAGAAAAATAGAGAAAAGCAGAAAGTTGGGCACATGTTTAGCAACTGGAGGCATGTTAGTGTAGTAATTACCTTTGGTGTCCATTAATAACTTCTGTGAAGTGAGCATGTTTTGAAATACAGTTTCCTCTGCTAGGAATTTGAAATTTCAAACTCTCAACAAATCCAGTAAGTGTTCCATCCTTCCCCCATCTCAGCAACAAAGACCAAGGGCATGGAACCTGGTCCCTACAGATCCTCACTGTCTCCAGAGAAGGTCAGCCAGGCTCCCTGTGAGGTTTTATGAGACTCTCATCACTTGTGGAGTCAGGGGAAAGGAGAGGATGTTGCCTGTTTTACCCATGGGCAGAACCCTGGGCCTTTTTCACATTGCCCCAAAAGAACAGTTGCTTATACACACCTGGCTGCCTTCACCTTAGCACACAGTGTACAACTCGGCCATTCATTTGCCGTATTCTTTTGACCTTGAAACATGTAAACAGAAGGATGTTTTAAAGGATTCCAAAGGTAACCTCATAAAATGGTCATGGCCAGCTTTCTGCACAAAGAGCTTTCATATAAGTATGATCCCAGCTTTGCAGACAGTCCTATGGGGTAAGAGATATCATTTACTCTGTTTTTCTAACAGAAGAATTGTTTGAGACACAGAAAATGAAACATCTGAGAACATTCATGAAGTTAGTCAGTCAGCCTGGTTCCTGAGAACTTCCTGGTTACAGGATTTACTATTGAGAACATGGTATTTTAAAGTCTGGTAAGGCCCTCGGTGGGGACATGGGGCAGGTGATCAGTGGTGAACTTGTGAGCAGAGAAGCAGCTTTGAGTACTGATAACCTTCGTAAAGAGGACAAAAGCTAGGACACTGTAGATGATGACTTGGGCTTGACTGGGAGGGATCCGAGAAAAGTCTTCTAATTGCAAATTGAAGCTGAGAAGAAGGGGGCACCGGAGGATGTAGGAGAGGAACAGCTTCATCCAAAGAGCAAGCCTCTCGTCCCAGGAACAGACTGGATGTGTTAGAAGGTTGGTAGAAAGGAACACTGCAGTTTGAAGGAAGAACAGGCTAGTAGGAAAGAGAGTCAGTCATGAATCACGATGGGCCATGCTAAGGAATTGTGGTTCTGTTATGTGTAATGAAGGTTGGGGTGTTTTCTAAAGTCTTTATTGGGGTATATTATGCACATGTAACCCAATAATCCAATCATTTCAAATATGCATTTCAATTTATAATTTGAGGAGTGCAGCTATCACCATAAATCCATTTGAGAACATTCCTTTCCTCTCAGTATCATATCTTCTTTTCCCTTTCAACTATAATCTACACTCTGTCTCTATAAGCTCTTCCTTTTTGACTTGCCTATAAATGGAAGCCTGGGCCTTTAGCCTCTGGCTTCTTTCACTTGGCATTTCTGAACGCCAAGTCCTGAAGCATGCATCACACATTCTGTTCCATCACTGGATAGTGTCCCGTTATGTGGATATACCACAGTTTATTTATCAACTAAGTGCTAGTGAACAGGTAGACTGCATTTATCATGGCCAACACTCCTATGAGAGCTGTGGGCAAGTCTTCATGTAGACATGCTTTCCACCATGCCTCTTAGATGAATATCAAAAAGTGGAATTGCTGACTTGTCCAGTAGTTTTATGTTTAACAATTCAGAAACCGCCAAACTACTTCTGAAGTTTGCCATGCTGTGTTACAGTCACAACAGCTGTGCCTCATTTCCTGGGTGGAACCAAGGCTAGTCATTGTCTGTCTTATTTACCACACCCATTCCACTGTACAGCTCACTGTGAGCTCAGCCTGCATCCCCTAATAACTTATGCTGATGAACATGCTCTCTTGTCCTTATCACTAATGGAGGAGCCACGAGCAGAAGAAAGATATGCTACGGTTTATGATTTGAAATCTAATCTCTTTCTAGATGGTAAATAAATGACAGGAAAGGGGAGCCAGTTAGAAGACCATTACTGTGACACGCCAGAGAGGTGATGGTGTTGGGAGAGGGGCATTACGAGGATGGGTTACCACTGTGAGGGTGGGAAAGAATATGCATACAGTTGGTCACAGAGTCAGCTGGCTATTAGATGGGGACTGGGAAGAAGAGAGACATTTAACTAAATATCCAGGTGTTATCGCCATTTCTTGCCATGACTAGGGCTTATTAAAGAAAAATAAAATGGCATTGTTAGGGTTCAGTTATCAGTGTTCATTTCAACCGTAGTACACTTTCAGCATATATTAGATATGCAAGAGAGAACTTGAATATATGATTGAATATAAAGATCTGGCATTCGAGAGAGCAGTCTCAGTAGAAATGGAAATTTAAGAGTGACGAACATAGGCTCGTATTTAAGGCCTTGGGATCCAGGGAAAGAAGGAGAAGGAAATGGGAATGTAGCAGGGCACAAAACAGCATGGCATTCTGAAAGAGCTGTCTGTGGAGGTCAGAGAGGAAGTATTGCAACTAGTGAAGAACAAACATGGTTTTGCTGATAGGTTTTGCTCTTCACCCTTCTCTTTCTTGCTAAAAACTGTTAGATTACATTCCTAAAGCTAGCCCCCAAGGTCTGGTCCTTATTCGGCTCCTTCTTCCTTCTGAGCCTGACCACCAAGGTCCAGCTATCAAAGTATTAAAGTCCAGCAATCAAAGGTTCCCATAACTAAGCTGTCCAATCAAAATTAAACACCTCATCCTAACATTGGGTTTCCCCTATTCCCTGTATAAAGTGCCATTTGCCTATGGGTTATGTCTGTCTCGTCTCTATTCAGAGGAAGTCCTGTGTCCCTCTGGGATAAATATCCTCTCCCCCTCTTTCCCTTATTGCTTTGTCCTTCTTCCTCCTCCTCTATCTCTTCTGTTTGTCTCTTAATCACTGCCCTTTATTCTTCGGGGGCAAATAAATTGCCTTTGTGCTGAGAAGTTAGTTGGTCTTGGTGTGTTCTCTGCTGACTCTGGTCCTTTCAACATGAAAGTAGGAGTGAGGCAGGGACATCTAAAATCATGTCCAGGAGATGGTGAATCCATCCTTGTGGTGTGTGAAGCTGAAGTCACTAGCCACAATGTAGCTAGGTGAATGCTGAAAGGTAGATTATTAAGATGAGACATGTCTACATATAAAATATATGCTTGGCTGTTGATGACAGTATAAAACATATAAAATGTCATTAGTGGTTTTTCAAAATAATGGTTACATGTTGAAATAATATTTTAGATGTTATTTAGATAATATTTAGATACTAAGTTAAAGAAACTAATAGGAAAGTTAAATTGTTCTTCTTTTTTTACTTTTCTAGTGTCGTCACTAGAAAATCTGACTTTGATTATGAGGCTGGCACTATATTTCTTTTAGCCAGCACTGGTACAATGTTCTCTCGTTCTCATCCTGATTTTTCCCAGGGCATAATGGGATCTCTCGGAGAGAAGCTTGAATTTACATGAGAATCCTGTTGGCATTTTCTATGAGCCTTTCTTAAGACACAAGGGGACACAGATGACATCTATGACTTAGAAGTCCTGGCGCCTTGCACACTTATGATATATGTTTATATCGTGCACACAGTGCCGCATGGCTCATTTGCTTCTTGCTGAACGAGGAGCTACCATGGAAAGTGAGATATCACTTCCTTGATCTTTAGAAGACTTGAGGTGTCCTTGCTGACTTTGAAAAGGATTCAATCAAATAAATGTCTAAATGTCTCCTTCCATCTGGTTAAATATAACTTGATTAAATAAAGAGACGCTTAATCGCTTAATAAGGTCATCATGAGCTAAAAACCACTTCATTTTCTTTCTTTATCATCCTTGAGATTCTTCACATGCCATAAAAATGAGTTTCATGAAATTATTTTTCAATTGCAGTTATGGTAAGAGTTTCCATTTTGAACTAAGTGTCTCTTTTCAGATCATAGAGGTAGACTGTGCAGGTGCAACTGGGTAAAATTTCCTCTGACATTTGTCCCCACTGGCAGGGATTAAGGCCATTTGAACATAGCAATCCTCTCAAAGATATAAAGTTACAGTGTTAAGTTTCCCATAGCAGCAATCTGGGCGGAGTTTACGCAGACTTTCCTGAGTGTTTTTTTATGATCACAGTCAAGATCTTTCCCAAATGTTTCACATTAAACTATGGAGTCCAGGTATTAGTTCATTCAGATCATAAAGGATGAGTTTCACATAAGTGGCTTCTTGAGGCATTAAGCATTCCTTTCTAAAATATGTTACCTGATATCTTGCCTCATTGTTAGGCCAGGGCATGCCAAACATACTGTCATCTTCGCTTGGTCTCTCAGGAAGGCGGTTTGTTGCAGCAAGACTCCTGAAGTTGTCTAGCAACCAGGAGTCCTGGCTCTGACTTCTCAGTTGCTTTGGGGAGTGATAATTAACCTCTCTGGGCTTCACTTTCCCATTTGTAAAAGAAGGTATGTAGTTCTTAAATACATTTAGGGTGTATCAGTGGGTTTATTAAAACACACATTGGCCTGCCCTGTCCTCTGAGTTCCTTACCCTTAGGTCTCAGATGCAAATTTGAATTTCTGATCAGTAGCAAGAGGATGCTGACTCACCTGATTTAGCAACCCCTCTGGTGATTTCTGCCATCTCCCTTACCACATGGCTGCCTGTTTGCACATTGGCTCACTTAATGCTGAGGTTCCCTAAAGAACTCAGGAAGCCTGATAACTCTAAAACAGCTTTAAAAAAAAAATCCAACAACAACAAAGTAGTCATCAGAAATGCAGGCTTCTCTAATTTCAAGAAATGGAAACTAGATTGTTTTATTAGCATTCTGAGACTGTATATAAAATACACCTTGCAGTTTGGAGAAGAGATAAGTCAGTATTAATTTCTGTTCTCAGTGTAGCAATTACTGCTTATCCATCTAACCATTACATTTCAACAGAAATATAAATTTGGGAATACACGCAGCATAGACTACTTAATCACTCCCTGCATGGAATCCTGAGATGCGAGTGCTATCCTCCGTGGGCCAAATCAGCTTTGTATAACTGTTTTATTTTCATCTCTGTTGCAGTAAAACTGAGAATCAAAAAGATGATTTTAAAGTTCCAAAAATGTGATAAAGCGATTCTTATTAATTAAGATATCCAGGATGGTGGGCAGCCACTTAATGTGTTTCAACGATAAACCAAAGACTCATCCTTCCCATGCTTAAAATGTTGACTCTAGCTTCAGAGATAGTTTGAAATGTCTTAACCACGAAAGTTCCAGCAGAACTTTCTAAATGCTAATTGTGGTTCTGCCAGAGACCTGCTAGCTATACCTGAGAACAGTCATTTGCTTGCTCTCTCTTTTTTTTGTCAATATCTGACCGAAAACAGAAGTCTTCCTTGTGTGCAAAATATTCATTGAGAATGTATTTCATTCTTTTTAATTTTCCTTAGTCTTTACCTTTTAAATTTTATTCTTCTTTCATACATTTCATTCTGATTTCATTTCCCCTCCCTCTATCCCTCCCCTTTCCTCCAGATCCACTCCTTTGTTTCAAGTGGACATTAGCTGTTAAGTGAAGGATGATCATGCTACAATTCACAGACCCAGCGAGGCAAAGTAACAAATGGACCTCTCTGGGCAGGGAAAAGAATAGATTTTTGTGGGTCGACTGGGAATGGGTGGGGATGGGAATGTATTTAATCCTTAAGCAAACATTGTTCTCCATGATGCCAACTGAATAAAAGCTATATTCTCCCTCCACCCAAATGTGGCTTCTGAAGGTGCCCAGGGACATGCAGGGAGGGACAAGAGTACCTCTGGAGGAGCCAGCCAGCTGGAGACCAGTGTACAGTTCACCTTATCCCTAGCTCCACAGTAGCAAGGAAAATCCTTTGAAAAGACCTAAAACATACTATCTAATGCTGGCTGCAGCCAGTGTTATAAGGATGAAAGTGGACACAGCCAGTCAGGAAAGCATTTGGCAGGAAGTATCAAGATCATTTCCTTTAACCGAGTAATCTCCTTTCTAGGAATCCATTCCCAGGAAGTGTCACAGGCACCAGACATTTGTATTCAGAGAGCTACTTCAGCACTGTTTGCAATACAGAAAACCAGAGAATATAGTGGACGAAGGTTAAATAAATTATGGCTTGCCAGGGGTTCTGCTAAATTAGTTTGGAAGAATGTCCAGTGATATAGGCAAATGCTCTTGTTGTGACGGTAAGTGGGAAGAAGCCAGCAAGAACCCACACAAGCCGGTAGGAACCCTGGTTGGAATGTGCTGATTAACTCAGTTAAGCTGGAAAGAATGGATGCCAGGGGACTCTTCGCCAAACTGGTCTAATTTTCAGTACGATATTTAGAAAGGGAGAAGCGAAAATTCTGTGCCTTAGTTTCTGCAAGTCTCTAAGCCCAAAGAGTGAGTTCATCTGGAGAGGTGGGTCCTCAGCTGCCGCTGTTCTCATCTCTGTCCAGCACTTCTTGCTTCTGGCCCCGCTGACCACCTAATGCTCATTGAGAACTCTACGAGGACCACTCTGCAGGGACAGCAGTGTTCCAGATCCCTTCGGGGATGCAGTATCGCTGCTCTCACTTTGGGCTGGACAAGTAGATCTGTTCCTTCCTGCTCCTGGGACAAACCACCATGAATGCCGTGGCTGTAAATAGCTTACTCTCTTACAGCTCGAGGCGCCCCAAATCACCTTTGCTGATCTACAAAATGCCATCTGCAAGGTTTGCATCTCCTAGAGGCTCTAGGGTGGAATCCATTTCCTTGACCATTGTCTAACATCTGAAGGCCACCCTGTGGGCCTTGGCTCATGTCATTCCGATCACCACCACAACGTCTGCTACCATAGTTACAGCTCCCTCTGTCTCTCTCTCTTGAAAGGACGCTTGTTATCACCTGGGACTGTGTGGGTAATTCATGCAGAGTGGCTGCCTTTTCAGTTGACTGATAACCCCTCTCTTCACCCGTGTCACCCACAGAATGGGCCTTGACTTTTTTCCTCCAACAATTATCCAATGTACAATTTTTACAATAAACTGAGTAACATAGGAACCCTGCCCCCTCCCACTAGTGTGTGTGTGTGTGTGTGTGTGTGTGTGTGTGTGTGTGTGTGTGTCCAAACAAGCCGAGAGATTCCCCTAACCAATAATGGTGCTATTTGGAAGTAGCAAAAGGTAGCAATGGGAATACACACTCATGGAGTCTGTGGGTTCATCCAAAGAAGGTGAAGCAAGAGCAAGATTGACAGATAAAGATGAGGAGGATGACATCAGCTATCTTGCAGCAATGATCCTTGGCCGTGGTAATTACAAAGCAAGAGCTGCATCAGTCTGAGGTAAGACAGATGTGGGCAGATATCCTTTCAATGTACTTTCTGATAAGGTCATGGTACCCTTTGAGCAAGGTCAAGGTTCTGGAAGAGTCTTTGGGATCATTTTTATTATGCAACCATGTGTATAGGCTCTGCTCTTATGACCTCTGAGCTTTATTTACTTTTTTTTTCCTTGCTGGGGTTGATATGAAAGTATGAAAGATTCCATTTTTAATCCTGACAACTTGCACATTTCTTTAAAAAAAAAACATGTATCTCAGTGATATATATTAAATTAAGTAGACACATGTGCAAACCACTGAAAGGATTGTATCAATCTGCTATTAATACTAATCATTGGTCCATAGAAATGTGCTGTAGAGAGGAAGAGGTAAAGGGAAGAGGGGGGGCCTTGTAGGAGCAGTACATGAAAGAAGAAATTCTAGAACATCCGAAAAGAGGTAACTCAGCCAGGAGAGGAAACAGTGTAACAGAAAGAACAGGAAAAGCCAGGCACTGCAGCTCTGAGCCAGGAGGCTTGGTGGGAGAAAGACAATTTCTTTCTTGTGGATTTTAGATTCTCAAAACGTGGGCGAAGTGGCCAGGTCTGACATCTGGGGAGAAAGCAGAGCTCTTGGGACACTCCTTATAAAGAGCTGGTGGGAGGGACATACTGAGAAAATGCAGTTTGGAGGGATGAGAGGGGGCAGGAACCATCTGCCTGCTCCTGCTCTCCTCGCTCATTATCTTCAAGAGCCTGGGTGCCAGAAAGAGAGAGAGAAAGCCGCTAGTATTTGGGCATTCAAAAGGTAAAACAGATATGTGCACAAGGAAGCTTAGGAACTCTAGCCCAGCTCCCATCCATGTTTGAGATGAAGAAATGGAGGGCAGGGGTTATTAGTAGAGACAGTGTGCTTAGCCTCAGTTTCCAGAAAGTGACCCATGCTCCAATAGACTGTTCTACCATTGTATAGATTAAGCGGACTATAGGTTTACTGTTGCTTTTAAAGAGCATATGAAGTTGGGAAGAAATGATGGTGGGTGGATGGGGAGAAATTAGGGGGGATGAGAGGTGGATTTAATCAGACTGTGTTATATGCATGTATGAAATTCTCAAACAAACAAACAAAAGCCAGGCTTGGTTGTGCAATCCTAGTGTAAGCTGAAACAGAAGGTGAAGGCCGGCCTGGCTACACGTTATCAAAGCCAACTTGAGGTATATAACGAGATTCCATCTAAGGAGAAGGAAAGAGAGAAGAGAAAGGAGAAAAAGTTAAGCCAAGCCCAGGAAACTGTAGTGACTCCTCCCAGGGCACAGACCTGGTGGAACAGAAGTGAATCAATTAAGCTCAGGCTCGGGTTTGGAGAATGCTGTTGTCCTACAGTAGCAGAGTATGAGGCTGCTCTGTGCATGGGCTCCTCACCAAGCCAGAGCCACTGGGGTGCTGAAAGAGAGGGCTGCTGTTAAAATGCTGATTCCTAGGCTGTGGCTCTGCTCTCTTGACTCAGACACACAGGGTACGCAAGCGAGGAACTTAACCAGCAGCTCCAGGGATGCAGGCTTGGTAAGGTTTAGAACTAACAGGGTGTTTTCTTTCTTGAGGATGGTGTACGACAGCAGGATTAGGGGAGAAGAGCCTCAAGGGAGAGACAAACACTGCCCACTGTTGAGAGAAAAATCTAAAAGTCTGCAGAAGACGGTGGAGAAGATGGCTTGGGTGTGATGAAGGTGGACAGGTACCAGTTGGTGAGTTTGTCTGCATTGTGGGTAGGGGCGAGGCTGATGTTAAAAACAGGCCAGAGTCCACTGGCTAGCTGTTCCAAACAGCCATCTTTACCCTATCCTGAGTCTAGCTGCCCACTTGTTGCTGCCTCCTTCACATCCTTGACTCCTGCAGCTAGCTGGCCACCAGCTGGCTCTCACTCCCTCATCCCCTGTAACAGATCACTGGTGTATCCCACCACGCCACACACAGGTTGGTACACAATTGGGAGATCACTACCCAGGACTCCAAGGAGAGGAAGGAAGTTATGGAGGAGGAGAGTATGGAGGAAATGCACCTTCTAATGGGAATGCTGATGAGGAAAATGGGGAGCAGGAGGCAGATGGTGAAAAAGAAGAGGAATAAGTTGAGGAGGAAAAGGAGGAAGAAGGTGAGGATGATGAAGAGGATGGAGATAAAGATGAGGAGACTGAGGCAGATGATGATGATGACACTAAAAAGCGGAAGACTAAGGAGGGTGACTACACAGCAATGAAGGAAAAGCTAAAGTCAAGGATGTCGTGACCTCATCTCCCTCACTTCCTATTTTAGAATCTAAGTGTAGTCACCTTCAAGCCAAGAAGCAGAGCACACGGCCCAGAATGGGCAATGCCACCACAGATGCCATTCACTCTCTGCCACACCACTAAAGCCAAAATGTGACTTTACCATGGGGAGGAAAGAAGAACCCAGACTACAAGGCCCTGCTTTATTTTCCTTAAAAGTACTTGAAAAGGAAAAATCTGTATTTTTTTTTTTATTTACAGTGTATGGTTTTGTACATATTGTTAGGGCTCAACCATCTTTAATGATGATGAGTGGACAAACCATACTTTAGAGCTTTCTCTGTCCTACTTCTGAATTTATTTGTAGTATGACCATGTTTATTATAATCCCAAAGGAGAAAAAAAACCTGCAAACAAAAAACTCAACAACAAAAAACAAACAATCTTATTTCAGGCTGTGTTTATGGGGGTGGGGGAATATCTATATTTATATCTATATAGTATATATCTAGATCTATATAGTATATATCTGTAGTGTGGGTGTATACCCATACATACATATATATATATATATATATGTAGAGTATATATTTATATATATTTATAATACCTATAGGTAGTATAAACAGGAACCATTATATATAATGTATATATATTATACATATATAATGTATATATTATACACATATAGTGTATATGTAATATAATATATAATATAGAACATAGAATATAAAATAGAATATAATGTAGAATATAGAATATAAAATATATAATGATATATATGATATATGATATATAGGTACTATGTACCTATAGGTACTATAAATATATATAGTGCTTTCTGTCTGTGAAGTTGCTTTGTGTTTATTTATTAGCCTGTTTGATGTATGTGTGGAACAATGTCCAACAATAAGCCAATTTTTTTTCTGAGTTCTCCTAACAAGAAGAACAACAACAAAACAAAAACAAGCCAGACCTGGGAAAGAACAACTGGAGACCCCTCCAACCTTCAGCCACAGCACATTGTCTTCAGAAGGAGGTCACTGTCCGCACAACGTGTTGCTCCTGATAATTTATTGTGGCTCAGTATCCACTCAAATTTCCTACTGAAGAAACAGCAAGAGCTGGTAGCACTGCCTGCCAACTCATGGGTCTCTAACTCCAGACTGGGGTGACAGCAGGCAGGGCTCTTTGACTGCAATACTGCTGTTAATATGTGTGGGCTGCTCCCAGCCAACAAGGTGCCTGTTCCAAAGGTCTTCAGTTGATAGACAAGCCCATATATCTTCTTGGCATAGAAAGTCTCAAAGAATTTGCCCTGTGAGACATCTGAGTTAGAAATTATTCTACATGGTGGAGAGCTGAAGGGAAAGCCTGTCATTTTGTATTTGGGTTTTAATAGTTTTCCTTCCTGTTGCTGTGATGATATACCCTGACAAAAGCAACCGATGTAAGAAAGGGTCTATGTCAGTTCACAATTCCAGGTTGCATTTGGTCATAGCAGGGGGCTCGCAGCAGCAGGGGCTTGAGAGAACTCATCATTCTACAGTGAAAGTCATGGGCAGAGAGCAATGACTAATGCATGACCTCAGTGCTCAGTGAATTAATACATACTACTCAGCAGCTCATTCTCTCCTTTTCACTTGGCTCAGGGGCCAGCCATGAAAACTGTTCACCTGTAAGGTGGCTCTTTCCACCTCAGTTAGCCCAGTTCAGGAAATCCCCTACAGTCATGCCACTTGACATCCTAATGTAGACACTTCCTCCCTAGATTCCCTTCCCAGGCGCCTGTGCCTGGTGTCAAGTTGGCAATCAAAACTCAACAGGACAGACATATTTATCTAAAAGTAATGTGGGTTAAGGGTATGTCATGGCAGTAGAACCTTGACCTTCTATGTATGAGGCCCCGAGTTCAATATCCAATACCATTTACATACACACACAAATCTTTATGTAAAAATCAACTTGGATATATGAAAGGGTGATGACCAAGGAAAGGGGATTTTTACCTCTTTCTCATCCCTCTGTTGTCTAGTCACCAAATCTCATCTAATCAACTCTCTGTCTAATGAACCATTGGGTCCTTGCCAGTCTTTCATCACTCTTGTCTAAGCCCATGCCACTATGGTCAGAGCCCTGGCTACATCAAACCTTCCCTTTGCTCTTCCTGCCTCCAGCCTTGTCTCTTCATTTCATTCCCTGGAAATCTGATTTTGTCTTGTTCCTGTTCAAAGGCCAGTATTATCTCATCTTCTTTCATGCCTCCCAGACAATGTCGGGGCTCATCATTCAGCAGTCAAGGCTCTTGATGGCCATCCCTCGCCACTGTTTCCCCCTGTTTCATTCCTTTTCCTTCCAGCCCCGCCCCTTTCATATGGTACCCAACATCCTACCCCCATGCTTTTTGTCTCCCTGCCTTTGTACATACTTCCTCTGTTCTTCTTCCCACTTCCCTGGCTTGCAGCCATATTTTCAGCATCAGCTCTACTAATTTCTTTATGGAGAGTATTTCCTAAACATCCCCTAGGATATTTCATATTTTAAGGACTAATGAAATGGAACAACAGGATGTTCCCTTGACAAACATAGTACAGCATTTCTCAGTTTCTTAATATAGAGACACAGACATATTATGCTATAATCAACTTTCCGAAAAACTGTATTATCTAGCAAAGTGTAATATGCTCTCAACCTTCCTGGGTTAAATAACCTTTCTCTGACCCCATAGCACCTTGGACCTCTACCTGCATACTGCTATTAAAGCTGTGACCACATGCTTCCATAACACACACACACTCTTTCTCTCTTTCTCTCTTTCTCTCTCATCAGACTGCAAGTTCCTTGGGGACTGGAACACTGTTCTGTAACAGGTCTTTGCATGTCCTGCTCACTATGCTGACTGTGGTCTATCGAACAAAGTGACTAAAGAACCCCACCTCTGAGCCACTCCCAACCCATGTCTACCCCACTATGTGCGAAATAGTGCTACAGAACCTCGGTGGACTTCTCATTCTGAGCAATGACAAAGTTTTTCCTCTTAGACATCGAGCAGGAAATGGCTTTTTTTTTTTTAAGTATTTTTTGTAAAGACCCCACCCAAAGCCATAGGGCCAAGAAGAGAATTTCACAGAAAGAACACCTAGCAAACTCTCATAAACAAGACCTAGTACAGTCCTCTAGTTCAGAAAGCCTCACTCTGGAGAGTCACAGAGCAGGGCCCCACAGCCTCACGGGAAATCTCCGAAAACTCCATAGGATCAGCTATACCGACAGTGGATGGCGTGGAAGAAAATGAGTAAATGCGATCAGAATTTTTCTCTTAATTACAACAAACTTCTCTGGTAAGAAATAGAGGCCTTATGTCAGACTTGCTATGGCGTCTTTATTTTTTATTTACTATAGAATGAGTGAGTGAATCTATGTTTCTCTCCTATGTGGATTAAGTTAATCTCAACAAAGGTCTGTTTAAAAGAACCTCTGGTGAGGAAGGGTCTGAGGAGACAGCTCGGTGAGGAAAGTGTTTGCTTCGAGAGGATGAGGCCTTCACTTCCACAGTAGCCACGTAGAAAGTCAGTCATGACAATTGTGTATGCCGAGAATCTCAGTGTGAAGATTCAGAGGCAGGAGGATCCCTGGGCTTGCGGGCCAGAAGGTCTATCAGAGCTGGTCAGCTCTAGGTTCATCGAGAAACCCCGAAATGGACAACAGACTGAGAAAGATATCTAATGTCAACTTCTGGTGTGCATGCGCTGTTTACCATTCTCATAGACTTAGGTTCCACTAGATGACAAGAATTAAGATTCTAGTCTTCAGGGTGGGAAAACCCTGGGACATAGTTTTCCACCCACCAAAGCCACCCTGTGGGTCCTTCTCACCCCAGGTCCCTATCAGACTGGATCTTATCATTAGCGTTTAGTTCAAATTTAGTGCATAACGCACACACATAATTGATGCTCAAGGCTTGCTGATTGAAAGAGTGAGTGAATAATTGAAGTGTGCAGGGTATCCTGCCAACATCTCAGGTTGTACATCTTAACATTTTATACCTATACCAATTCCTCCAGAACAAGCATAAATCTTGTAAATGGATTTCATGCATTTCCACTCAGTTATAGTAACAGCTGGATATAGCTCTAATGCCAAATACTGTATTTTCTTCTACCATTAATCTTTTTCCAGCTTGTGAGCCTGAAAAGTCATAATGATGAGAGTTGTCATAATGAACCAAACAGTAATTGTAATAAGAAAACTGAGGAAGAAAATTGAAAAAGAAAATGTCTCTCCTACAACACCCCAGACAAATGACCCTATTCTCCCATGGTTTCAAATCCATATGATTGTATTTGTTCTTGTCAAGATCATTAGGTACCAAAAGACCATTTGACATCGGTAGGAATGATATTTTTAATAGGAGTAATGGATTGATGTTAAAAGAGCATACCTCTTCCTTCTGTAGGCTCCCGTCTAGCCTGCTCAACCTTAAGAGTTAAAAAAGCATTGAAAATACTTAATATAAGGTTCCGATAAATGAGACATGAAAGTAAGTAGCCTGTCTCAGCCAATTTTCTTAAACTGAGACAAGCAATTACTTCTAATAAAGCAATCAAGGGCTTGAATGAGAACAGGTTTGGAGCTCACATAGTAAAATATTAATTGTGGGGTTTAAGGCCCTCTCTTCACAGCTCTTTTCTCCTCTTAAAACAAGAAGGGAGGAAAAAAGAGATGTTTTCAAAGTCATTCTCAGTCACATTGATAAGTTACATCTTTCTGTCATATTGAGGCATTTAACGTATGCTGGGAATTACTAGAGAATGCAGAGACATTTATAAGGCAGCTAAATCATCCCGACACCCTCTAGGTCCTGATAGATTTAGTAATGAGTTCTACAATGAGATCCCAGACAAATGAAGTAATTAAGTGCTTGATTCATAGGAAAAAGAGTAGCCTCTTTGCCAAACATCAACAACTTAACTTGGCATGATTGTTCCTGAGCATTCCTGCTACTTAGCCATGGCGGGGTAAAGCAGCATTGCTTAAGACACACTGATCTCCTTCCAAGCACCCTAGTATGCACCCGTCTTCCAGGTAAGTTAACACCTAAAAGCCCAGATCTTGTCCAATTAATTAGACTTCACTTTAGGATGGTGAAACAGGTATCCATTTGTTTGTTAGTTGGCTTATTTATTTAAGTCAGGGTTCCATTTTGTAGTCTAGGCTAGCCTGGAACCCAGGCTGGCCTTGTACTCCTGGTGCTCCTCCTGTGTGCTGGAATTTCAGGTCTGAGCCATCACACCTTGCTTGGTCATGCTTACAATAGAGGAAAGGTTTATTCTCCAATCTCTGTTTCTTCTAACTTCCTTTTTAGCGACTACTTCACACTCGGTAGGCACTGGCTTCAGTCCCATCTGCACACTGTTTTATTCTGGAAACCTCCTAATAGCTAGCTCCCATACCATGTCAGAGTACCTGCGAGGAGGAGGCATCTGTCTTTGAGGCTCTTGAAAGATACTACCAAGCACACAGCACTCAGAATCTTAGGACGCTAGATTTAAGTTGGTGGACTGCACACTGTTAAATTCTAGAAACTTCCTCAGAGAGGCACTGGCTTCAGACTGTGATTCTTCAGTCCTGCCTGCACACTGTTGAAAGAGATTTCGTAAAAGGGTTCTGCAGCCTTGCTCAAGTCCAGGACCAGGCTACAGATGTGAGTCTCTGTTCATCTGTGGACAGCCTCTTCAGCCGTGAGTCAAAACCCCATGGGGTCACCTAACTGGATGTGGAGGTTGTGAGAGATTTGGCAATAGTAAAAGGTTTCTGAACATGCAACAGCTAAAGTGCAATTCAGAATCATTTTGTTTCAACCTTCACCATGTTGGACCCACCTTCCCAGCCCCAGAATGTTTGATTTCAAAAGTGGCTGACATTCTAATATGGAGGTGGCAGGAAGAGGAGCCCCAAGTCCTATCTGGGGAGCTATGAAGAGTTGAGGGCTGCTGGTGAGGGAAGAGTCAGCCCTCCTCAGGCACGTGGCCCTCTCTCTGCAGGTTGCCTAAGTGTCAGGTGGGTAGGCAAACTGGACTCAGTGACCAAAGAAATTGAGGGAGGATTGGAATGAATCTGGGGTAAGTTAAGGAGAGTAGTGGGGAGGAAATATGATTAAAGCACATTGCATGACAGTTTCAAAGTGTGTGTGTGTGTGTGTGTGTGTGTGTGTGTGTGTGTGTGTGTAAGTTGCTCTTTGAGTTGATGACTTCAGTTTCAGTTTTTAAAAGATCGCTAAGTGAATTTTGGCTTGATTTATGAGAACGCATCCAACAATTTCCGAAATGGTCTCAGCCACACCTTTTATACTATGTGTTTATGCAAAGTGACACCCTCAGAGTTGATGATTATAAAATCAAAATATCAACCAACTCTGGGAACTGGTAAAGAATCCCCATGTCCTGCGGTGTGGAACACCCAGCAGAGAGTTCATTCTTTATGAAGAGATAAGCAAGGGCAGCCGGTTCATTACCATGCAACTTTGTTCTCATCTTTTATAAATGGCAAAGTTGTGTATAAAAGAATTATTTAAAAATAAATTTCTTTATGATGTATTACCAGTAAATATTTTATACCTATTTTATATACTGATATTGCCAGGGTCATGTAAACATTTCTTGGGAACCAGGAGCAGAAAAAATGTAAGTGGCCCCTGACCTGTGGCATAAAAGAGGAAATGATCTACTGAAAAATTTTAATTTCATTTAAAGACCTTTCAGATTCATATACGATGCTAACTTAGAGGCCCTCAGAGACATATTTTAAAAAGACAAATAAAAGCGACAGCATTGCATGTGCCATGACTTCCACTGTGCATTCTCCCTATTCGTTGCTTTCTGCAGAGACATCTCACTGATTTAAAACTATATTCTAGGCAAAGAACGAGAGAGCATTTAGGAGAAACAAAGCAGTTTCTTTTTAAAAAAGGAAAAGGGGCAGAAGAGCTTACCCAGATTGAAAGCATGCCCCCTTCACTGCTAAATCACTCATGGCTATTCTGTCCATGAGCTATGACTGCCATTATAGAACCTCAGGGTTCAGGGATGAAGCAAATAATCAGGAGCAGGACCGCTGGAGAAGACACGGAAAATGGTCTCCTGTCTGCTTCCTCAGGGACTTCCCGCTATTCTGAAGTACCAGTCAACACGGCCTAATGGACACGTTTGCAGGTCAGTGTGGCGGGTAAGCCTGTATTTTGTGGACAGATTGTTACCAGAAACTTTGGGGGAGTCCCTTCCTGGTTGCCAGATGATATTGGAGAAACTGGGGCCCCCTTCTTAAGGTTCTTAGTTTCAACCGTGATTTAAGAATAGATTCAAAAAGTCAAGAACAATTTTATCAGTGTTTAAAAGAAAAACCCCAGAGAAGGAAAACTGAAGATCGCAGCAGCTGCCCAAAGGAGGAGAACGGAGAAAGGAAAAAGAAAAAGCTTAAGCTGGCATGGAGTCAGCCACATGACAGACAAGCAGAGGTATTATGGAGAGGGATACTTCAGAGGAAGGATGAAGTCCAAAGGGCTAAGGAAGGCATGCTTAGGAAAAAGATAGAAGAAAGGGAAAAGTTACATTTTGCTAAATAATTGAGTAAACTTAAAAAGCACCATAGTTGCATTCTTAGGAGACTAAACTAGGGAGTGAGACTCCTGAGGAGGAAAAGTACATGTCATTCAAGGGAGAAGTATTTTGCCTATTTCTTAAGCATGATGTAAGGCAAGTCCACCCTTGGTGGTGGTAGTGGTGGGGGCTGCCTTCTTGAGGAGAAGGGACTTGGTCCTTTAGTCAAATTGTTGACTTTACCCAACTGGAAGGTTAGGTCTCCACCCAGGCCACAGATACAATCTCCTTGACCAGAAGGAACTTGTTTCCTTAACGGGACTTTATCACCACTCTGTTACAATTGTATCTTACTTCCTTGCTCTGAGAAGGGCCTCCATCATTAGGACCAGATTAGCCCTTGACCATCCTGGTTCTAGACTGTTTGGTACGTTAGACTGTTTCCAGAGCCTGGCACACAGAAGTTACATAACTTTTAATGCTACTAAATATAATTTAATATTAATTTATTAATATTTGTGTTGATGTATTAATTTTATCAATTCATTAATAAGTTAATTAAAATTTAAGTTAATATTCCTTTAATAAAATATTATTTATTCTTAGATAACAATTTATCACATTGTTTATCTTAAACATAAGCTCTATGAAGGTAGGATCTTTGTTTTCAAATGCTTTTGGGAGGAAAGGAAGTACCCAGGAGGAAGAAAGAATGGCAATGGAGGAAGAGAAGGAAAGAGAAAGGAGGGGATAGAAGAGAAGAAGAAGAAAGAAGACATTGAATGGCAGTATTATCTCTTTTCCTCTATTTAATGATTCCTGATGTTTACATTTTTTAATTTTGCCATTTACCAAAACTTTTGGCTAAGATTTTATTTGTAATGAAATACCCAGAATTAGGTTTAGTTGTACAGAAAGTGTTTTGTTTTGTTGCCAAACTTGATTTTTAAAAGCCTTAAGTATCCATATATTTTAATATAGAAATTCTGCTTCCGTAAAATTGTTCTAAGAAAATAAACATGCATTTATACAGAGCCAAGACTAGCCCCAAGGTGTTTGTTGCAGAGGTGTTTAAAGAAGAAAACGTTAGAAATGATCTAAATGACAAGAGCCTGATTTAAAATATTCTAGCAGTTACGATCTTATGTCTCAGCAATCACTGTGTGGGGAGTGAACAGAAAGCAGAGAGAGGGGCCAGAGGTGCCTGGGGTGGTGGGGGCAGGCCTACACTCCTGTCTCAGCCTCAGTAGTTTCAATTTTATAGGTTATATACAGGGTAGTTCTTTTTAGAAAATTGATTCTTCTGCCAAAATATTTGGGAGAAGATATAATAGTATCTTTTTGAGCAATAGGGAAAAGGTTATTCCTAAATTTAAAAGTATCTTTTCTATACAATTTTCAATATTTCAAGGTGTTCATCTATTGTGACATATAAATAAAGTCAATAGTTGGCTATCAAGTTTTTAAACAGGAGTCTAACTTCTGCCTAAGAATCTCAAAACCCAATTGCCATATCAATTTTAGAGGTAAAAAGAATGAGAAGGGAGTACACTCTGTGGATTTCTGAAAAACTGAGACACAGGCACCACTTCCTCCCACACTTTCCTTTCCCAAGTTTGACTATTTTAAATGTGACCACACAGCAATTCAGTTTTTCAATGTTGGGTGTGTCTTTGACATGATGCACATCCATAGTAAAAAACAAAAAAGAAAAAAACATAAAATTCTTGCAGATTTTGTGCTTACTGAAGTTATAAAGCCAAAATATGTTTCTGAGGAAGACCCAGGCACAAGGAAGTAGGAACTGGCAGGCAGGACAGGTTGTGGCCACTGGAAGGTGCTGAGGGGGTGCAGGGGGCCGGGAGCTGTGTCATGGTGTAGAGTGAGGTCAGTGATGATGACCATGACACTAACCCCAGAAGTGACAGTGCACAAGAGGCACCGCTCCTAACCTTCACCATGCCCTCATGGGTCTACCCTCTGTCCCAATTTCCTAAAGAAAAGGTCAAAGGACGGAGAGAATATGCCGTACCGATGCCAAGATTCCAAGTGCTTCATTTATTTTACTATCGGCAGCATTTTTAGTCTCAAATGCAAACCAGATAGATTGCCACTCTTGTACATAAAATATATCTTAAACACACACACACACACACACATGCACACAGACATGGCTCATTGATGGCAGCCTGCAGATGATAACAGACCTAGGTTCAAACCCTGACCCTGCTGCTTTTCTCCTCCTAGCATGTCAGTTTCCACATCTGTGAAGGCACCTAAGGATACCCAGCCAAGGCTCTGAGAAGAGGATTCCACAAGTAAACCCTTGCCAGAGCATGATGAAAGTGGGCTCAGGATGAGTGAGAATACATAGTTTTGTTAAGGTAAAAGATGGACCAAGAGATTTTACTTCTGAACAAGGGTTAAAATGCTTTTACTACTTAAAAACAAAACAAAACAAAACAAACAAAAAACAGCTAAGAGGACCAGGAAACAAGTGTGCTTTCTTGATGGTTGTGGGAGTGAGAGACTTCGGAAAAGGAAAAGAGTCTTACAGACGATTGGTCTGTGACGACAGAAAAGGACTGTACAAAACCAGTGGGGGAAAGCCACCACACGATAACAATGATTGTGTGCCCGCAGTTAGAAGACCATTGCTAGACCGTCACTGGACTATCCCTGCCTAACTCTCAAAGCATCAAAAAGCAGATAAATGTGTGTGGGAAGGGTGGGTAGGAAAGGGTTTGCCTTGAATGAGAAAAGGCCTGGGTTCAACCCTCCACACTGCAGGGAAAACAAAGAAAATGAGCGAGTACGCTGGTCCATATATTCACAGTCTTTCGGAGATTGTGTATTTGTGCTGCCTCTTGTTCAGAGATGTTATAATTTTTAAGAATCATGTGGGAAGGGGATAGTGGAGAGATGACTCCACCGTTAGAAGTGCTTGCTGCTTTTCCAAAGGACCTATGCTTGGAATTATCTGGGAAACCAATCCATGTCTAGGATACACACCATAATAGACACTTCTGCATATAAATCCCCATTGCTGTGGTCCTTGAAGGAAAGACTATACAAGCTGGCAGATGGGACTTCAGCATGCAAGGCACACCTTCTTTCAAGAGCTGCTGCTGCCATGATAGTTGATATTCCCTCTGCAGCATGCCTCATGACAGCATTAGTTTACATTAGTTGACTTGCATACATTTTTCTTTCCCTTCCTTTCTTCCTTCCTTCCTTCCTTCCTCCTTCCATCCTTCCTTCCTTCCTTCCTTCTTTCCTTCTTCCTTCCCTCCTTCCTTCTTTCTTTTTTTCTTTCTTTCTTCCTTCCTTCCTTCCTTCCTTCCTTCCTTCCTTTCTATCTATCTTTCTTTCTTTCCTTCTTTCTTTTGCTATGTGGACTAGGCTATCCTTGACCTTACAAGGATGTGCCTGCCTCTGCCCTCTGAGCACTCAGATAAAAGATGTGGACCACTATGCCTGGCCAAATACAGCAGTTTCATTTATTGGATTACAGAACATCAGAGCTCATGATGATCTGTCCCTCTCATTTCAGGCCCAGAGAGCCTGAGGGACCATTTTTCAAGGCCACACAATCAGCTAACTGTAGAAGAACCAGAACCCAGGGCTGTGCTCACAGCATGCTTGTTTCCATTATTTTACTACTAAGTCCCTGCCATAGTCATTTCAAAAATAACACTCCATCCCAGACTTGTTGTGGTTTTCATCAGGAATAGATTCTCCTACTGTAGTCTGCAGCATCATTTATAATTAGACATATTTTTCAGTTCTTATTGAGAGAAAATTAAAATTAGATTTATGTTGACGCTTGGAATTCTCTACACTGGGCAGGTAATAAAGAGACGAAGCAATTCATATGCAGCCAAGGCCTGACAACAAATGAGTCCTTCAAACTTGGAACATTTATTTTCCAGACTGACACAGATGAAGACACAAGAGGAAAAGTTATCAGCTATCCCAAACCAGAGTGAGGAGGATGAAGAGGAAAAAACTCGTAACTATAGCCCAGCTATCTTAGTTAGGGTTCCTGTTGCTATGATAAAGCATGTGACCAAACCAAAGCGGAGGAGGACAGGGTTTCCTTGGCTCCCATTTCCAGAGCACCGTCCAGCACTGAAGGAAGTCAAGGCCAGCATCTGGAGGCCAGAACTGATGTAGAGGCCACGTAGGAGCTCTACTTACTGTCTTGTTGTCCACGGCTTACCCAGCCTGCCTTCTTATATCATCCAGGACCACCTTCCCAAGCTTGGCACCGCCCCTGCTGAGCTGAGACCGCCCATATTAACCACTAATCAAGAAAATTCACTGCAGGCTTGCCTACAGGCAGATCTTATAGGAGCATTTTCTCAACTGAGATTCCCTCTTCTCAAATGACTCTAGCATGTGTCAAGTTGACATAAAACCGGTTGGGACACCAGCAGATGGAGAATATAAATGAAAAGCAACTTTCAAAATCATTTGTTTCAATTGTTTAACTTTCATGTTTCCCTGCCCTTTAATTCTAGTATGTTGTTTAGGGTGATGGGGGTGAGAGAGCACTGTGTGATTTCTAGTTGTCAGGACACTAGGCAGTACCTAAGAATGCATTTTTTAAAGTACTCTTTCTTAAATATACATATGCCTTCATCATGGATGAGGAAATAAGAATATCAATAGATTTATTTGCAAGATGCTGAGGGCCTAGACTCTCTTAACCATCTGTGTATAAAGGCGTGTGTCATGGTACACATGTCATGGTGAATGTGTCGTGGTGCATGGAAGTGCTCAAAGGGAAACTCTCGGAGCTTGTTCTCTGCGTCCATCATGAATGATGTAGCCCTGACCTTTTCTCTTGTGAGAAAAAAACCTCCAAATTCATTTTACTCCCATAAGCTAAACTGAAAATTTTCATCAAGCCAGGACAATTGGGCAAGAAAAGGAAGTTAAAAAAAAAATCATTCAGTGCAGCAAGGAAGAAGCACAACTCATCCAGCCTAGCAAAGAAACTATGCTGCAAAACTATGCTGCCTGTAGATGATGTGACCTTGAATTCAGAAAATTCTGCAACATTTTGCTCCAAACCATGGCTGGAGTGAAGAAGCAAGCTTCGTGAGTCTTCAGGACATGAGAGCAATGATCAAAAATCAGTTACACTTTCATGTACTGACTGTCTACAATCCAACATGAAGTTATGGAAATAGTCATTTCCATATTTAGAATATTTAGGAATAAATTTCACACACACACAAATAGAAGATATATACTGAAAATTATAAAGCAACGCTGAGAAAACTGAAGGAGACCTAAGTAGATGCCAGGTTCCCCATCTCCATGGATATGTCATTGAATTATTGAGATGGCAGGTGCTACACAGACTGCGTTTTGCATCCACGGACCTTCAAAGTCCCAAATAGCTTTTTTTTTTTAATTAATTTTTCTAGGAGAAATTGACGTAATTATAAAATTCATATGATAATGCTAGGACTGCCCCCCAAAACATAAATCAACCTTGTTAAGGGGTTCCAATTTCCCTGTGTTAAAAAGTATTACAAAGCCACAGTAATCAAAACAACCTGGCACCACTGTACTTACAGATATATGGGCCCATGGAATGGTGTGAAAGTTCATTTGTGGCCTTTAATACTGATCTCTGATAGTTTGGTGGAGGGAAGAATTGTGTTTTCAATAAATAGTGTTGGAATAACTGGGTATTCATATGCAAGAATAAGTGGAATCTCTATGTCATATCAAACATAAAAATAATTCAAAGATTTAAATGGAAAAGGTAAAACTAAAACTTTTAGGGGAAAAAAGTGAATCTTTGATCTTGAATTAGGCAATAATGATCCAGATGCAAAAATAAATCCACAAACAACAAAAGAAAAAAAATTATAGATATGTGAGACTTTGGTGACATTAAAAACTTTCTTCACCAAAGAAGATGAATCCATGCAATCAGATAAAAATATTGCAGATATTATTCAGATAGCGCAGAGTTCTTATACATTATCAGCAAAAGACCAAGTAACCCAATTTAAAGTAGGCTAGGAATTTAGACACCTCTCCAGGGAAGAACTTCAGATGGTCACCAGCTGTGTGGAAAGGTGCCCAACATCATTAGCCATGCAGTGTGTCCACAAAATGGAGTTTTAGTTTGTAATGAAAAATAATGCAGTACAGTACATGGTATATGCTATGATACTGAAAACATGAAATAATACAGCCACATGTTTTATGATTGTTCAGAATAAGCCAATTCACAGAGACAAAATGTAGAGTAATGGTTTCTGGAAAGGGGGGGGTGGAGAGATAGGTGCTGAATAGAGTATTTCACAAGGTGAAATGTTCTGAAATTAGTGGTGACGGTAGCACTAGCCTGTGCATATGTAAATTATATCTCAATAAAGTTGTTGTGTTATTTTTTAAATGATCACCAAGTGATGCGCTGAGTAGGCATGACACTTTCTAAAGTGTGACACCCCGTGATTATACCTCTGGGAGTGCAGCTGAAGCAAATCCTTCAGGTTTGGGAAAAAACACACACCTGACCTAGCTCTTTCCCTGCCTGAGGCAGCTGTTCGTCATTTCCAAGTGAGTCACAGCCCTTACTCTGATCTCTTATGTAAGAGACCAATTAAAATGTGGGAAACTGGTAAGCATCTGTGGGTCAAATGCTAAAAAGACAGTGATCATCTACCCAGGGCTCACCGCTTTGCTCATCCCTAGCTTGGGAGAGGATAGTAAGCTGCAGACAAGTGAAGTCACACACGCCACAACTATGGGCTGGAAAGAAGCCAGGCATAATCTTACCCCACTCCCAGAGCAGCCACAGGACACTCCCAGTGAAGATATCCTCCTTCCTGATCAAAACACACTCCCCTCAGAGACTGAAGTTGTAAAATAAATTCGGGGAAAGCCTCCACCAAACACCAAGATCAGATCCGAAAGACAACAAATCAGCCTAGTATATCTACCAAATGAGTAACAGAATGAAGCCCTTGGTCACCTTGATGAAAACTGTGATTCTTTACATGTGAATAGTATTTCAGGTAAATTTTGTTAATCATATCTTAAGGTAACTAGACTCCAGAATGCTTTGAAGAGATGACAGAATGTTCTGACTAGGGTCAATGGATATTTGTGAGTTCAAAACCAGCAGGGTTTACACAGCAAATTCTAGTTTATCCGGGGATAAACAGTGAAACCATGTTAGAAGAAGAATAAAGGAAGAAGAGGAAAAGGAAGAAGAAAGAAGGAAAAAGAAGGAGGAAGAGGAGGAGAAAGAGGAGGAAGAGGAAGAAGGAGGAGAAGGAGGAAGAGGAGAACCCTAAGCTCTTCTTTGCCTAGCTATGATGTCAAACAAATTACTTATTCCCTTGAAGTGCCAGCTTTCTTTATGAGTGCAGAAATAATATTGACATTGCAGGGCTACCAAGGAGACTGAAGGACAGACAGAGCGAGACCAAGCTCATCTCGGAGCCTCCACATAGTGAGCCCTGCAATGGGGTTCTCTAAAGTGTCATTGTCTCACTGGAACAGGGAAATGACGGCAGGGTGAAGTGGCCCTTTCTAGGTCTTTATGAGAAAGAATGCAACAGAGCAGTTTTAAATGTTGGTAGAATTATACATTAAAGCTGATATAAGTATCACCAGCATCATGAATTCTGGGCCAGTGTACAGATGTTGTTAGTGGTGTGGAGGCCAAAGGTGATTGTCAGATGCCTTCCTTGGTTGCCCTTCCTCTGGAGTCCTGGAACACATGCCCAGCCTTGGAAGGGCCCCTGAAGATGCAGGGCTGCTGTGGGAGGGATATTAGACTCTAGAAGGCTTCTCTACCCTAGCTAGTTCCCAAATAATCAGGACAGAGACATTTTAGATTTTTAAAAGCTTTAAAGCACTATAACTGGGCAGAAATCAACCCTCTAAGGTACTTTGCTATTTCCCAGCTACACAATCCAAGTTACCTGCCATACTTGTTCTTGCCTGGGCTGCTTCTGCTCCATCCATCCATACTGCCCCACAGTGACTCCCTTCTCTCCAGCTTCCTCACCTGCTTTTCTCTCCTGTGTAATGGTCATCTGACCCCAAGTCTGGGAACCTAAGCTCCACCTACTTCTCTTCTGCCCAGTTACAGATTTCTAGCTATTTTTTTTTTTTTTTTTTTTACTAACCAACCAACCAACTTTAAACTGGGGAGCAAGGTTTACCCAACAGCACTTGGTGTATGCGAGAATTTGCCCCTCTGGATAGCAACCAGATCTTGGGGGAAAGTATTTAGCATTTGAATACACAGCACTAGACCAATCCCCAATATGGGGCCCTTTAATACAAGCCTCCTTGTATATTGTACATCTGGTGTGTGCAAAGTAAAACGGTTTAAAATGGTCAGGCATATTCAGGAAAGGGCAAGTTGCCTGACATTGCTCAGGGAATCCTGAGAGGTCTGAACTTGATGCTGTAAGCAATGGGAAGCCAAAGGAGATTTTGGAACATGTAAGGATGAAGGTCATATTTCCTTTAGAAAGGGTAAATAGGAAGGACTGGAGTAGAGCTTTGTGGTAGAACACTCGCTCAGCATTCACGATGCAATGGGTTCAAAACCCAGCACAGTCAAAACAGAAAAAGACAACTAAATGTGATGGGTGACAAAGTCTGAGAAAGTGATTACAGGAATGACCAAGGCCACAGAAACAGAAGGCTGGGCCTGGGGAGAGGATGTAGTTGTGAAGTGCTGGCCTTGCAAGCATGAGGACCTGGGGTCACTCCCCCAGAAGCCATGTAAAAATGCTGGGTAGGGTGCTGATTGTAGTCCCAGAGATGAGATGATACAGGAGGATCCCTGGGGCTTACTGACCTGGTAATCGTCCCTAATTGCTAAACTCCAAGCCAGTGAGAGACCCTGAAGATGACACCTGAGGGTGCCTAAAAAATGCCGGCCAGTGCTGCGGTAGTAATGGCATAACGATATTATGAACAAGAAAAACTAACATTTATGGAGCCTGCCCACCAGCTAAGCACTGGGCCAAATGTTTTAGGCGTCTTCAGTTATTTTAGCCTCACGGATCCCCAGAAAGCAGAAAGGGGAATGAGGACTTCCGGAAGTTGTCCCCGCCTTGTATATATAAGTGATGTGTGAGTGAGTGACAGTGCCTGAAGGAAATGAGGACTTTGAAAAGTTCTACACGCCTTGTACAAGGTGAGTGACAGCAACTAAAACTGGAAAAGTCTGTTATAGCGAAATGATGACAGATTAGACCCGGGAGAAGAGAAAGGGGGAAAAAAAACCCAAATAATGTTTGATGGATGATGAAAAAAAGCCCGACTTTAGAGATGTAGCAGCCAGTGGGAGCAGCAAAGGGCTCTGGTGTGATCTCAGAGGGCAACCTTGGTACTATTAGTGTGACCCGGATCACTGTTGAGAGCTGATTATGGAGGGACTCAATAGTGATGGGAGTTCTTAGCCAGTTCCAGGCCAAAGAAACTACATGTGCAGCGGCCAGAGACGGTAGGTGATAAACACAGGAGGAAGAGCCAATAGGATAAGCTAAGCATTAGACACAGCAGCCACCTCGTGGGATGTGCTGGCAGACAGTTCTGAAAGCCACCATTAGCGACCACCCCGTACTTGCTTGGCTAGTTTAGAAGAAAAGATGTTTAACCTGAAAACAGATGTGGCTGAGTAAGACATTCCTTGGACACACGCCTTTCCAAGGTGACTTGCCATCTATTTCTTCATCTTTTGAGTCTGTGTTTGGCCGTGAATGAGCTTTAGCGCATGGGTCATTAACAAACACGAGACAAGCAGAGGCTTGAAAACTGATTGCATTCACTGAGGTCACCCATCTCCACAGCGTTCTGGAACCTCTTCTGCCACTGTGAAATAAGCCTTTTATCCTCTAGACATCAAAGACTGAAGCCCCATCCACGTCATTTCTAAATCATCCAGACAAAGGACAAGTGCTTCAAATCACTGGATTTCAAATGAACCAGCCTAAAATTCTTAAATGCCTGTAAAACCCACAGGGTAGTGAAAAATATTGCTTAATGTTTTAAGCACTGGGGTTCATGTTGGTTTGTTACGCAGCAAAAACAAACTGACACATGCCCTGCTTACTCCCTTCAACATCTATCACAAGTAGAATCATGAATATTCAGGAGTGCTTACTCACTTTAATTCTTTCCTTAGAGTTTGGTGAGGGGGAGTAAATACAAGAAATTAATATCCCAAGCAGAAGTGCCAGCTCCTAGTTAGCTGAAGGGCTCTAGTGCCTTTAGGGTTTATGAGCAATAGTAGGACTCTGCAGAGCTGTTTATGAGCTCTGTTATTCTAACATATCTTTTCTGGAGCCAGAGTTAAAGTCAGGAGTAGATGGGCAGTAAAGCAAAGAGGCCTTATGCTCTAACTGAGGAGGATCCCATCTCATTCTTTCTGTCCTGTCATCTTTTCCTTCCTTTCTAACTTTTGTTGAGAAATTGTAGAGAGAGAGTGGGGGGTAGAGGTTGAGGTTTTTGTTTTTGTTTTTGTTTTCTACTATAAGGGGAAACACCATAGGTTATTTATTATCTTTAAAATATTTTAATTTACTTTTTTACATGTATGTGTGTTTTGCCTGCACCAGATGTATGTATGTGTATCCAGAGTGCAATACCCTTGGAAGCCAGCATTGGATCCCTTGGAACTGGAGTTATAGACAATTTGGGGCGGCCAGGTGGGTCTTTTTCAGGAGCAGCAGCTGCTCATAACCCTTGAGCCATCTCTGCAGCCATCACCCTGGGTTTATTGTCAATCCCTATGCCTACAAGGCAGTCATTATTCCACAAGAGATGTGAGCCCTTTGTCAACAGTGATCCCAACTTAGAAAAGTCTGAGTTTTGTTGCCCTGTTTTCCACACTGCTGAATCCATCTGTTACTGTCATTAACTAATCTGAAAAAATGTGGGAAGGATGTTGAAAGGGCTTTCACAACATACAATCCCTCAGTGGCGGTGGGGGAAGTCTGGAGTGCTGCCATAACAAAAATAAATAAATGTGAGGTCTGTCCTTGTCCACTTCTCCACTCTCTCTGCCCCACTTCTGAGAAATGAGTAGAGATAAAACTGAGAGTCATCTTGGAGGCTGGGGATACAGCTTAACAGTGGACCATTTGCTCATGTGAACAAGGTGTGACCTTCATCTCAGCCATCACCAGATATGTCTTGTGATTTCAGAAGATTTTGTTACATAAGTGGTATTTATTCAGCTAAATGTTAGTTCCAGTTGCTTGCATATTGACAATGGTATTTACTAATAATCTGGAGACATTGATCCTTCTGTAAAATGATGTACAGAGTGTTGCTTTGTAATTTGGGCAGATGTAAAGTTATGTGAAAATCTTGATCCTCTTGTTTCCTTAATTCTGTAAAAAAAAAAAAAACCACATTTATTTATTATTTAAAAAAAAATGAGAGTTGTTCATTTTTGGCAGGTAAAATTTCTATAATAAAACTAACAAGTTTAAAAAGTAAAATACATTTATACTTTTTTTTTTTTTTTGCTTAACTTCAGACAGTGGGACGGTGGACTAGAGTAGCATCCTAATGTATAGACATGTCTCAGAGTTCTGAGACTTCAGGGATGACCATAGCAGTCTGATGTGCATGAGATAAACAATAGCTTGGTCCCCATTGTCAAAGTGCAGGGTCTACGGGTGAAGGTTGAGTAAAGGCCCCTCCAGAGAGCAGAGGCAGAAGTCAAGATTCCCTCTCTTGGAATCCAGCTCTCTAGCTCACACTCTGGGGAGATCATTCATAGCCTGAACGTAACCCTCACCTTTTCTGAAAGACATCCTAACTATTGCGCAGTATAAATGAGATCATAATTACTTTCCTGTTCCGCATTAGTCAGCCTGCATTATCGCATGCCTCCTCGCCCATCTGTTCTTCCAAGAGACAGAGAACAGTTTAAGGTGACAAGGGATGGGGGGGGCTGCATCACCTGCCTTCAGCAAAGGGACTCTCAAGCAATGGATTTTTTAAAAAGTCACTGAATCAATAAATTAGTACACAAAATTCCAAGTAATGAAGAGTGATGCTTTCTAATAAGATAGAGTGGAATAACTCATCAGGACAATAATAAGTGATGGTTGAGTGCTAGCCTTAAAGAGAATATCTCTGTCCAAGAAGGTGAGACAGAAAAAACTGTAAGAGCCAGGGGAGAGGAATAAGTGCTGTGAGATGCAATCCTCTAGACAGGATATGATCGCTGCATCCAAGAAATCACAGCAGCTGAGGTTGCCTGTATAAGGTCTGTGTGAAGAGAAGGGGGAGAGGCTCGGGAGGAGCTATTGGCAGTTAATAGCTGATAGGCACAGGCATTTTTCTGGAGTGGTGTAGCCACTGGTAGGTTTTCTATTTTCCAGTAAAGGGGCTAGATAGAATGCTCAGCAGTTAAAAGCACTTGCTGCTCTTCCAGAGGACCCAAGTTCATTTCTAAGCTCCCACATTAGACACTCACATGTCTTCCTGTTACTCCAGCTCCAGGAGACCCAACACTCTCTTCTGGCCTCTGTAGCCACATGAACATATGTGGCCTATGTGTATCATGTGTATCTGTGTGAGCACAGATACATACAAACACATACATAAAAGCAAATGTTTTTAAAGGACATGAATATATGATTTGTTGGGAAGTAGTCCAGAGACAGTAGGAAAAAGAGAGAATAGGGAGGCATAGAGATAATCAAAATATATTAAATACATGTATGGAGTGCTCAAACAATAAATAATTTTTTTTTTAGGACAGAGCATAGAGCTACTCAAAAATCCTTCACAAAATGTTTGGGCATGAGATGAAATAAAGAGAAGGCAATGAGCACAGAGTCCTTGCTGTTCAAAGTGTGGTGTGTGAGCCAGCAGGCTGAGCAGGGCTGGGAGCTGGTTGAGAACTCAGAGTTCCAGACCCTCTGGTTCAGAGTCCTTGTGTTCTAAGATTCCCAGGTTATCTACGTGTCCATTAAAGGGAGGGAAGAGCTGATCTAAGATAGCTCCAGAATTCCATACATGCTACAGGCTGGAATCAGCTGGGAGGCTTTATATGATACTGATATTTGGATTCTGTCCTTGGAGATTTTAATCTGAATATCCAGGACCTCTGGATCAACATGGACTGGCAGTCAAGGAGCTGGTCAGCAATCTGCCTTAAACAATAGAAATAAAACCAGGTAGAATACATAAAACAACCACTTTCAAATTGCCTTAGCAAGGACAAAACTTAGCAACACAAAAAGACAGCACATTTCTTGTGAAGATTTCTGTTTTAAGGTGTGGTTCAAGTACACCCTCTAACTCAGGATCTCCTGTTGCTGCAGTGAAGGGGCTGGCCCATCTGATGTTTAAGTTGGAGAAGAGCCACTTCTCAGTATGCTCACATAGTTGCTGGCAAGATACAGTGCTTGTAGGGAGTTGGACTGAGGGCCGGACTTATTTGTTTGCTGCTGGCCAACGGCTGCCCTCGACTTCCCCTATGTAGACAACTACAGCACCGCATCTTGCTTCATCAAAGCTGGAGTGAAGGAGCCTTAGCCAGAAAGTTGGGAGTCAGAGTCCTAAGCACTCTAGTCACAGAAGTGCTAGCCCATGCTTGAGCCATACCCTATTTGCCAGCCATGAGATTGATTCCAGAAGAGGACATCACAAAAATATCTATACAAACAGCAGAAGGGAGGTGTCATAGTTTAGGCATTGTTTGCTCCCCCAAAGCTTATGTATGAGGAGGTTGGTCCTCATGTGTTGGGATGTGAGTTTACAAAATGTAGATCCTAGCTAGCAGAAGTGTTAGACACACCAGGGTGCCCTTGAAATGAATTCTGGGATGCCTCTCTGGCTTCAGTTCTCTATACATACTCACGTTCCTCCATGAATTGACAGCGCAAAAGGGTCTTTACCAGAGCTAACAACACTAGCACTACGCTCTTGAGTCCCCAAAAGCATGAGCAGAAGAAGCCTCATTTCTTTATGATGTGAACCTTCTTTTGTATTTTATTATAGTAACAAAAATGACGTACCGGACTGTAGATCTTTGAGAACCATCCAGAAACTTCTTCTTACAGATTCTGAATAACAGATGTCACAGGACCATGACTCCCGACAGAAAGGAGACTAGAATTCCAATTGAACAACTGAACTAGCTGATTGCTATGTCATGGTCTGAGCTACAGTGCTGAAAGAGGGAAATCAAAACATACAGTGAGGCTGCAGGGGGATGCATTCACGGGGTCCAGGTGAGAAGAACCTTTTATTGACAGCTGGCTTCACAGAGAAAGCCCAGGTGAAATGGTGGGCACCCCTGAATTTCCAGCTGTTACTGAACTATACATATTGGAAGAGAAACTGCCTCAGATCAAGGAAATACCCAAAGCACATTTGGGCAGGGCAATTCCCAGAGGTCACACAGAAAATGAGAAATGACCATAACTAGAAAGAGAGAGAGGGGGAAAGAGAGAGAAAGAAAGAGAGAATAAGGAATAAAGATAATTTTTAAATATATGGTCCAATTTGATGGAATCCATAAGTTTGGAAATTAAATATTTCAATAATTTGAGGAGAATAAACATAAAGAAACATCAAGGCACGTTAAAACTAGAAGGCAATAATAGGCAATGGCATTTTAACGCAGGCAGAGGAATAGTCACAATGACACAGCTCTAACTTAGAAAAGGCATCAGACTGCAGGTGACGGAGGGCTGTGTCTGAATCATGAAAGGAACAAAGGATGCATATAAAACTCCTTACTCATTAAAACCCTTCCCACTTTGGAAGTGAAACCAACAATACTTTCGACAAACGTCATCTACCACCAGCCAACATGGCAATATCAGCAAAGAGGAAGGAAGCCCAGAGACACCAGAAGCCCATAAAGGACGGTGGTGGCCGGAAACAGGAAATATGCGGGCAGATAGGAAAATGTTGCCTTCCCTTCCCCCGCTTTTAAAATTTTTTTCCTTTAAAGGATATGCATTCCTTAAAGAGTCAGTATTGTCCTGATTTAACATCAGAACAAAATCCAAAAGGAAAACTACAGTCTTAACCCTCCCAAGATGCAAAAATCTTAAGATTTTGAAAAACTGAAGCCAACTCAATCCTGTTGTACATGGGAAATCATTCCAGGAAAGCAGGGCTGGTTTAACATTTCAAAACTAATGTGATTGACAATAGTAGCATGCCAAAAACAAGTCAAAAAACCAAGTACATGATGCTTTCAAGTGAAGTCAGGAGATATGTCCACAAGCAGTCCTCAGCCAGTCAGGAGCAGAAGGGAATACCCTTGGCCTCAATAAAGAGCACATGCTGAAACTAAAATTGTGGCAAAAAGCAAGAAAAGCTTTCAAGGGCACAGTGATTGCAAGGAAAAACTGCAGTCAGGGACAGAAAGCAATAAAAGCCTGTACTCCAGACAGGAGGAGCAAAAGCCTGCGTGGAAACCCAAAAAGAATTCAAAGAAGGGCAAATACAACATGTAAGTAGGGCGAGCACAGAACGTGGAAAACAACATGGGAAAAATCGATTGCAAGTCTACACATTATCAAGGAATAATCAGAAACTAAACTTAAAAAGTCAATCAGTGCCATTTACAATAGCAGGGAAATCAGAAAGGTGTGGGGAAATGTGATGAAAAGTGTGTAATGTTTGAACACTGAGAACTGTAAAATGCTGCAGAAAAGAACCTAAGCTGATCGGACAGGCAAGATGGCTTGGTGTGTAAAGGCACTTGCTTTGTAAGCAACAGTAGCCTGAGTTCGGGCTTTTGGGCCATCAAAAAAGTGGAACAAATTAACTCAAAAAGGGTCCCAAACACCACATGCACACAACAGCAATAATCTGAGAACAAGAAATCCAGGGACATATAAAATAAAGAGGTGCAATGGCTTCGCACTGGAATATCCGATTTAAAAAAAAAAAATCAGTTCTTCTCAAATTGCTCTCTAGGTTGAACCCAACACCAAATAAAATCTCAGCAGCGATTCTGCAACCTACAAGCTTTTCCGAAAATTTATGAGGAAATGTAGGCGTTTCACAATTGGTAAAATATTAAATAATTGACCCAAGTTGGAGGGTTCATGTTACTTACTCTTTTAGACTTACTGTAAAGTGCTGGTAATCAAGCAGGTGTGTTATTTAAGCAATAAGAGGCAATTAAGTCAATGGAGCAGAAAATAGTCAATAAACACACTCCCTCCTGTACAGTCAGCTGATGTCCAGGCAGTCTGTGCGGAAAGCGTAGAACAAATGAACATCCATAAGCAAAGAAATGGACCTTTACCCCGACCCCCAGCACCCACAAAAGTGGACTCAAAACAGACCAGGACCCTTAATGTAAGCATTAAGCAGTAACATTTCTCACAGGTATCATAAATATTTGTGACCTCAGGTTAGACTTCACTTTCTTAGAACCCAGAAAGAACAAAGTATTAAAAGAAAAAAAATAGTAAACTCTACCTCATCAAAATTAAAACTAACCTTTGAAAGACTGTGAGCCAAGTGAAAGGCAAGCTTGTTCTTGGAAGTGTGGCTGCAAAACAGACTTTTGAGGGTTGCTCTGCATCTGGATGATGGAGCTCTCACAACACAGTAGTGTGAAAACGGTCTCAAGAAACAGCTAATGTCAAGAAACAGGTAACGTCGCCACAAACCAAGAGGTTCAAATGTCAAAAAGGAAATTAAATGCCCAATATGGTTACTCATTAGAGAAATGCAAATTAAAATGCAAGTAAAGTGCCACTACGCAAGCATGGGAATGGCTAAAGTTTAGAAGAGCCCTAAGTGTTGGCAAGATACGGTCCCAGTGTAACGTCAATGCATTGCTGCCAAAATTCAAGATGTTCTCGCCACTCTGGAAACAGCTTGGTGCTTTTGTTTCAAGCTACCCATACACTTAGCACAATGACCCCCTTATAAACATTGGTTCAAGACAGAGAGAATGTATGGTCTTCTAAAGACTTGTATTCATGTTAGGCCCATATCCATCAACGGACTTATGAACAAGTAGATTATCATATACCCATAAAATAAAATATCATTCAACAATAAAAAGGAACACAGTGAGACATGTAGCACAAATTAATCTCAAAACTGTTCTGTTAAATAAAGAACAAGCCGAAAACGGACTATAGACAACATGAGCTACAGTGTGTTCTGTAGATGATGTGGGCTACAGGCAATACGGACTACAGATGACGCGGATTATACGTGGTACGTATTATATGAACTATGACCACATGGACAATAGATGATATGAACTGTGTATGATGTGTGCTACCGATGGTGTGGGCTATAGACGGTATGAACTCTAGTTGACGCGGACTATAGACCCTATGGACCATCGATTATATGGTTCTATTTACACGAAATTCCATAAAATACAAAAGCACAACAAAAATGAGGCTGCTAGAGAGCCTATCTTCCAAAGTAAGTTAGAGCATGAGAGAGAACACCCAGCGTCAACTTCTGCTCTCCGCGTGTACACACAGACACAAGCACCTGCATGCACACACGAATACACACCAAAATAAGAAGGAAGGGAAGTTGGTCGCTGGTTCTCATGGGCTGGAGTAGGGGAAGGGAACTGATTACAGAAGAGCAGGGAGGAGCCTCCTGAGCTACTGAAATTCTCAATTTTGACTAGGATGGTAAGCGATTGTCTACTTTCATTATTGTCTGTCATGTGTACCTCATTAGTTGATTAAAATTAAATGCCTTGGAGCTGGCCCAGGGCACGGTGGTTGAAGAGCTCCCCAGAGGATTCCAGAGTAAAGCTGCGGCCACAGACCGACGGATCCCCGTCCTGGGTCACTCGGGCTCTCTGTAATCCTGCCTCTGAACGAGGGTGGGACCCTCGCAACCGGAAATCAACAGCGGGGCCGCATCTCCGCCACTTTATCGAAGCCAGCTGCTTCTTCATGGCTACCACCATGTCTCACTGACGTGCCCGCTTGCCCCGTGCTGGTTCACTACACGAGCTGCCACGTGGCAGGATACTCACGGAGAGGTCACGTGTGAGGAACTAAGCGGGACCTCCAGCTAGACAGGGGAGAGGAGCTGAGACCTCAGTGCAGGGATCCCAGAGAAACTGAATGCTGCCAGCAGTCATGGGCTTGGATGAGGAGCCTTCCAAAGAGAACCCGGAGCCATCGAAGAAGCCGTGCGTAAGAGTACAAGCTAGAGGCTGAGCGAGCTCTTAACCCTCAAAACCTGTGAGAAAGGAGGATGTGGTGTGTACAGCCCTCGTGTTTGGAGAAAATTTGTTACATGGCAATTGCTGAATAACACAGCAGTCAGGACTGATAACTGCTGACCCAAGGGTAGCTTGTGCAGACTTAGCTGTGCTCAGCCATCAGGGTTAGGGAAGATGGGTGAAGATTAGGGTGAAGGATCACGCTTGATCGTTTCCTGCATCCTGAGTTTTCCTTAGAAATAAATAGCCTGGAGCAGCAGTTCCTCACAACTCAAAAGTAACTTTTACTTCCATCACAGAGCTGCCCCAGCTGCCCCAGCTTTTGTGTTTACATAACATATCTTTAAAAGAACCAAAATGAACCACAAATAGAGACAAACAAACTTGCAATCCCTCACTGACCCCAACACGAGTTCACTTAACCACAACCGAATCAATGTGTATACACCTGACAGCATCTTTGAGTGATATATTTTGAAAACCTAGTGAAGAAGATACCAGCAAGGAGGCTCAGTGCGTTAAGGCACTTGCTGCCAAACCTAGTGGACCAGACTTTGATCCCAGGACCCACGCAGTGGCAGGAGGTAACTGGTTCCCTCAAGTTGTCTTCTGACCTCCACACACACGCCATGCTGTATTATGCCCACCTTCAATAAATAAATGTAATTAAAAATTGAAAATGCAATTACCGGTAACAAACCCTTGCCACGTCGCCAAATTCTTCAGCCCCAGTGAGAAGTGACGGTGATGCCTGTGTGACTTCATAGCATGGAGACTTGGCAGAAGGGGGCTAAGAGCCCACGATTCAGAGCTGTGTCTTGGGGGTGGGAGAGGTCCGGGAGAGAAGCTCTGACTACCCAGGACCCACATTATAAGGGCAGCTAAAGCTGGAAGTCACAGTTTGGGTCTGAGCTTTCAAAGAAATGCCTGAAAAACCAGTGTTTCTGGCACATGCCTACAATCCCAACACTCAGGAGGCTGAGGCAGGAGGATCGAGTTTTAGAGGCAAGCCTGAGCTACATAGCTAGGGCAAATTAGAGGCACTGGAATTAGGATCTATGGGGGAAATTTTAAAAATGGCTGGAGGTAATTTTGCATGAAAAAAGAATAAGATAACGAGTGACTAGCTATCTTCAAACAAATTAAGAATAATTACCAACAGGTAATGAACAGTATTGCTCATTCCCCACGCATCAGACAGAAACAAGAGGAGAGGAGTTTAAATTGCACCAGTGACATTTAGTTACAATGGAAGTAGAATTTATTGACCAGAAGAGTGATTAAGCACAGAGAAAAATCGGGGTTCCCAGAACATTTCAAGCTGAGCTGTGTCCTCCTGACAGTGAAACATCTGGTGATGGCAAGCACTTCATCCGGCTGACGTTTCAGACCTGTGGATGGAACATCTGGATGGTAAGCGGGCCTTTGTAATATATTAATTGAACTAAGTCAATGTTCTGTGGCTTTTGGGAAATTTTTTTTATCTAAATAATGAAAAGCAAAGGAGTCTACTTAGCCGCACGTGTTTCGGAATGATTTTTATTCTATGATTAGAATAACAACCTCTGTGACGGTGGACTCATTCCTCAGGACTCCATGTGACAGACTGAGCTCGCTCTAATTAGCCCATCTTTACAGCAACTTTGTAGTGAGATTTTTTTTTTCTTAAATTGTTCAATGTCCTGACTCCCTAGAGGCTCACTGATTTCTACCTCCTATAAATCAGGTTACCCAAATTCTCACAGACACCTCCCCGACCCTCTAGCCCCCCAAAACAAAACAAAACAAACCTCATTCCATTTTTGGAACTAAAAATGAACATTTTGAGAGTTTTCCTATATCAAATTTGTTGCTTTCTTGGATTCAGGCAAGAAAGAGCTTTGCTGACTAGTGTTTTGGGGCATGTAAAGGCTGAGATGTAGTGACGCTGAAGGGCTGACTCAAATCCAAAGCTGCTTTCCCTGAAGGCTCATCAAAGAATGATTAAGACAATGGTTTTCCAAGTGTGTCCCAGGCCAGAATCGCCATCACCTGGGAGCTTGCTGGAAATGGAAAATCTTGGGCCCTTCCCAAGATCTGAGGAAAATCCGCGACTATGGAGATGGGGCCAGAACTCTGTAATAAACATCCCAGGTGATTCTCATCTATCCTAGGGCTGGACAGCCTCTGGAGTAAAGGGAATTTGTAATTATCCTCAGCTGTGCCTAACCTAGGTTTCAGCAATGACTTTGTAGCTGGGGGTCCTTACAGGTCTCTCTCTGTATGAACTGGGAAGCACAGAATGTGCAACTTTTGAGGTGAAGGACAGGGTGATGGAAGATGAGAAGGTGTTGCTATGTCTAGATACAAGTCATGACAGTGTGGATTCTAAAGCTGCTGATTTAAAAAAAAGTAAAAGGTATTACAAACAGAATCTACAAGGATTTGTTGATAATTTGATTCAATCTAGTCTTTTGACTTACTGAACAGTTTTGATCCCCAAAGAAAGAGGTGGTCCAGGAGCAAAGTGGTTCCAATGAAATGGAACAAGCCAAACAAAAGCCATGAGACATGAGACTTGGCACAAATGCATCTGCTATAGCCTGGCCTCAGCCCTGGGGTCAGGCTGGCCATTCTCAGACTCATGGAAGCCCACTCTTGGGGCTCTCACAGGGTTCAGGCAGCATCTTGGGGAAGCAGCAGTAGAAATATAGAACATCAGATAGACTTACAGAGCTTCTGCAGTCTATCAATATGGCTTGTGATCCTTATCTACAGGTTAGCAACACCTGGGGCAATCCAGTTACAGACATATAACAGGACCGAACTAAGGAAAAGGAAAACACAGGAAAAGGCATGGTACTCACGGTACTCAGGTCTGTCCCGACTGTTCGAGAGAAAGTTAAAGCTTTGACAACTGCCATAGGTTTGTTCAGAGCCAAGAAGTACAGTGGTTGTTACACCTAATAGGTAGGTATTTAGTGGTGTGAATGGTTTGTGAATTATGCACAATAGGGAAATCAAAATCAAAACTCAAGGCCACATTCTCTTTCTACTTCTGTCATTATGTTATACACTCTGGGTCACAAAACTCTTAGACCTTCCCTTTGATTTTTATTTTATTGGTTTTAGATAGATAGATAGATAGATAGATAGATAGATAGATAGATAGATTCCTTTGTTTGTTTTCGATTTTTCAAAACAGGGTTTTTCTTTGTATCCCTGGCTGCCCTGGAAACTCGCTCTGTAGACCAGACTGGCCTTGAACACAGAGATCTGCCTGCCTTCGTATCCTGAGTGTTGGGACTAAAGGCATCCGCCACCACCACCCAGCTATAGATTCTTTTTAAAATTATGTTTATTTGTTGTTTTGGGTAGTTTGTGTGTGCCATATCACATGTTTGGAAATAATAAGAATTGGTTCCCTTCTTCTGTCTTGTGGATCCTGAAGATCATACTCAAGTCCATTATGCTTGGCAGAAAGTGCCTGAAACTCACTAAGCCATCTTGCCAGCCCACTTTTGATTTTTAAGAACTGTTTTAGGAGTTAAAATAAACCTGGATTATTGGCAATTTCTGGCATATCTGTCATTCCCATTTTTCTGCTTGAGGCAATATGAATGCCTCTGTCAGACAGAGGGAAAGTCAGTTACAAGGACAAGAGGAAAACAAAAAGCACAAAGATTAATATTTCAAGATATTATCCTGCTGCCTCAGATAGTAAAAAGCATGGTTTTGCCACTCAGCTGCCTCCATAAGTGGGAAAACATGAAAAATAAGAAAGTTTCTGAAAAGTTAAAGCGAGAAGCAATCACATAAGCAGAAAGCGAAGAGTCACCAGGCAAAGACTGCTGGGGACCCCACCTGTGGCTTTTCACAGAAAGATGATGTCAGACCAACAGATATGCACTGAAACAGACAGTGCAGGAAGTAGAGGAAAGGGATGGGAGGGGCGTCCAAGTGGGGAAGGATAAGCCACGTGTGTAGGTGAAGTGTAATGCTGTTTAAAGTAGGAGAAGAGTCTGGCGAGGAAATAAGGCTGAGGAGAATACTGTGACCATCAAAAGGAAACATTTACCACGCTGTAGGGAGAAGAAGATGTGCTTGCATTATTTGAATAAGTATTTTAATTGGCTTCCGGTGACTATAACAAAACACCTGAGATAACTACAAAGAGGAAAGGTTTATGTTAGCTCATGGTTGTAGATGCTTCCAGTTTAAAGATCAGGGGGACCAGTTGTTGCTTCATGTTGATGTTGAGGGGTCAGATCGAAGGGCAGAGCAAACTGCTTATCTTGTGGCCAGAAGAGGAGAAAAAGATTTCCTCCAAGGGCATGACCCCAGCAACCTAGGGACTATAAGTCCCATTTTCTCTCAATCATGTCACCCTGTGAATCAAGGCTTTAACCTATTGACCTTTGAGGAGGGGCCTCAATCAATGTCCAAACTACACCAGGGAGAAGCTAAAGCTGTTTTGTGACAATGAATCCACATTGAACCCTAGCAGCCACGTGCAAATCCAGGAACAACACTGAAGCAGGGACTGGGTGAAGACAGAACCCACTGCAGTAGCGCCGGCAGGAAGTGAGCAGGCCGGGAACTTGGTGGGGAACTGGAAAGCAATCAACAGGGCTTTGGTTCTTTGGATCTGGGCGAGAGAAATGCGTCAAATGCACTACTAGCTGTGGGAAATGAGCTAGCATCTGTGAACCTGTGATAACAGCTGTATTTCTTTTATTATTTTCTTTGTTTAATTTTTTACAGGCTTGCTCTCTTTCACATAGGAAAGCAAGCTAAGTCCCTTTTATGAGGTGAGAGGCCTAGAGCCCGCTTCTCTAGCCCGGGGCTCAGACCCAGGTCGAAGATCACCCGGAAGAGCAACAGATGCACACGCAGCCCTTTTCATGGACAAAGCACCGTCTTTCCACTGCCCACTCACACTGAATTGTTTCGTCTTAACATCCCCCTCAGTATTAGCCTCAGGCCAGAACTTGCCAGACTAGGACAGAACTTGCCAGAACACACCGGGACCCTCTGCTGCTTTTTAAACCATATTTTAGCTTTTATTTGTGGGTCCCTCCTCCTAATAAATAAAAGGCCTCGGCTCAAAATTCTGATGTGCTCGTGTCTTTTATTGCCCCAAACATCTAATCTCAGCCTCCAAGCCCTGATTTTTAATCATCCTCAATAAAACAGTGGATTTATTTAATACACAGGAATGCACATTCCTTCAATTTATTTAAAAAAAAAAACACGCTATGAAAATGTTAGCTACCAATTTTTGTAAGGAAAAGGAGAAAGAAAATAAAAAAGCCCAAAGAATAAATCATTTTAAATATTGTGCCTGAGAAAAGTCTGATTAAATTAGTGAGCACAGAAGGACAGAGAAAGACATTTGTAAAGCTTTAGACTGTTTTCAAGTACTTCAATTTCTATTGAAGGTCTTGAGTCTTTACTGTTTTTAATTTAACTTTTACTCTCCGCCTCTCCGTTTTACTTGAAGCGGGTTAAGAAGTCCATGCGGTTGTAAATGTATATGTACTTGCAGTCCATGGAGAGAATGATGGTAATCGAGTAAGTGAACGATTTCTGACCCAGAGACAGCAAAAACAAAAGGGAGGGAACATCAAGAACCTAAAGACAAGGTGAAGCCATAACTTCATTGTCAGGAGATGTTTTCAGCAATTCAGCTTGGCGGTAGAGGATGCTGTAATTCAGGAATTCAGCTTGGTGGTAATCAGACGCTGTAGCAGATCTGCTGTTAAAAACTGTTCAGCATCTGTACTGTGTGAATGTTCAGGGTCAAAGCTGGTAGAGCAGTGAGAGTACCTATGCTGAAACCTGAGGAAAAGTCAGTCAGACCGTGAGTTATATTATAAAGAATTGGCACTCTCCATCCTCTACCAGAAGACCCAGGTCCTCTGGCTGCCATGCCTGGACAGATGTGCCACAGCATGCCTGCTGCACCGTCACTCCCAGACAGAGACTTACTGCTCTGGCCCATTTCAGCACCTTGCTCTGTTGCTTATCTAAGAATGCTGCTCTAAGTGATGGCTTGGTAAATATTGCCATGCAAATAAGAATGAGAAAATTAATGAGTTCATCTACCATGACACTTATATTTAAAGATGATTTTTTTAGAAATAATTATCGAGGGGAAGCAAGGAGGACAATCTCACCTTGCCTCCACAGACTACTACTAAGGACCCTGGTTAGAAAGCTGGGACAGGTCCAGGCAGCTGGGACTACATTGCCTAATATTTTTTTTCATCATTTATTCATTATATACTCCAATTGAAGCCCCCTCCTTCAATTCCTTCCAGTCCCACCCTCTCTTCCTCTTCCCCCATCTCCTTCCTGATGAGACTTGATGCAGATGGCAGAGGAGAACTCCCTCTCACATTGCCTAATTCAGAACGGGTAACCAACTGCTAAACAGCGCTGGGGTGTTCTTGCAACACAGAAATCCCTGTACGTAACTCTAGAACTTAGAACTCCAGGCAAACCCTCACATTCTTCTCTCCTGACATCAGGCCCTGACTTGAGTGAAGAATGCTGGGGGAAAAAAAATACATATACTCTGGTTCCCTGCTAACAAGGAAGTAATAAAACTCAGTATTCAGTAAGCCTTTCACATTTGTGAGTTCCACCTTTTTCGGTTCAACTGGGCCAAAAATGTTTGAAAATAAATATGTCCGTACTAAATGTGCACAGATCTTATTTCCCCAAACAACACAGCACAGCCACCAATATTGATACTGTATTAGGCATTATAAGTAATTCAGAGAAAATGTTAAATATTGAGGACGATGTGTGTGAGTTATAGACAGATTTTACGCCATCTCATATCTGTGGGGATGAGAGTTCAAACACTGATCCCTCAGCAGCACCTCAGAGCTGAGTTCTGTGACTCAGTAGCCTCAGCCGGCATAAAACAGCCTAGTCAGAAGCCATGGCAGGCTACAAAAGCATTACATACATTTTAAAGTACGGACTCTGTACTTTAGAACCTGTGTCTTACAGGTTCTAAATCTGCAGTTAGTGATGGCATTAATAGCCTGGGCTTTAAGAGTACAAGGCTGGCCGTAGGCAAAATTCTAATGTTCCTATTTTAGGTGTCTCAAACCCATCACTTTCTTCTCTCAAACAGAAGCAAAGTGCTTCCCACTGGCTGTTCCTCCTAGTAAAACCTGTTCCCTGGGAAATAACTAATACCAGCAATTTACTCATTAGTGTGAATGAAGTGGTATCTCCCCCAGGCTGATTTAAATTGTTAAGCCTTATCTTTAATTATATTCTTTCATTCCTTCTACTAATAAATATTCGCTGAGAGCCTCCAACGAATAAGCTGGAAATACAGTAAGTGAAAGTACCACACAGCCCATCCCCAGGGAACTTATAATGTGTGGCCTCCACAGATTGCAGGCACCAGGCAGGCAGCATTGGGGGATGGGGAAGGCTTTCCTAACTGCCTTCAACAAGGGCGCTGCTAGGATGCAGCTGATGAAGGTAGTTGATGTGGGTGGTTGAGTTGTAAACACCCAGTAGGAACTAGTGGGCTCTCCAGAATCTTGTCTCTCTCCTCTATCGTATTTGTTCTGAACTGGAAGGTGACGTTAGGGGTCCCAAAGACGTCTAGGCTAGAACAAAGCTGAAAATGGAGAACATTTTAAATTGAGAAATAGGAAATTTTGATTTGGGCTCAAAAAGTAATTTGACTTCAAGGACTGTGTCAAAAACCATCCTAAGAAAAACAGCTTAATCTACAAAGCACAACCTTCATGTCTGAGACAGGGAACCGTTGAGCAAATACGATCTGTCTTACTATGGAATTTAATGCAGCTATTTTAAAGAGTAATTACAAAACACAGCGATATGTTTCAGAAAATACTAACACCTTGGCCTTTAAAACTAGGATATGAAAAATTACCTGGATAAAGATGAAGACGTTTGTACAAGCCCATGAACAAGGTGACAAATGAAAATGGCTACCTGCAAATTGTTGATGGATGGATGGGAGAGTGGTTACTGAGGCCCCAGTTCTAGTTGGGGAGCTATTTGCAATTAATGGCTGTTGGGGAAAGGAGAGTCGTTTTTCTTTGGGAGTAGCCCCTGGTAAATGCCCATGCTCCAAGACATGACCCCACCCATGAACATATGGGCAGCACTCATTGGACTCAGTGGATGAAGATTATGATTATATATAATCATATTTTGTATATTTGTATGTAATATACATAACATTATATGCGTATAAATATATATATAGCTGTATATATGGAAGAAGAGCTACAGGCAATTAATTAATGGTTGCTGAGAGAGGGAGAATCAGTCTTCTCGAGGGATCAGCTTCTTGAGAGGTTAACCAATCCCAAGAGGTCAGCCCCAGACAATACAAACAACACTAAATGAAGTCAGCAGGTTGTGTTTGCATGTGTGTGTGTGTGTGTGTGTGTGTGTAGTAAGATTAAAAATTAAAGAATAGGCACACACCTTTAATCCCAGCACTTGGGAGGCAGAGGCAGTTGGATCTCTGTGAGTTCCAGGCCAGCCTGGTCTACAAAGTGAGTCCAGAACAGAGCTACACAGAGAAATCCTGTCTCAGAAAAAAAAAAAAAAAAAGAATAAAGAAATAATAAAAGGCAATGGATTTAAGAAGTGAAGCATGGGAGGAGTTGGAGGGAGGAGAAAGTAAAAACATGATGTAAATACTCATAAATAAAAATTGCCAAAGACTTCCAAGTGTGGTGGTGCTCAAGAGACAGAGGTAAGTTGATCACTGTGAGTTCGAGGCCAGCCTGGTGTACAAAGTGAGTCCAGGACAGTCAGAACTATACAGAGAAACCCTGTCTCAACAAAATAAAACAAAGCAAAAATCTATCAAAAACAAAATAAAAATTAAGTTCAAATACATAAAAAAATTAAAGAGCAAAACAATTAAAACACACACAAAGAAAGCATGAAGTTAGAAAGAAGGATTGCTAGGGAGTCCCACGGGGAATTGGAAGAGGGTAGTTAGGGGTGGATATGATCAAGATACATTGTATACATGTATGAAATTTTCAGATGATAAATCATTTGAAATATTATTAAAAGCAAATGATAAATTTTTCATTGAAATCTTAAGGTAAATAAGCAGCACAGAAACTATAATATATTTATGAAAGAAAATTGGGCTGAAGAGACGGCCAGAGGTTAAGCCTGAAAATTGGGCTGAAGAGATGGTTCAGAGGTTAAGAGTGAATGTTGTCTTTGCAGAGGACAAGAGTTCAGTTCCTAGCAACCAAATCATGTGGTCCACAACCACCTTTAACTCCAGCTCCTGGGTATCCAACACCCTTTTCTGCTCTCCATAGATACATACACACACACACTTAAAATAATAAAAATAATAAAAAGTAAAATACTAGGTTACTGTTTTTTTTTTCTTTTTATAATTTGTACACCATGATAAGCAAAGCAGACAGGCAAGGTTAAGGGGAAACAAATACAATTTAAAAAGAGCCTGGGAATTTGAAGGGCAGTGGGCTCATGAAAAGCAAAATAATAGTTATACGACGCCTTTGAAAAAGAACAGATGCAACTGACTTCATCAAGGGGCAAATAAGACACAGATCCAACAAAAACAAAAGTCTCAGCGTCTGTGAGCCAAGGAGCGCCTGGAACATTGTTTGGCTCCCGGTGATTCGTTTTGGGAAGACAGTAAATGGAGACCGAGAAGAAACAGACAAGTAGGAAACTAGGAAGAGTTGGGAAGAAAGTGGAAAATAAGGAATAGTTGAGGAGATGATGGAATGGTGACTTAGAGGAGACTGCGCTGGGTGCATCTCAAGGAAATGAGAGCTCTGTGTTCTGTAAACTCAGAGGGCAGACGCAGAATGAGAAGGTAGAAACTGGGCCGCAGAGATGGCTCCGTGGTTAAGAGCACTAATGCTCTCCCAGAGGACCTGAGTTCTGTTCCCACATCAGACTCCTCACAACCATTTGCAGCTCAAGCCCCAGGGAGTCTGCTGCCCTCTCCTGGCCTCCAAGGTCACCTGCACTCATGTGCACAGACTCCACCCCACCCCCACCCCATACACATGCACATACAACGTTATTAAATAAATAAACATTACACTAATTGTAAGTTTAAAAGCTTTTTTTAAAAATAAAAACTTCAGGGAACTGCTTTCTGGTTAGGGAACTGGCCAACACTGAAGCCGTCCATTTCAGAAGGCATAACACCTTCTGGAAGAGTTTGAGTCAAAGCAGGAAAAGAACGTGGGCCCCTGGCAGCCTCTGTTGGGTGGCTGCTCTGGACAGTACCTAAAACCTTACTGATTCCTCAGTTCATGTGTTTCTGTCAGATTTGGAATGACAGAAACTCCTACATGTTTCCCACAGTTCTCCAACCACAGGCATGCAGCTTGGGTCTTCTACACACTTTATTCAGTTTAGAGACGTAAAATGCAATTAGGCTAAAGCAGAAGAGAAAAAGTCGATTTTGCTTTTACACATTGAACTGTTTAGGAATATCCTCTGATTTTAGATCAGGATCCCATTGCCCAACACCCACTTAATTACTCTCAACCTAATTACTTTGATCATACCATAATTACTTTCTTGACCTTTGACTAAAGAAGGCAGTAAAAGAATTAACTTGGCTGAAGCATCAACTCTGAGCCAGGTAGGTATATTATATACATAACTTTATTTAATCCTATGGCTCAGTATTCCCATTTTATGGCTAAGCAAACAGAGGTTTGCTTAAAATTAAACAAAGGCACCCATAGGCTGACAAGAGCTCTGCCTGGGCCCCTAGCCAGGAGTTTGGCTTAACCAGAAGTTCAGCTTGACCATGATACTGACAGCCTTCCCCACATCAATCACTGTTGCAGGAAAGTTCACTGAAGTTGCTGTAATCACCGAAAGTCACACCTCCTCCCCGGCCTACGGCTGCCTGTTCTCTGAATGAAGATCTAACCAGTAACTTGTTTTAGGGATCACTGGCTTCCTGGCTGTGGTAGGAAGAAAAGTACACCCCAGAAGATACTCATATGGGCTTCCCAGATGTGATTTAGGGAGTTTGAGGTAGAGAGCTCTTTCTGGATTATTCAGGAGGCCCAAGACAGTCAAAATGGTCCTTAGAGGCAAAGCCAGAGGAGATCTGGCAACGGAAGTGAAGGACAAAGAGAAAGATCTGACCATACCTGGTTGTTCTGGCTCTTCGCATGATGAAGGGACCATGAGCCAAAGACCACAGACAGCCCTGGAAGCTGGAAATGGCCAGGAAACACATCGTGTAGATGGAACTGCTCCCTTCATTCACTTTTGGGATTTTTAACTTCCAGCAATATGTTCTTAAACTGGTCTGGTAGCCTAGGCGTGTGATCCCAGCTACTGTGAAGACTAAAGTAGAAGAATTCAAGGCCAGCCTGGATTGCAGAGTTCAAGACCAGCCTATGCAACATAGTGAGACTTGCTGTCAAAGTAAAGAGTGAAAGGGAGACTGGGGACATAGCTCATTGGTAGAGTGCTTGCCTAGCATGCACCAAGTCTTAGGGTCAACATTTAGGACTGAAAAACAAATGCATTTGTGTTGCTTTGAGTCATAATATTCTCTCTCTCTCTCTCTCTCTCTCTCTCTCTCTCGTCCCCCCCCGACTGCTTTCCCATTGCTGTTGTGCACACTCTCTCTTTTAAACACAGACTGCTATTTGTGATGCTCAGTCCCTGGAAGCTTAACTACCCTAAGTTCTCCCTCAAAAGGACTTGCTTGCAGGGTCTAGCAGGAGAGCGCAACTACTCGCACACCCTGACTGAAGAAGAAGCCTCTTCTACCAGAGCCTCTTGGGCAGAGTGTGGCATGGAGAGGAGCGTATAAGACATGGTGAAGAAGGAGCCAGCTGCCTCAGCTAGATCGATCCTGGTAAATCAATGGGGTGATAGATGTCACAGGTAAATGGTCCTCACATTCTCCGGCAGTTTTCTGTAGCAGTAACAGGAAGCTAACAAAATAGCCTTGAATAGTCTCTCTGTTTGAATAAGGAATCATTCCCTGTTGAACATCATCAGTAGTGTATAGGCCATGAGCTGCCTTCAGCCTTGCCAGTGACTGAATAAACAATGTGGGGGTCACTGGCAGGCTTAGGGAACAGGAGAGGAGAAAGATGAAGAGACAAGAGAGATGGGGAAGAAAGGGAAGACAGAAGGGAAAGACAGAGCGGAAGAGAAAGAAAGGAGAGGGAAGGAAGAGGGGAAAGGAGAGAAAGAAGAAAGAGAAGGGGAAAGGGGGAGGAGAAGGGGATGGAGTCAAAAGGAAGGATGGATTAAAACAGAAGTGGAGGAGACGAATGTTTATGTGCCAAGGAGCAGTGCTCACTGCCAACTGTCACAGTAAGGCAGACATAATTCTAGGAAGCCTAGTCCCGAACAAACTTACAGTGTCAAAGCTAATATTTCTGTGACGCAGTGACCACAAAGGATGTTCACTTGATTCAAACCGTTGGAAGGGGAGTCATCTGACCAATCGGATTCACTGCAGCTTTTCTTCTTTTCTTTTCTTATCCTAGGCACAACCCCAGGAGGACTTCAGAAAGTCATATGAGACCGGGAATGACCTTGAGCTCCAGGTGCAGCCCAAGGTCAAAGCCCATCTCTGAGAAGAGCACAGTCCCTCCACCCTCCCCTGCTGATAAGCAGCTCTCGGGCTGTCCCCCCTGGTGACGAGGAATTGCTTCTATCCTACCTAGCCTTTCCAAAGCTGGGCCCTGAAGAGCGGGCCTGCATGGGGATTATCTGCGAGCGCTGACGTCGAGGCAGCTTGAAGCAGCTGCTGGAACAAATTGATTTCTACTTAGGTGCCCCGCAAGATTAGGGCTTTTGTCTTCCCGGGAGGTTTGCTCACTTATCTACAGCTAGGAATAACCTGGCTTGAGCTGATACCACCAAGGCCGTGCGGAACGCCCCCTCACATTCTCCCTGATCGACAGCAGCTCTATGAAACCGGCTAAGATACTTTCTGGGTTCTGAGAAATCATGCAGGTGTGAGGTCCCATCAGAATTATTTTTAAAGAAATGCTTAGAGGTGAATCAGTGCTCTGTGTTGACTTGACGGTCAGCTCACACATCCAGCTGTGTAGTGTGAGTTTTTTCACCATAGTTCCCTCATCTAGGATGCTTCTAGGCTAACCCTAACCTATAACAATGCAAAGGGCTCCATTTCCTGTTGGCATCTCAGTGGTACCTCACTTTTGACTACATGGGAATTCCTTCGAATCATTTGTTATTAAAAACAAAACAAAACTTTCTTCAATTGCAAGGAACACATTTTCTCTAAGTTTGAAATCAGCTCCCTTTCCTCTGTCTTCCTTCAATTCTTCATTTAAAAGGAGCTGGTCACCATTGTAGCTCAAAAGCCCTTCACTGGGATCTTTCCCCTGGCCCCAGAGGAGAAGGGGAGGAAGGGAAATCAGGCTGGACAGCCAGAATGCAAAACCCAGCAACAGAGAACTTGTTTTCAAATTTTGTAATCTGGACAAAATACTATAAAAAAATGTTTACGGAACTAAATGAAATAGTCTGTGCATTTAGGCGAAATTCAAAACACAGTGGGGAGCTGGGTAAACGGTGAAGCAGCGGTTCTCAACCTTGCTAATGCTGTGACCCTTTAATACAGTCCTCATGTTGTGGTGACCACCCCCCCCCCCGTAAAATTAGTTCATTGCTACTTCGGAAGTAGAATCTTGCTGCTGTTATGAATAGTCATGTAAACATCTGATAGGCAGTGTCACTGCTATGTAACCCCTGTGAAAGGGTCAGTAGACCCCTAAAGGCCATGGCCTGAGCGCTGCTGCTGAGGAAGCTTAAGAAGACACAGACCCTGTACCTGGAGGTGCCTTACTCTTTGTGTGGGACAGTCGGGCTACACAGGCAGGAGTCAGAGCAGGAAGGCTCTGACTCCAGGTAGCTCCCTAGGTGTAGGAGTCTCGGCCATGGACCCAGAAGCCCTGCCGTGTCCTTTAATGAATGGAGGCCTCTCAGTTCTGCTTCTAGAAGCTTAGTTTTGGCTTCCTCTTCCCTAGCAAGCCTGATTCTCCCAGATCTCCCAGAGGACCATGGGAGGATTGATGAGGTAATGTCTCCTAAGGGGAGACCATCCCACAGACTCTCCTAGTAAAATACAAATTATAGCCAGGTGGAGTCACACAGTCTGTAATAGTAATCCCAGAGGTACAACACACTAGCTGAGGCATGGGACTCACAGCCTTCATCACACAGTCCCAGGTACATCTGACATGGTTGTCTCGCTTTCCTTACCGTTTGTGACGTTCACCTTCGGCCGATGCTGTGTGTTTTGGGATGCTGTATGGAAGGTCAGTGACCTTCTGTGAGCCCAGAAATGGTGCTACAAAGTAAGCCAGGATGTACATACACCAGGCAGATTCATTTCTTTGGCTCTGTGTTTGGCCAGATGATGTCAATACTCAGTTTGTTCTTAGTTTAGCACCAGTTGGCAAGCGGAGTATGAGCAAGTCATGGGATTTTGAGAATCAAAGGGAGCAGTGTGAGCTATAAGACGAATAACAGAAGAAGGAGAGGAAAGCTTCATTCCCCACAGTGACTGACAGATCAGCTCGTTCTCGAACTTCAAACCATCCTGTGCATGAAAGCCTCCTGGGGAGCCAGCGGATGTTTTCAAAACACATCTCAGACAGTAACTTCTGTACCAGTACTTAAGAACAACCCATTCACACACCCTGCCTCTTCCTTCTGAAGGGATTGCCCTCTAAATCTGAGGTCTCATAAAGTGCTGGGAAAAGTGTCAGGCTGACCCTCTCCCCACAAAAGAATGGTGGCTTTTTTTTTCTCACAATAAGTCTTACTTTTTGGTAACTTAGGAAACGTAGTAGAATTTATCATCCACTAACCCCTATGTCCTAAGAAAGTCAACAGATAATTCGGTAAACAAAACTCCGTATTTTTGATGGCAGGCGCTCATGGTTTTGGCAAACTTAACATTTTTTTTCTTGTTAATGTTCCCCTCCCCCATTATTCAAATCATAACAGAAATTATATGGGATGCGACTGTTGCCTGGAGAGGCACCTAGAAGGGTGACCTCTTACCTGAGGTTTCCAATGTTAATTTAACGACTCCCTAGGAGAAACGATGGATGCCAAGTTGGCCATAGATCATACATTGCTCTGTGGCCAGGTTCTCTTCTGGGTGAATACAGGCCTGTGCTAGTAAAGATGCTATTGTGACGGAAGTCAGCCATCTCTCTGCTCATTCCCATGGTAGTCACCAGGGCTTCCGCAGCACACATTTCTTCTATGCAATGCCCATACTTCTCAATCAGAGATTGAACACACCCACAGGAGAAATAGAATCCTCACTGCAGGTAAAGATAACCCAAACACGAGCATTCCTTTCTCCATCAGAGCAATTTGCAGCTAACGCCTAACTTCTATTTCAACTATTACAATTCGGGGATGTTACTGAACCAGTGAGGCAGGGAGATGGCTGAACAGCAGTTCTACCTTCCACAAGTTAGAAAAGAACAACAAGAAACATACAGCTCTTGTCTAAAGCTATTAACTAAGCTGATGTAGTGGCCTCCAGGCAGGGACACTCAGCCTTCCACTCTGTACTGATTCCTCCATGTTCTTAGCTTACACTGACGGCCCATAACTCCCTTACTGAGAATGTTTCTGCAACAAATATCTTTTCTCTCCATGATTTTAACTTATGTGAATACTTAATTTTTTCTAAGCTCACTTTTATGCTTGCAATGAAGAACAGAGGTGCAGGGACTGTTAGCTTTCTGTTGCTGTGACAGACATCTGAGAAAACACCTAATAGGATGAGCTGTATTCTGACCGTAATTCCGGGGGTCTCGGGACGTGTTTGGATGGTTCCATTGCTGTCAGCCATGAGGAGAGACAGAACATCAATAGCCCTGTCCACGATGAAACATTAGTACAGGAACACTCGTGACCCCATCACTTCATGGTGTCCTTCCTCTGGTCACTGCTAGGTGGGGGAAACACTTTTCAACAAACCGGTCTTTGCAGAACATTTCAAATCTAAACCATAAGCCTTAGTTTTAAGAATCTATTTGCCATCTCCTTTGCAAACAAACAAAAACTCAAAATCATGTAACCTTTGGTGTCTTCCCACGGGAGTCTATTCTTACCCATGTTCATTCTCAGGAGTTTGTTCATTCATTCATAGGGTCACTGAGGATCCAGGATGCGTTAGACCCCGCTACATGTGCTAAGATGAATGAAACAAGGAAACATTTATCTCCTAGAGCTTACAACTTACTGGTAGAAACAAAAGTAAACAGATGCTTACATCATGTAATGATGTATTTTGATAGGTATGAAAATAAAAATTAAGGAGCCAGACAATTAGAACTTGAGTGCTATTTTGGAAAGAAAGTCCTCTGCAGTTGGCAATATTCGAGCAGAGATCAGAATGAGACACACTTGTGTGTGCTGGGTATTACTCTTTGCCTTTTGAAAATGTTGTAGACATCTTTTCCCAAAGGTTATTCGCCTGCTAACTTCATCCCTGATTCATTTTGCTGTTCGGAATCAATGTTAGCACTGATGCAGTAAAATCTATTCACTTTGCATTTTGGCTGTTGTGTGTTTTCAGTCTTGTTAGGAAACACTATTCAAGATCTCAAGGATATTCTGACCCATTGCCTCCCATTAACTCTTAACTGTTTTGCTTTTCGGAGTTAGTTTTTTCTCCTTCATTTAATTTTTCACGTGGAAGTCTGTCTGTGCCTGTGTCCTTTACCAACCAACCTTGTCTTTATATTGGTTCAAGATGTCTCTTCGTCACATCCCAGTGTTCAGGCACTCCCGAATCCTTCAGTATAGTTCCTTTTCGTCTCATCACATCGCCTGCCTATTTTGTAGCAAAACACTTGCCTCTCCCCTCACACCGTGGCCTTGTAATACACTGTTTTTGTAATTATATATTGGTATCAGGTAGGACGGGTGACAACTTTCTGAAAAGATACTTTTTCACTCTCTGAAGGTTATGACTGATTCACCTTTGTGTTCATGCATAGCTAGCGTTCTGTATGATGCCCACAAGGTAGTAGTTTAATGTATGGTAAAGTATGAAGAGATGAGTTATGTTCCTCAGGTCCAGGTAGTCACTCGGTTTTAAAAACAATAAAGATGATCTACCATAGTCTCTCCACTTACAGCAATGGATTTATTTTTTATCAGTTGGAAAGCTGACTGATTTTATACTATATGCAAACATAAATGTTCATTCCAAACTTAAATATGCTTTTTTTTTTTTTTTTTTTTTTTTTTTTTTGGTCACCTAAGTTGGTGACACATGAGTTGGAGCCACATGAATGGCTGAGTGTGGTATGGAAGCTAAAAGGGGCTAGTTCCTCATTCAACAAATTTTGATTGCTGTTTGATTTCTTTTTGCTTTAAGTTAAGCCTCATGACATAAAACTGGAACACGTATTATTATCATTCTCTTTCATTTTTAATCAGTTCACTTCAGTTGAGAAGTGAGTCCAAACTTTATTTTCTTTTTTTAAATTTTTTATTTAACTTTTATTAATTATACTTTATTCATTTTGTATCCCTCCATAAGCTCCTCCCTCCTCCCCTCCAGGTCCCACCCTCCCCCCGCTTTCTGCATGCATGCCCCTCCCCAAGTCCACTGATAGGGGAGGTCCTCCTCTCCTTCTTTCTGATCTTAATCTATCAGTTCTCATCAGAAGTGGCTGCATTGTCAGCGTTCTAGGTTATCTCCACAAATAGAGTTTCTGGGAAGTTCCCTGTGTTCAAATTTTCTTGTTCTGTTGCTCTCCTTGTGGAGTTCCTGTCCTCTCCAGCTCTTACTACTTCCCACTTCTTACATAAAATTTCATTCACTCTGCCTGACAGTTGACCATCAGGCTCAGCATCTGCTTTGACAGTCTGCACGGCAGAGGCTTTCAGAGGCCCTCTGTGGCAGGCTCCGAGGTTGTTTCCTGTTTTTTCTTCTGGCTTTCAGAGGCCCTCTGTAGCAGGTTCCTAGGTTGTTTCCTGTTTTCTTTTTCTTCTGATGTCCATCCTCTTTGCCTTTCAGGATGGGGATTGAGCATTTTTAGTTAGGGTCCTCTCTTTTGCTTAGTTTGTTTAGATGTACAGATTTTAGTGGGTCTATTCTATGTCATATGTTTATATGAATATATACCGTGTGTGTCTTTTTGCTTCTGGGACAACTCACTCAGGATGATCCTTTCCAGGTCCCACCATTCGATGTATCTGTCAAAGAAAGTGTTAAATCCAAAAAATTCCTGACACAGACCGTCCAAGAAATCCAAGACAATATGAAAAGCCAAACTTTATTTTCTAAGTCTAAGTAAGAACAGGATCCGTCTGTTAATCGTGGGCCTGGTGATGTGCAAGTCCTTCCACTGAAAGAGCAAGAGCATGGAAGAGAGAGTGAAGAATCTGGGGACAAAGGCAGACAGCACAAGGATGCAGAAGTGAAGGCGCCCTCCTTCTATCTTTCCTCTGGGAACACTGACAGTGAGGAGAGTCACCCGAGTAACTGAGAGCTAAGCAGACACTTCATCAACTTCATCAAGGGAATAAAAACTGGACTGCAGGCCCCACCATAAAAAAGGAGCCCTGACAGACATGCACTGCTGTGGCTGGAATCCCTGAGGTGACCCTTTGGGAATAAATATGAGCTAGAACAGTATGACGCTCTCTTGAACTAACTTCAGTTTTAGCCTGTGTTAGGATTATGATGACTTGGAATAGCCAAAATCACCTTACTGACTACCAAAATAAGTTTATATTTCTTATATATCACATTATTTCTATATTAAAATATGTGGTGACCAATGAATGGTCAAAAATTTAGGCAGAAACATAGACTGAAAATTTAAAGACAAACAGAGCTTTGTGGGATCTGGAAACATCAACCATCTTCTACAAGAAGCTGAAGCATGCCAAACAAAAGAGTCAGTAAAAAGTCACAAGGTGAACTGTAATAAAACTGAGAACAAATGAGCAAATTAGAAAGAAAAATGTGAGAGCATAAACACTGCAAAGCCTAGTTATTAAAAAAGAGACTATTGGATAAAAATGAAACTTATTCTCCACAATACAAAAAATTAAATATAATAGAATAATTGCTTCAAAGGAAATATCTGCAAAATAAAAATTACCTTTTCGTGTGTGTGTGTGTGTGTGTGTGTGTGTGTGTGTGTAGAGCAGATTTTGTTACAATTAGACATGTCATAGGAAACATTAAAGGGCACAAAGTGAAAATGATCCCAGAAGAGAGACTGAAGACATAGAAAGGAATGAAAAACAAGCAGAGCAACATAGAAAAATCTTAGTGAAAACTAGCTATACAAAACTTTGTAATGGAAGGAGTCCATTACAAAGATGGCGGTGACCAGTGCGCACTGTATCTGAGGGGCACAGGATCCGAAACTCTGAAATTGGTGAGTGGAGGGGCAGCTGAAGCCAGAAGCACAACATGGAGGCTTCCTGGGCTAGAGGGGACAACCCATGAGCCGTGACAGTTTGGATCCAGGTCACCCATGGACCGTCTCTGGGGACTGAGAGTGGCTCACTTCCCCTTGCCCCAAACACGGGCCTCCCTTCTTGGTGGAGGTGGCAGTGATTGCCCCAAGCAGGATACTCCATGCTTGGTGACAGAGACTGCAGAGGTGGTGGCAGAAAGAGCCTCCCAGGTCTGCGGCTGTGGCTTGCCCAAGCAGGATTCTCCATGCTCAGTGACTGAGACAGCAGAGGCGGCTGCCGCAAGTACGGGTCTCCCTGCCCAATGGCCAAACAGTGGACACCACTGAGCTGACCTATCTCCTACACTTCCCCTGCAGGCCCAAATCTGAGAGTAGAGAACAGGGAGAACCCCTGTACTTTCTGATTAGGCCTGCGAGTGAGTCCGCCTCCACGTGAATGCATGCAGAGCCCCAGAGCCAGGGTCCCTCTCCTCCAGCAGCCAAACATCGGATCCCTCCCACCCGCACCCCCACCACGGGCAACATAGAGATCCTTGGGACAGCATTCTCAACATTGAAGCCCCTGTTCTGTGGGTCTACCTGGAGTCCAGGCAAACATTTCCTGGAACCCAGACAGAGCTGAATACCAGAAGGACAGTACAACTGGCCTGTAGGCCACTGTAGGGCAATTGCGCATGTGCATTGCACCCACAAACAGTGCCAGCACCCCCTCCTGCACTCAAGCTCCACCCTTTCAGGCATCTACATGCTCTATCACCCAGTCCTTCAAGGAACACTTCCACGCAGAGGTCCGCGTTTGCGCACATGCGCCTATGACCTTCCTCCCCTAGCTACAGCTGAAACACCAACACTCACTCTTGAACCAGTGGACCTCTCTCATTTTCCTGAAGAATACTGCAGACACCAGAGACATAGGGACCCAGTCCGAAGTACAGACTCCAGGAACAAACAGCCAAGTTTATGGATAAGCAAATGGCTAGAGGTTGGCATAAGAACACAGCCAACAAAAAAAATCAAGACATCATGGCTTCACTATCAACCCCAAAAATCAATGGATATGCTAATTCATTGGAAACACAGGAAAATAATCTCAAATCTATGCTTATCCAGTTATTAGAGGTACATAAAGAGGAAATGAACAAAGCTCTCAAAGAAATATAAGCAAATATAGTCAAACAAATAGAGGCACAAGTAGAGGCATAGAGAGAGGAAATGAACAAAAAAATCTTGGAAAGACAGGAAACTATATTCAAACAGATAAAGGAAATGGTACAAGACATGAAAACAGAATTAGAATCAATAAAGAAAACACAAACCCTGTTTTTTTTCTCTTTATTAGAATCAATAAAGAGAAAACCCTGGAGCTGGAGAACTTAGAGAAGAGATTAGGAACCACAAAGGTAAGCATCACCAACAGAATACAAGAGATGGAAGAGAGAATCTCAGGTGCTGAAGATACAACTGCAGACACTGATACATCTCTCAAAGAAAAAGTAGAATATGAAAAGTTCCAAACACAAAACATCCAAGAAATCAAGGATGCCAAGACGAAATCTAAGAATAATAGGAATAGACAAAAAAGAAGGTGGTTCAATATACAGAAATCCATCAATATAACCCACCATATAAACAAACTGAAGGAAAAAAAAAACCACACATGATCATCTCCTTAGATGCCAAAAAAGAATTTGACAAAATCCAACACCCATTCATGTTTAAAGTCTAGGAGAGATCAGGGATACAAGGCATATAGCTAAAATTGTAAACACAGTCTACACCAAGCCTATAGCCAACATCAAACTAAATGGAGAGAAACTTAAATCAATCCCACTGAAATCTGGAACAAGGCAAGGCTGCCCACTCTCTCTGTATCTCTTCAACATAGTAGTTGAAGTCCTAGCTGGAGCAATAAGACAACTAAAGGAGATCAAGGGGATACAAATTGGAAAGGAAATGTCTAAATATCACTATTCACAGATGATATGATAGTATACAAGAATAACCCCAAAAATTCAACCAGAGAACTCCTTTAGCTGATAAACACCTTCAACAAAGTGGCTGGATACAAAATTAACTAAAAAAAAAAAAAAAAAAAAAAAAGGATCACAATTTCTGTATCCATTCTTCAGTTGAGGGGCATCTGGGTTGTTCCCAGCTTCTGGCTATTACAAATAAAGCTGCTACAATCATGGTTGAGCAAATGTCCTTAATGTGTACTTGAGCCTCTTTTGGATATATGCCTAGGAGTGGTATGGCTGGATCTTGAGGAAGCGCTATTCCTAGTTGTCTGAGAATGCGCCAGATTGATTTCCAGAGTGGTTGTACCAGTTTACATTCCCACCAGCAGTGGAGGAGGGTTCCCTTTTCTCCACAACCTCTCCAGCATGTGTCGTTACTTGAATTTTTTACCTTGGCCATTCTGATGGGTATAAGGTGAAATCTCAGGGTTATTTGGATTTGCATTTCCCTGATGGCTAATGAAGTTGAGCATTTCTTTAACTGTTTCTCTGCCATTCCATATTCCTCTATCAAGAATTCTCTGTTTAGCTCCATTCCCCATTTTTTAATTGGATTACTTGGTTTGTTGCTTTTCAGTTTCTTTAGTTCTTTATATATACTGGATATTAGCCCTCTGTCAGATATAGGGTTGGTGAAGATTCTTTCCCAATCTGTAGGCATTCGTTTTGTTCTGATGACAGTGTCCTTTGCTTTACAGAAGCTTTTCAGTTTCATGAGGTCCCATTTATCTACACAATGGAATATTACTAAGCAATAAAAAACAAGGAAATCATGAAATTTGTAGGTAAATGGTGGGAACTGGAAAGGATCATCCTGAGTGAGCTGTTCCAGAAGCAGAAAGACACACATGGTATATACTCACTCATATAGACATATAATATAGGATAAACCCACTAAAATCTGTACACCTAAAGAAATTAATCAAGAGGGAGGACTCTGACTAAAATGCTCAATCCCCATCCCAAAAGGCAAAGAGGATGGACATCAGAAGAAGAATAAAACAGGAAACAAGTTAGGAACCTGCCACAGAGGGCCTCTGAAAGGCTCTGCCCTACAGACTATCAAAGCAGATGCTGAGACTTATGGCCAACTGTTGGGCAGAGTACATGGAATCTTATGAAAGAAGTGGGAAATAGTAAGATCTGGAGAGGATAGGAACTCTACAAGGAGAGCAACAGAACCAGAAAATTTGAACACAGGGTCTTTCCAGAGACTCATACTCCAACCAAGTACCATGCATGGAGATAACCTAGAACCCTTGCACAGATGTAGCCCATGACAGTTCAGTGTCCGAGTGGGTTCCATAGTAATGGGAAGAAGGACTGCCTCTGACATGAACTGATTGACCTGCTCTTTGATCACCTCCCCCTGAGGGGTGAGCAGCCTTACCAGGCCACAGAAGATGACAATGCAGCCACTCCTGAGGAGATTTGATAGACTAAGATCAGAAGGAAGGAGAGGGGGACCTCCCCTATCAGTGGATTTGGGGAGGGGCATGTGTGAAGAAGGGGGAGGGAAGGTGGGATTAGGAAGGGAGGAGGGGGGATTTATGGGGGGATACAAAGTGAATAAAGTATAACTAATAAAAGTTTAAAAACATCAGTAGCCCTCCTGTATACGAAAGACAAAAGGGTGGAGAAAGAAATTAGGGAAACTACATTCTTCACAGTAGCCACTAATTAACATAAAGTACCTTGGTGTGACTCTAACCAAGCAAGTAAAAGACCTGTTTGAAAAAAAAACTTCAAGTCTCTGAAGAAAGAAATTGAAAAAGATGTCAGAAGATGGAAAGATCTCCCATTCTCATGGATCAGCAGGATTAACATAGAGAAAACGGCCATCCTTCCAAAAGCAATCTACAGATTTAATGCAATTCCCATCAAAACACCAACACAATTCTTTACAGACCTTGAAAGAACATTTATCCATTTTTTTTTTCAAACACCAGATATCCCTCAACAGAGGAATGGATAAAAGAAATTGTGGTACATTTACACAGTGGAATACTACTCAGCAATTAAAAACAAGGAAATTATGAAATTTGCAGGTAAATGGTGGGATCTAGAAAGGATCATCCTGAGTAAGATATCCCAGAAGCAGAAAGACATACATGGTATGTACTCACTTATAAGTGAATATTAGACATATAATATAGGATAAACTTACTAAAATCTGTACATCTAAAGAAGCTAATTAAGAAGGAGGACCCCGGGTAAGATGATAATCTTCACTCAGAAAGACAAACTGGATGGACATTGGAAGAAGGAGAATACAGGAAACAGGACAGGAACCTAACACAGAGAGCCTCTGAAAAACTCTACCCAGCAGTGTATCAAAGCAGATGCTGAGACTCATAGCAAAACTTTGGGCAGAGTGCAGGGAATCATATGAAAGAAGTGGGAAATAGAAAGACCTAGAGGGGACAGGAGCTCCACGAGGAGAGCAACACAACCAAAATATCTGGACACAGGGGTCTTTTCTGAGACTAATACTCCGCCTAGGGATGATGCATGGAGATAACAAATGTGGCCCATGGCAGCTCAGTCTCCAAGTGGGTTGCCTAGTAAGGGGAACAGGGACTGTCTCTGACATGGACTCAGTAGCTGGCTCTTTGATCACCTCCCCCTGAGAGGGGAGCAGCCTTTCTGGGCCACAGAGTTGTAGAATGCAGCAGTTGTACAATGATGAGACCTGATAGGCTGGGGTCAGAAGGAAGGGGAGAACCTCCCCTATCAGTGTTTTTGGGGAAGGGCATGGGAGGAGATAAAGGAAGGGATGAGGGAGGGGGCTACATTTGGGATACAAAGTTAATAAGCTATAATTAATGAAAATTTTAAAAGAAAATCTTTGTAATAATTTATGATATATTTTGAACTATATGTAAAATTAAAATACATGAAAAATAGTAGATATATGAGAATGGAGACATTTACATTATACTTGTGTCTTTTCATCAACCAAAAACAGACAAAAATATTTTCTATGAGCTCTGATAATCCAATATGCATTTTTTATTTATTAGCAAGCACATAAAACAAATACACAAGAAAAAGAAACGAGGAAATCACCTTCTCTCTCTCCTCTCTCCTCTTTTTCCCCTTCTCTCTCCTCTTTCTTTTTTCTCTCCCCTCTCTCTTCTTCTCTCTTTCTCCCTCTCTCTCGAATCCTCTCTCCTTCTCCTTTGTTCCATGTGTATCTTATGGGTGTGTGTCTTGTAGATTATGTTTTTCAGAGATGGTCACAGCAATAGCTGTCTTCTCTTACATTCTATACAACATGCTTTTATTTTGTGGTCTTGACTCTTTGCTGACATGGTTTCCCACTCGTTTAAACATGACACTGTTACTGCTTTGGCTGGTGCAATAATACAGAGTGTTTTTGTGTCAGTTCTAAGATACACATAAATTCACCTTATATTTATCACTTTTGCATGTTAGAAAGTAACCTTAATATATACGCTTTGTATGTAATGCAAATACCATATACATGCCCTCAACAGTAAGATGTGCAAGCCAAGTGTAGAGTCTACAGGAAGAGACACTATGTGAGGGTTTTGAGTGAGGAGGATGGAGGGAGAAAGAGAAGGAAGAAGAGAGAGAAAGAGTGAGGAAAGGGGAGAGATCAACTGACCAAAGAGTACCAGGATACAGATATGTGAGTCAAAGAACCATCTGAGAAGCTGACCGCACAAGTGGGAAATCAGCGGCCTAGCCAAGTCCTCCCTGAGTCTCTGCCTTACTAAACCATTACCAAACTAGCATGCTGGTTTTAAGTCATTTTGTTTTGGAGTGGTTTGCTATACAGAAATAGATAATCAGAACAGCCACCAAATTAAGGTCAGAGGAATAGAAGAATAAAAAGTATTTCCCATCTAAAGATGGCAAATCTCAAGTATCAACAACTACATAAAGTGAACTGAATGTTTTAATTAAAAATCAAAGACCAGAGGGCTACAGCTGGGATACAAGTGAATGTATAAAATTATTTAAATATATATATATATATATATATATATATATATATATATATATATATATCAAAGACCACAGTCAGGGTTTATAAAACAAAGCTCATTCATGTCATAGGAGAAAGCATCCAAAGTATAATAGGATGATCCAGGGTGAAACACTGGGAAAATACACACTAACAAGAAAGAAAATACTTCAACTACTTAAATATGAAATAAAGCAAAATTCAAGGCATATCCCACACCTAGTTTTTACCTTTAAGAACTTGACAAGATTCCACAGCGAATATTGGGGAAAAAAAAATCCTCCTGCGCCTCTGCCAAGAAGATGGTGGAGAGGCATCCTGAAATATTCCAGGGCACTTTGTTTTACACAGACCTATGCATGGCACAGACTAACCAGGACCTGCCCGGCTGTGGTTCATCAGTGTCCAAAGGACCCGGGGAATGGAAGGTGTTCGGCTCCTTCCCCAGACAGTCATCCTATCCTAAAGGGAGCAGTAAAAGGCTGGGCTACACATGTGGAGCTCAGTCTAGACACACAGGCTCACTACATCTGTGTGCATACAATAACATACTCCTAAAATAATAAAGCAACATTTTAAGCAGGTTCTGAAGCCAGGGGTAAGTCCACAACCATACCGAGAAATTTGGACACACGTAGAATAAACCAGTGAGTTCAACTGTTCACTTAACTTCTGGGTTATCCTGCAAGTGAGAAGTGCGGCCAATACTTTACTATAGGCGGGACACAAAATCTATCCAAGAAAGTGTAACAGTTCAAGTCAAAGGGATTAAGCTGAGGCTCAAGTTTAGTTTGACATCTCCTCTGCCTGAACTTTATCAGCCCAGAGACTTCTCCAGTGGGCTAGATGCCTTAGATCTCATGAAGATGATGTTCCTAATCAAACCAATCGTTGAATTGTAGGGCTTTCTCGGAAAAAAACAGAAGGGGAAAACAAGTCTCATATGGAGTAAGCAGTTAGGAGGCGTCCATCGTGTTAAAATAAGGTAACCAACATATGAGAAACTAGATTGTCACTCAAGAAATTCAAGACACACCCACCAATTCTTCAGTGGAGACTGACTGCACTCATCCTACCATAGCTTAAATTTTCTCATGTATTTCATTGCAGTAAATATTTCCTAACAACCATAATTATTCGGCTTACACAAATATTCAATTAACAGTCATACTGTCCTCTACTGGAAAACGCATTTGAATTATCATATAGTGGTTATCAACATGGATAATCACATAGTTGACAAATGAGATACCTATCCATTGAGGCATCATTGTTGATAGACACTATGATAATTGCCTTTTGAATCATCTGTTTAATCACACTTGTTCATGATGATTATCTAGCTGTTCATACCATCTGTTTGTTAGGAATTGAGAAAGATTTTTTTTTTCCCATTGACTGTAAACTAACAGAAATTATGAGCCTTTGTGCCATCTTAATAAGACACACGCTTCTCTCACCAAAATCAGAAGCATTCGAAAGTCTGACTTTGGAGCGGTGTTTGGTATGCTTTCACTTTTCTTGGTGTGTGTGCGCGCCATGACGCACAGGGACAGCTTGGTGTGTTTTGAGCATTGTTTGAAGTGCTCTGGATCGGAGGCAAATCCAGACTCCTGGTAGCTAGACGCGGCACCACGTTATCTGTCACCCTCCATTGCGTGCAGGTCTCTGAACAGAGTCTAGACAGATCTGCGCAGCGTCTCCTGCCAAGTCTTTCCACCTCTACCATCACCCCATAATCCTGATCGCCAGCCAGCCGTGCGTTTCTTTCGGTCTGCTAAATTAGAGCTGAGGGACAGGTTTCTCGCTCTCCTGCCAGGTAGGCAGCAAGGGTCGCTCAATGCAGTGCAGTCAGATGAATCTTCCCGCGGAACGAGATGCGGAGCCTACGTAAGTGAACCGGCTAGGAGGTGGGCAGAGCCTAATCTCTAAAACCTCTTGTAGCTAAGCTCTCTAGAACGCCTTTTGTAAAGCCAGTTCAATTCCTCAGCCTTAGAGGGAAATGCATCTGCTCTGAGCAGCTCGGTTGATCTTTGCTTAGCACCATAAGGCAGTAACGTGCTCCGCTCTCGTGTGTGTGATGGTTCAACGTCGCTCTTCACTATGGGGGGAGGGGGGGTCTGGGCTTTGATCTGCCGACACACTTTTGCTTGAATTTCTATTGTTTTCATGCACCTTAGTCTGTGATTTCTCTTTCTCACATGGCTTTGTCTGATTCCCCCTTGCTTCTTGTTTTTTGTTTTTGTTGTTGTTGTTGTTGTTTTTTTTTTTTTTTTTTTTTTTTTTTTTAATCTGGCCCTTGAGCTCCCTGAGGGCTTGATTTCCACGCCATCACCTTTTTCTTTTTCTTGAGTGCCTCCTAAAACTGATGGGGCAAGCTATTCGCGTGGTGTTTTAAAATGAGCAATAGAGGGGAAAGCCGCAGCGGCAAGGTGAAACGAGCGCCATGTCCTCAGGGAGGCCGGTCTGTAGCTGCTTCTGTTCCAAGCAGTGTGTGTTTTCCACATCTTAAGGACGAGCAAACAAAACGGGCGTTTAACGCTGTGCCTTACTTCTGCCGCCTTTCCGGTGGCTCCCTGAGATTCAAAGAAGCCCGCTGTCAAGACATGGCACTACTAAAACTCTAAGAGTTCTACATAGTGACATCGTGCCTCAGCTTCACATACCACCTCGTGTAATGCTGGGAACTCCTGGCTTTGTGAGTGGCGCTGGCAGGACTTGCAGTGAATGTGTGTGAGGGCAGGACAGGAATGGACTCGCAGACCCTGACAACCTCCAGCATCAGCAGGAGGCCTTCCGGGAGGCTAGGCGCTCATTCCTTTCCCCCCTTCTGCAGAAACGGATGACAGGCTGACTCCCTTGCCTTAAGGAATCCACAGCCAAGTGGAATGAAGAAGTCAAAGTGAGATAGTGCCTGCCCCGGAGCAGGGCGCTGGGCACTCTGCTCACACAAACTACCCTTCTCTAATGAGGGGCAGCAGTTAGCTGAGCCACCTCCCTCACTTCAGTAAACAAGTAAAGATGGGGCTGAGGAGCTCGTAACCAATGCACATTTCCAGGGCTTTGATGGCTGATTCATCGGGCCATTATCATTAAGGTTAATGACCATCCATAGGTTAAACTCCTTAGCTCCTAGGGCCACTAAAGATATTTTAAGGTCTTTGCTGTTGTCGAAAAAAAGGCACATTACCACAGTTCACCTTCAGCTTGGCTTCCCTGAACCTCTAGCAACAGCTTCTAAACCACTTGGGGGAGATCATCTGTTTCTGGACCAGCATGTTGGCATCAAACACCAAGATGAGTTGATGAACAAGGCAAGTGGAGAGTCTGAGAGCTCACCACATGTGGCACAAATAAGACCACGTCCTCCAGACACAGCGGGTAGGGTAATGGAGCCAGCCGTGGCAGGGAGAGCAACTCATGAAGGTGCCGTGAAAAATCGCCTGTCTCCTGAAACTGCAGCAGAAACAACATGCCGGGGAGTTTAAGGAGGACTTTTATGCAGATGGGGACTTACTCTTTTTCTGCACCCTCTGTCAGCAAGCACTCGACCATAAACATCAGCAAACACTGATTAAGCATATGGCTTTGACGAAACTTCAGGTGAACAGAGAAAGCGGTTCCGAAGCTCCCCAGCCCAGAAGACAAATTACTCTCAGTGTAGCAATTAGAATGGGGAAAATTGCTGCTCCTTCTTCAAAGAGGCGCTTCCAGCGTGGCTCTGGAGATGATCTAATAATATCTGATAGGACTGGGGAGGAAGTTGAGCATTCTCATTCAGGTTCCGTAAATTTTTTTTAAGTACTTTGGGTATCTAAAGTGCTGCGTGACCGAAACTGAAAAGGCCATCCTGCTTTTCAGCTACATCTCAAGTGAGATAGATGCTTAGACTAGTTTGCCTCAAGAAATGTGTGCTAGATTGAACAAGATGAGAAAGACTTAAGGGCCCCAGCAGTCTTACACTTCCTGAAGTAAGGCCCATTCTGGATTGGGCTCTTTGTCAATTTTCCTCCTGTACCTTCACTAGCATGAATGCTTCATAAGCACCTTGATTTTGTTTATTTATCTGTGTTTGTTTTATATTCCTCCTTCCCCCAAACAGGAAGGAAAATAAAATTCAAGTGTGATGCACTTGCTGTGTGTCTAGCTCTGTGCTGGATATTCTATAGGTTCTATTCAGGGAAGCTTAGTGATAGTCATCTGTCCTTTGAAGCCAGGCGCCAGGGGTCCAGGACTAGTGTCATAACACCTGGTAAGTTCTCAGCCTGTCTAAAAGAAATACAGACACTGAGAGAAATTTGTTCAGGGTGAGTCAATCAGAAGAGGTGTCCTAAATGCTCCCAATAGGTACCTTGTAATTTTCAATCAATGAGGTGCCATAAAACTCTCATTGCAATAGTCAGTGTTCTCTGGAGTCACAGAACTTATGGAATGAATCATTCTCTGCATATAGAAAAGGAATTTGTTAGAATGATTTATAGGCTGGAGTCCAGCTCGTTCAGCAATGGCTAGCGGTGAGTGGAAAGTTCAAGAATCTAGTAGTTGCTCAGTCCCACAAGGCCTTGTGTCTCAGCTTGCCTTCTCTATATGCTGGAACCCTGAGAAAGTAGGCTCCAACACCAGTGAGGTAATAGATGTGCTAGCAAGGTGAGGGCAAGTGGGCAAAGAGCAAAAGCGTCCACTTTCTATGTCTTTAAATAGACTTCTAGCAGAAGATATGGTCCAGGTTAAATGTGTGACTTCCTGCCTCAAGATCTGGATTGAATGCATGTGTCTTCCTCCCTCAAAGGTCCAGACTAGAAGTGGATTCACCCTCTTCAAACCAGGCATAAAATCTCTCTCAGGAGTGACTGCATTTTTGGATTGTAGCTCATTCCAGATATAGTCAAGATGACAACAAGAATAGCCACCATACTCATTTAATATAACAAAAGTTTTGCAGAGTACCCAGCACTGGCCCTATTCATAAATGTGACATGAGAGGCAAAAGAGAATGAATCAACTCTTCCGTAATTTCAAAACTGGTAATGATGTTTCTGTGAAAATATTAAGCAGATCTTCACATAAATGAACCATTGTTCATGTAACGATTGAGCCTCAGGGTTAAAGACTCAAATACAGCAGAACATTAATTTTCCCCTGTAACCTTTCATGGTGAGTGTTCCTAGCTGGCAAAAGGCTCTACTCTCTGGCATGACTTGGATACCCAGATTTCTTCCATCCTAGGGCTCTCATTCCCTTGGGGCTTCCAGTCCGTGTCTACCATCGCAAGGAGAAAGAGCACCGAACAGCCATGAAGACGTCCACTCACGCATTCACTCATCTATTTGTTTGCTCATTGAGGTGGGGACTTGTATAGCCCGGGATAGGTACATCTTACTGTGGAGTTCTGATGAACTCCTGATCCTAGCGTGCGCCATAGCACCCACTGCACGGTGACTTCATGCCTCACAATGGCCAGTGTCCCTTCCACAGACACTACACACGAGGGTCCTAGGAGGGAAGATCCTTAACCCTTACAACTGATTTCCAGAACAATAGAATTGTCACTGGAAGGAAAGGAAGACTATAATGTCCCTGTGGCCAATGAGTAAGCTCTTAACATCTTTTTTTTTTCTTTTGAGACAAGGCTTCTCTGTGTAGTCCTGTCTGTCCTGGACTCACTCTGTAGAGAGAGCTGGCTTCAGACCCACAACAAGCCACCTGCCTCTGCCTCCCTGAATGCTGGGATTATAGGTGTGGACCATCATTCCCCGCTAACTGTTAGCACCTTTGTGTGTGATGGACAATACTCAGTTTGACAGCCTTCTTTTCTTTTCCCTTTTATTTCATAAGACTTTTTCAAACTAAAACTGCACCTCTCTTCTTTCTAATATTGCCCTTACTCCCTGCCAAGGGAAGTTCAGATCAATGTATCTCAAGACCCTAAACAATTTTCTTGGAGGCCAACATAATTGCACTTTCTAATGAAGGAGAGACAAGGAAGAGTCTAGCCAATTCAATGCATAGCCTGGAGCTTCTGGGTTTTGAGTTGCATCTGTTTTTCTGGGCTTCAAATATTGATAAGGACCATCAAATGAGTCCCTCTTAAAAAAAAAAAAAAGTCAAAGCCTTGTACTGATCATGAACTAAAGGGGTTTAGCATTGAATGGCTAACTTCAACCCACAGAAAAATATACTGAATGCCTGGAAGTGGAGTTCAGCTAAATGAATAATTAAATAAGACCACACGTACAATCAATGACCCCTGCTTCAGTTATTCGGTTATCGCTGTGGAAGAAACCACTTCTAAACAGAGGCTTTAAACAAAAGCTCTTGCATTCTCCTCATGTTCAGTGGATTGGCTGGGTTCGCTCAGGCACTTCTGCTGCCCTGGGTGCTGTCCGCTGGGACTGGGGTGAGTTGGTGTGGTACTATACTGGACTGTCCAGGCTCTGCTGTGAATAGTGCCTTGATGGCGTCAGCTGGGAGATCCCACTGGCTTGCTCTCTCTCTCTCTGCTCTTGCTCTCACTCTCCCCCACCCCATACTCTTTCTTTCCTTTCTTTCCTTTGGCCTCTCCAGGACAGGTCTCGCTGTGTGATCTCTCCAGCAAGGTAGCCACATTTCTAACACCGCAGGCTCGGGAGTCTCCAAACACCGGAAATGGAAGCTCACGGGTTTTCTCAGGGCTTAACCACAGAACCAGCGCAGGATTTATACTTGTTCTGTTCTTGGAGTGGTCCCTGGTCCTGCCCAGGCTCCATGTGGTGAGAACATGAAAGGATACGTACTAGATTCTATCTCCATCGGTTACCTCACCCGGCATCAACGATAAAAATAAGAGTGATGCCATGTTCAAAGTCTGGAGAAGTCAGGATGACCTGGCAAACAGTGAGGCCTTTTGCCCCTCTTTTTTAGGAGTAAGTTTCATGAGGGAGCACTGTGACTCTGCAACATTTCTGACCTCAGGGTGAGAAGAGGCAGAAGGTGGGACTCCAAGACTATGCTAACACAACTCAATTCTATCTATTCCAGGAAAGTTCTGTCACTGTTCTACTTATAAACAATTGAAGAGATGGCAACAATAGGGGACAAACACATAAAATCACAGGATACAGAGCAACCTTTGGATATTCCCACGACAAAAAACAGCAACTGACGAGTGCCTAAAAGCAATGCCAGCGGCTGGGAAGCCTTATGGTCACCTACACAAAACCTGGTTAGCTTGAGGTTTGCACTGATGCCAATAGACTTTGAGCAAACATTTAAAGGTATAATCACAGAATTTGATGGCTCAAGGCTTTAGGGAGAGAGGAAAAATAACCACTAGCTCTAAGGGCTTAACTGATTGGATGAATGGTATCTAAATTATATCCCAATGAAGGAAAGAGAGGAGGGAGAATGTGCTAGGGGAAAACGATGGAAAGTTCACTTTGGGGACAGGGTCTGAGCACTCTGTAGGAGACTGATGAAGCGTAGGTGAGTACAGGAACACCTGTGTGTGTTGGGGGGGGGTTCTTTTCCTTTCTTTCTCATTTGTTTAAGTTACTTAAGGCATCTGCCAGCTTGTACAGGTGGCAGATTTCTCACTAAAAGGAGGGGAAAGAAGGAAAAAAAAAACAAGCAGGAAGAAAAGAGAGGGAGGAAGAAAAGAGAAAAGGAAGAAAGGAAAGACAAGGACATTGGAATCTGAGGATTTAAAAGATATATCTGATGCCTTTAAGAAGTCACTTCCAGTCCAATACCAAGCTCATATAGAAGCTTCAATGCCAAGAAAGCTTCTATCTACCCTGCTAACAGTTTTATGTAATTGCCCGAATAGTAATTGCTTAAATGGCATTTTAATTAATTGCTTTAATTGGCTGTGTTCCCTTTTAAACTAAAAGTTGTGTGTGTGTGTGTATGTGTGTGTGTGTGCTTCAGTTTAAAATATGGGTCACTGGTGTTTCTTTCTAGAAGTTGACTGTGTGCAGTACAGAGAGAAAATGATTATAGTTTAGTTTTTATCCAACCAATCCTCCAGTTCAGATTGACTTGGCATCTGGAGTAAGAATGCTTCAACACTCTTGTGGATTCAGCAATGTTATAGAAAGGTTTATTGCATTTGTTCTGGCTTTTAAATATTGTTAATTCTTCCATGGGTTTTCCTGTAAAAGCGGCCCTAGTGAGCCACTAACAACTTTTTGTTTCCTGAACCTATGCCATTATGTTCTGCTGGCCTTCAGGTCTCAGTTCAGCCAGGAAACGCAACAGTGATTCTATTGAAGTGAAATTTTCAAATGCCTTGCAGCCCCTTTGGCCTCCCATGCCTCTAAATCAACAGACAGGAAAAGAATTATGTTCTGGCTAGGAGGATGGTCTTCACAACTCAGGAGAGGGAGGCCTGCTGCTTTCCAATGGAGGGAAGGAAGAGTTACGTCTGAAGCACGAGACCCCGTAGAGCAGTCCTGGAATTAAAGTCAGTGGAAAATTACAGTGGTTCAGTCTTGGCAGGCCTACCAATGGTCTAGACCCTTCATCCAAGACTGAAGATATATCAGCCTACCGAGCAAAGAGGTACAACTAGAAGAGATGCTTGGTGGGGTGAAGAGAATATGGAATGAGTTGTGAAGTTGGAATGTATATGGTAGGTATGGTGGCTGTACTCCCAGCTCTTAGGGGAACGAGACAAGAGGACCAAAACTCCAAGGCCAACTTGAGCTATTTTCAAAACCCTGTTTCAAAACATAACTTTGATTTAAATATAACCTACAGCCATGTACCCGGTTCTAGAGATGAGGGTTCTGACTATTGTATTTCTTTGTTTTTGTTTTTGTTTTTGGTATAAACAATTTTTTTGTATCAAAAACCTTTGTTTTCTTTCTTCTTTTAGACTCTTATCATATAATGTATGATTTACATGTAAGTAATAGTATGTAAACCTTTTACAAAAATATTTTAGTTGTAATATATGAAGAAGAGTGAGTATGACTCAGGAACTTCATATCTTTTCTAAGAACAAGTTTATTTCAGATATATCAAGATTGAGTTGTATTATGCTATGTGAAAATATGATCCTGTAGTTGTTATTATTTGAAGAGTAAGTGTGGTTTGTCACAGTTCATATGTGTACAAAAATGACAAGAGTTAGATCTGAGATGATGAATTTTAGGCGTCAATTTGATGTTTCTAAATATGCTGTCAAGGATTCTGGATGTTTCTGTGACAGTGTTTTTCACGAGATCAACAACTATTAGTAAACTCTGAAGAGAGTAAGTTGTCTTCCATGTTTTGTGGGTGAGCCTCTCACAGCTACTTGAAGGGCTGGGGATTTGTTTCGTTGCTTTCCCTCTGGCAAGGATTTCTGTGGAAGCAGCCTTTGGGCTTGAACTGCATCAGTTCTTTCGTGAGTCTTGAGCTTGATAACCCATCCTGCAGATTTTGCACTTGCCTCTCTAATAGTACAAGCCAAGCTCCTAAAAATCAAATTTCTTCCTATGTATGTCACATCCTGTTGGTTCTGTTTCTCTAGAAAATGCTGACAAGTTCAACAGCTGATATGATTATCTGTGTGTATTGTGATAGCTTCTCTGTTTAGCCCACATAGACTGTGGTTCTAGAAACACAGTAGGTACAGAATGTAGTCCTGGAAATAGGAGATTGACCTTACTGGCCCCTGTGGCTAGCACACATGTGTATATGATGCCCAAAATGACATATAAGAAGTCCATAGAGTGCTGGCAAGATGGCTCATCAGGAAAAGGCTGCCAAGCCTGATGACATGTGAGTCAAAAGAGAGAACAGACTCCGGAAAGACCGCCCAAATACATGTGTGAGTACACAAAATAACTAATTTGAAAGTTAATACAATGCTTTGAAAAACAAACAAATATCTAGCTTCGGGAAATCATGAAGAATATTGGCAATATAGGGGAACTGTTTTATATCCTAATTGTGGGTATATCTACACAAATCCACCATTGTGCACTACAATTCTTAGGGCTCTAGAACCTGAGAATGTTAATTGTCTTATATGTTAGTAAAGGAAATGATAAAGAAGTAAATCAGAGATTTTTTTTTTCCTGTTGACTGACATAGTGGTAGAGAGAATTGGGTATGAACTGACATGGAAGAGATAGAAAGAGAAAAAAACACCGGGAGAAGAGGAAAGGAAGAAAGAAGGAAGGAAGGGAAGAATGGAAGGATAAAGCAGGAGGGAGAAAGGTGACAGGTAAAGAAAGAATGGCAAGGAAGGAAGGAAAGCCTGCCTCACACAGTGGTATGCACTGAAACTTTCCATTCTTCACAGGCACAGAAATCATTAAGGGAAGAAAGTAGTGTGAAAGTTAGTCCTAGAGATACAAATCTCTGAAGTTTCTAGAAAAGGCAAAATTGAAATTTCTGGAATGAAACCTTTTTAGAACCAAGACCCACTAAAATACTACATGAAGAGGAAAGAAATCCTGCACCATAGCAAGAGCACACAGATATAGGTAGCAGGTTAAATACCATAAAAATGGGTAGTTAGACCTTAGAATATTCCAAAGGGAGGCTAGAGATGGTCGAATTGTTAAAGGTGCTCACTGCTCTTTCAGAGGACCAGAGTTAGGTTCCAAGCATCTATGTTGAGTGGCTCATTGACTTTATCTATAGTTCCAGGGGATCTGATGCCCTATTCTGGAGCCCAGGGCACCTGTATTCACATGCCTATACCACACACAGACACACACAAACACATAATTAAAAATAAAATATATCTTAAAAACAGCTCTGCTGGGTGGTGGTGGCAGAAGCAGGCAGACCTCTGATTTTGAGGCCAACCTCCTCTACAGAGTGAGTTACAGGACAGCTAGGATTACACAGAGAAACTCTGTCTCAAAAAACAAACAAATGAAATAACAAACAAATGCTCTAAATGCCTAAGAGAAGTATAGAACTGATACCACACTGGAAAACAGCATTTACAAATTTAAGCATAGACTGGAGAGATGCTCAGTTAAAGGCAATGTCTACCTTGCAGAGGACCTGGGTCCAGTTCCCAGTACCCACATGGTAGCTCACACACTCATCTGCAGCTCCATTTCCAGCGATCCAACCTCTGGCCTCCTAGGGCATTGCATGCAGGTAGTTCACAGGCACAAAACACCTATATACATAAAGTTCAAAGTGTTTATTTTTAAAAAATTTTAAGGTAAATCTTTATTAAAATAAAACTGTAAATGATTAAAAACTCCTACAAAGGCATATCAGACATTTGGTTATACATAATTATCTAAAAATAGTAATTAAAATATAACTTTAAGAAAACTCTTCAAAATGCAATACAGAGAGTAGAATCAGAGAAAGTGTAGCAGAAATCAATAGATACAGGTATAGGATGGAAAATCTCCTAATGTGTAATATAAGTTGCAGAACAAGAACCCAGGGCAGAGACTGACTCACCAGTTTCAAAATAAAACAATCGGAAATGTTTGGGGTTTTCAGTGAGCTAAGTAGTCTCTTTCAAATTTGCACAGAAGCAACTACAGACTCCATGTACATAATGAGTGTGACTTGTCTCACTAAAACTTTGTTTGCACTGGCCAAATTTGGCTGGTGGTGTATGATTTGTTGATCTGTGATCTAGAGATAATGGATGAAGCTAATATTTGAGAAAAGGGTAAAGAATTTTAAAATGCTTACTCTTCAGGTTGGGGGGAGGTTCACTGAGCTCAAACAAGATAAATATAAACAAATCCACATTGAGTTATGCTGTAGAGGACCTTTTAGTGCACGAATCAAGAGAAAAGTCACTACCAAGAAGCAGAGAAAATGCGGGCTTTATAAAGCAATAAGCCGGTAACACATTTCTTATCAACGGCACACAGAAAAAGAATAGAGTCAAATAATCACAGGACTGAGGAAAAATAACAAGGAACCTAGAGTTTTACACCCTAAAATCCTATCAATAATTCAGTAAAGAAGAAAAAAAGATTAAAAAAAAAAGACATTTTGAAGGAAATTCTTTCAGGAATTTAGAAATTCATACCATCAGTTAGAAGAACTGGCAAGCCTTGGAAAGAAAACAATCATACTGAAGGAAGAGGGTGAAATGGTGAGCAAAGGGGTCATTTTTCTCTGAGCAACTTACATGTGCTTTAATAAGATGGAAGACCTCCCCTATCTGTGGACTTGGAAATGGGCAGGGAGGAGATGAAGGAGAGAGGGTGGGATTGGGAGGGAATGAGGGAGCAAGCTACAGCTGGGATACAAAGTTAATAAACTGTAACTAATATTTAAAAAATAAAAAATAATATTATCAATTAATTTTAAGATCTTAGATAAGACAAGACTAAAATATTAAACAACCCAAAGTTGTGTGTTGAACTTTTAAAAAGCAAAAAAAAAAAAAATGAGATGCATAATTTTTAAGCCAATAAAAAGAGCAAAAGTTATTTCTAAAAAATAGTTAAACCCAATAAATAAAAAGAAACAAAAGGAAAAGAATTGCAGAGAAGAAACACAAAAGGCGGAATAAACTTCAATGGATCAGAAATTATTTCAAATGTAGATGGGCTGACTCTCTGCTTTAAGAGACATGCCCTCTCAGGTTTTACTTGTTTAAAAACTGACTCCAACTGTGTATGCCACCCTCCTATTGTTACGATAAAACCCTCTGCTCACCAGCTTAGAAGAAGGGAAGGGTTAATTTATTCACAGTGTCAGTCCATGTTTGGTCCGCTCCATTAAGTTGGAGGCAAGGCAGTATATCCTGGTGGGAATACATGACATAAAAAATTGTTCAGATTGGGAAAGGATCTTCACCAACCCTATATCTGACAGAGGACTAATATCCAGTATATATAAAGAACTAAAGAAGCTGAAAAGCAGCAAACCAAGTAATCCAATTAAAAAATGGGGAACAGAGCTAAACAGAGAACTCTCTGTAGAGGAATATCGAATGGCAGAGAAACACTTAAAGAAATGCTCAGCCTCATTAGCCATCAGAGAAATGCAAATCAAAATGACCCTAAGATTTCACCTTACACTCATCAGAACGGCTGAGATCAAAAACTCAAGTGACAACACATGCTGGAGAGGTTGTGGAGAAAAAGGGAACCCTCCTCCACTGCTGGTGGGAATGTAAACTTGTACAACCACTCTGGAAATCAATCTGGCACATTCTCAGACAACTAGGAATAGCGCTTCCTCAAGATCCAGCTATACCACTCCTAGGCATATATCCAAAAGAGGCTCAAGTACACATTAAGGACATTTGCTCAACCATGATTGTAGCAGCTTTATTTGTAATAGCCAGAACCTGGAAACAACCCAGATGCCCCTCAGTGGAGGAATGGATGCACAAATTGTGGTATATCTACACAATGGAATATTACTCAGCAATAAAAAACAAGGAAATTATGAAATTTGCAGGTAAATGGTGGGATCTGGAAAAGATCATCCTGAGTGAGCTATTCCAAAAGCAGAAAGATGCACACGGTATATACTCACTCATATAGACATATAATATAGGATAAACCTACTAAAATCTGTACACCTAAAGAAACTAATCAAGAGGGAGGACTCTTGCTAAAATGCTCAATTCCTATCCAGAAAGGCAAAGAGGCTGGACATCAGAAGAAGAAGAAAAGAGGGAACAAATCAGGAGCCTGACACAGAGGGCCTCTGAAAGGCTCTGCCCTGCAGACTATCAATGCAGATGCTGAGACTTATAGGCAACCTTTGGGCAGAGTGCATGGAATCTTATGAAAGAAGTGGGAAACAGTAAGATCTGGAGAGGACAGGAACTCCACAAGGACAGCAACAGAACCAAAAAATCTGAGCACAGGGGTCTTTCCAGAGACTGATACTCCAACCAAGGACCATGCATGGAGATAACCTAAGACCCCTGCACAGATGTAGCCCATGGCAATTCAGTATCCAAGTGGGTTCCATAGTAATAGGAACAGGGACTGTCTCTGACATGAACTGATTGGCCTGCTCTTTAATTACCTCCCCCTGAGGGGGAAGCAGCCTTACCAGGCCACAGAAGAAGACAATGCAGCCACTCCTGATGAGACCTAATTGACTGGGATCAGAAGAAAGCAAAAGAAGTCCTCCCCTATCAGTGGACTTGGGGAGGGGCATGCAGGCAAAGGGTGGAGGAGGAGAGGAATTGGGATGGGAGGAGGGAGGGAACCACAGGGGGGATACAAAGTGAATAGAGTGTAATTAATAAAGAATTTTTTAAAAAAGAGGGAAAAAAAGAAAAACCATAAAAAAATTGTTCACCTTAGTGTGCTCAGCATTAATTGGGCTGCCTATCACACACCCCTCCAAGGCTTGTGGAACATCCAAAAATGGGGTATAAAGAATACAAGAGTCAAGGATGGGGGGAGGGGATGCAAAAAATGTCTCCTAGACATGACATGGCCATTGCCCACATGAACTCATGAAGACTTATGTAGGCCTGGGCCCAAGTGAATTTCACCATGAATGAGGAAGGGACCTGTGAGTCCCCACTCCTCCCAGGGACACTGTCAGCTGACTTGGGAAGAAGAGTGCCTTTCTACAGCAGTGTAGCCTTACACAAGTTACCCTGTTCACTAACTGCCCTGCCACACTCGGGCAAGTTCCTCTAAAATTCAGTGAGCTGGACACAGAAAGAAGACAAGAAAGAAGAATGAGCGGGAGAGGGAAGAGACGAGTGAGAGGAATGGAAGGTGAAAATGGCCAAAATTCATTATATAAATGTGTACAATTATCAAACTATAAAAACGGGAAATGGGCAAAAAGATAAAAACCTGTTTACTTCCTATCAATGAGCAATGTGACAGAGAACAAGATAGAAATATATAGATGATAGATAATATAATATATATTTAAAATGTAATATATAATTATCTATTATATATATATATATATATCGAGAGAGAGAGAGAGAAAAAAAAACCTCTTAATGGTTCTGCCACTCCCCAGTGACCTTACCAGCTGGCAACTGAAGTTTTGGGATAGAAGCCTTTGGAGACCATTTAATATAACTATTTGAAAGAGTCACACTTAAACCTTCATAAAAGCACAAAATGAGAGGGCAGTGAATGGTGGGACCCATATGAAAAAGTGGAGGGCCAGCGAGTGTTGGAACCCAGGCAGTGAAATATGAGAATTGAGTCCAAAAGTTGTCTTCTGACCTATACACACAACCAAGCATGAACACACAAGTAAATGAATAAGTATTTAAAAATATAAAATTAGAGATATAAATGATATGCCAAAAAACTGCTAGTGAAAAAGATTTGTAGTGAGTAAGCACATGTCTTTTGTGAATTAAATGTTTTTGCTTTTTTTCTTCTAAAAAACAGTTTATAATCAAGCTATTGTCAAACAAAATAAACGTTAAGGGAATGGTATAGGTATGAAATAGGCTATTGTGCTCTAATAAAAGGAAAAAATACCCTAAAGTTAAAAGCAACAACAACAAAAAAACAGATTTGGACATCTAACTGAATCTCAAGAAATGCAAAGCAAATGTAGGCAAAATTACAAGGAAGCTCTAGTAAGTCAGGAAGACTTTCATGATTGGTAAATGTTTAATTCTTTTTTTTTTTTTAATTTGTGAAGTGTACTGGTTAATCGCGTGCAATCGAGAATAGCATGCATTAATGTGCTGATGAGCACCTGCCTGTATGCCTCACCTGGAATTCCCACCTCCCTGACCACGCCTCTTCATACCGGGCACAGACAGTCCTGCAGGAAGCCTTCACTTACATTTCACTCCTATCTCTGTGCAACAAAAGGCTAAGCTGATAAAATGAACAGTCGAGCCGAGAAGAAATCCCCATAGGAATTCAGGGGGGCATGGGAGTCATCTAGGTTTTCTAGGTAAAAGGGACAGCCTCTCTCCTAAGAGATGGGGCAGGATGGAGATGAATACAGAGGACTTGTGGAGCAGGATGTTGATTTGGACTGGACTGTAAGTTACCCGGAGACTATACTCTCTAACCGTCCTGAATAATTATTGGTCTTGCTCACCATATGGCCTCAACAACTAAGACAGGCATGCAGCAGGTGTTGGACATAGCCATGAGCCGTTGAGTAACACAGAAAACATAAGGAAGCCAGGAGGCGAGCTATCAGAGAGTGCTGGGGTTTTGCAGGTGATGCCTTAAATCAAGTTTCGGTGGCAGGCTTGGAGGCAGCGTGCGTGTTTGGAGGTCAGTAGCACGTGTGCGTGGTATAAAGCACAATTCTTGATCTAGAAATCCTAGCAGGTGTGCTCACTGAGCATTTCATATGCATCATCTTACAACCAGAGGGGAAGAAACACCACTGAGCCTGCGGCCACCATAAGCGTCTGTGCCACCAAGGAGCACAGATGTGTGTTCAGCGGTCAATTGTGAGGCCGTGGCCCGTGGAGGTTTGAGAGCCCTGGAGAAGTCTGAGGTTTCCGGCTTCAACGATGTCCCTATCTCACGTACAGGTGTGGATTAATATCCATCAGCTCCCCTTTCTTAACATGCCCTACTGAGTCATCACACTTGTCTCGACACCTCCTACTTTCAGATCTCGGAGTTTCTGCAGACTTCAGCACTTACACTGAGGTTGCTATCTTCCTTTCAAAGAACACTAGGAAACACCCTCATTTTAGCCATACTGCATGCACACACACACACACACACACACACACACACACACACACACACACATCATTTTCTGGACTGGTAATGACATTTCCCCCAGGTGTCTGGATGCACCATTTTTTACTGATCAGGTTCTAAAGGCAGCGTTGGTTTTTTTTTTGTTTTTGTTTTTGTTTTTGTTTTGTTTTGTTTTGTTTTGTTTTTATCTTGTCAGAAAGGTCATTGTGGACTGTAATGGGCTGGGAGTGTAGACACCAAACATTTTCATTTTTTCCCAGAACCAGAGAGATCCAGCTATTTTCCTGCAACACTCAACATTTTACAGAGTTCTGATGCTTCCCTGACAGGATGCCCTAGCCTTAATTTAGAATAAGGTGTTACAGACATTGGCAGATCTAAGAGAAGTTGCTACTTCTGATTCACACTCACGATTGTCATTGATTTCTCATTAGAAGCCATAAGGAAGACGCATTAGGGCCATCCCTATTAGGAACAGGCAGCTTTATGTTTCATAAACTCATATTAGTATTTGATTAGCAGCTGAACACTTTTCCAGGCTATAACCAGGTTCAGCACAGGATCAATCTGGCCAACTAGCATTGTATTAGTCAAAATCTAATAATAAATATCTGAGACCTACCCAAATTCAAATGGCTCAAGGAAACAAAGAACACAGTTTTCTCCCTACATCTGAAGCGTTTTTAAATTACACCATCACCGCAATCTCAGGCTTCACCCTTAGGCAGGTTCTCTCCAGATGTGGTCCCCAGGAGCTGCAGGTTCAGACCATCTTTGGATTTCCCTGACCCAGGAAGAACAGCAAAAACCACTCCCCCTCACCATCCATATCAATCCCTGAAAGTACTCTGTTTCCTCTGGCATCTACTCTCTCTCTCTCCTACTCCCTAGGCCCAAGGGCTTCGGTGATCTGATCGGCCTCACCCCTGAATCCATGATGAGAATGTTGGGCTACGTGAATGACAGACATCTCCAAATGCAAAAGATACCTGGCAGATAAAAATTTAAAAAGAAAAAAAGAAAGAAAGAAAAGAAATACTTCTACTATTTCAGGTACATGCCACTGCCAGAGACCTTCAGCTGAATAAACTCTCGTATTACCAAGTCAAGCAGGGAACTAACCCCTTTTGGATCTTTTCTTCTTGTCTTTCTAACATGGTAGCCTGTGAGGTTGAAGAGCATGTGTGTAAAGCATGATTCAGCTTCTTCGCTGGGCTCCTGTACCCACTTCTGTCTCCAGCCCCCAGTACAGGAGACAGTACTGGTTGGCACTGCTATCTTGCCTGGAGCTGTTCTTGACTGTCTGGAAGCCTCAAAGCACTTCTCATCCTCTTTAACCTGTGCTGAGTTCTTGGTCACTGACTCACTAGTGCACGTGTCTAATGTTTCCTCCCCACCCCAGCCAATATGTGACTAGTCAGTGCCAGGAAGTAGACGGCTGTTGAGACAGAATTTTGTGTACAAAAGGTCTCTTACAGAGTGACTGCAAAGTGGAAAGGAGGAAATAAGGTTGGGCAAGGGGAACCTGGACTGACACAGAGCAGGCAAGCCATCTGTTGTTCTAATAGAAGCTATTCCATTGAGAGTTCTAACCAGAGGTGGACGAGAAGGTGGAAATTGCCAGGCCCTCCCGCCATCATTTCTCTCAATTATTGGCTGGAAAACATATAGGAAAAAAAATGCCTTCAGTTCCCATTGCTGGCTCAGACCTTGGCTGAGGGTGTTCGAGCATATTATGGCCTTGGCTCAAAACTGAGGTGATCCTGAAGGAATAGCTGCAGGCTGCAGCCTGAGGAGATCTTCAAGGCTGGATAAGGGACCTTCCTTACAGAGGGATCTGTGTGTTTTCTTGCAACATCTGACTCACCTCCTAGAACCTCAGAGAACAGAGCATTTCTAGAGAATCAGCGCCTGACTTCAGAGGAGGCACCCTGCTTACGGTAACTCGGCTCTCAAGCTTTGTAACATGAAGTAGACAGCCCTCATGCTGAATCTTAAACTTTGGGTCCTTCCGACCCTGCCAAGTGTATTCTTCCATCTTTTCTGTTACCTTTCAGGTATAGTCTTGACATTTTCCCTGATGCTGTCTATCTAAAACATGGAATATTAGAGCCAGGCTGGCAGCGGTGTAATGAGAGATATTGCTGTGTGGTACAATTAACCATAATTACTCAGTATGATATAGTAAAGCCATCCATTGCTGTTCGATAGGCTAAGAACCTATGTTTCAGTAAAGATAGTGAGGTTTCCTAAGAGCAGTCAATCAGCAAATCATGCTCTGTGTCTCCAAGCTCTCTTGGTTCCCAAAGTTTTCCGTTCTTCCTTTGGTTAGTTTTGATGTTGAAAAAGGATTTCACTGTATATACCCAATTGGACTCAAACTCCAGATCCGTCTGCCTCGGACTCTCAAACTGCTGAAATTATAGTCATGTGACATGACATTAACTACTCTGTGTTCTTTCATTAAGACAACATGTAAAATGTTCCCCAGAAAGTTCTTCATCTAATATATTTGATAGTTTGCTTAATTGGTTGAATTTCTCGTATTTTTGTTTGTTTGTTTTCTGAATTGAAGCATTTCCTCCTGGCATGGAGTGGGTAACTTAAAAGATTCAGGAAACTTAGCGGGGGAGGTAGACCAGGTGGTAAAGCACTTGCTATACAAGCATGTGGACCTGAGTTCTAATCTCCCAGTTCTGACATAGGAAGCCAGGCACAGCAATGTGAACTGTTAAGCACAGTGCTGCAAAGTAGGAGGAGAATGGTGGATCCTGAAGCTTACTGGCCAGCCAGCCAAGCCAAGTCAGTGAGCTCCAGGTACCACTAGAGAGCCTCTTATAAATAAATAGGGTAGATGACTACGATGGCTCTTCTTGGTTGTCATCTTGACTATATCTGGAATGAACTACAATCCAAAAATGGAGGACACATCTGTGAAAGATTTTCTGCTTGGTTTGAAGTGGTTGGATCCACTTCTAGTCTGGACCTTTGAGGTAGGAAGGCACACACCTTTGATCTGGATCTTGAGGTGGGAAGACATGTACCTTTGATCTTATCATAAAGCTGGAAGGCATGAGCCTTTGATTCAGATCTTGATTCTTGGTTGGTGCATCAGTCTTTGCAGGGACCCCTGGGCTCAGATGTTTTGAGTTTTAGCTTTGTTGGTCTCCTTGTGGAGTTCCTGTCCCCTCCGGGTCCTTCTATCCCCCCCTTTCTTCCATAAGACTCCCTGCTCTCTGCTTAAAGTTTGGCTGTGAGTCTCGGCATCTGCTTTGATCTCCTGTGGGGTGGAGCCTTTCAGAGGACCTCTAAAGTAAGCTACCATCCAGCTCCCTCTCTTCCACTGCTTCTGGTGTCTATCCTGTTTGCCATTCTGAGTGATATTTAAGCATCCTCTCTAGGGTCCTATTTGTTTAGCTTCTTTAGGTGTGTAGATTTTGCAGCTCAGTCTCCATGTGGGTTCCTGAGTAAGGGGAGCAGCGGCTGCCTCTGTCATGAACTCAGGAAGAGGATCCAGGCAGTCCTGATGAGACTTAGCTAGGGTCAAATGTCAGGGGAGGAGAATTCACCCTTTCAGTGTACTAGGGGAAATGGATAGAGGGGAAGAGGAAGGGAGGATGAGACCAAGAGGAGATGAGAAAGAGGGCTACAATCAGGATATAAAACGAATAAATTCTAAAAAATTTAAAAATAAAAAATTTCAGACCTTGAGGCATCAAGATACATGCCTTTAATATAAATCTCGAGACAGGAAGTCATACCTTTACTATAAGCCATACCTTCTGCTGGAAATCTATATAAGGACATAGAAGAAGAAAGCTTTTGCTCTTTGCCTGCTTGCCCTCACCTTACTAGCACATCCATACTTCACTGGCATTGGAACCTACTTCTTCAGGATTCCAGTGTATACAGAAGACCCAGCTGAGACAACCAGTCTTGCAGACTGAGCAAGTACTGAATTCTTGGGCTTTCTGTTCACAGCTAGACATTGTTGTATTAACTGCAGCATGTAAGTCATTCCAATAAATCACCCTTTTACATATATGTATATTGTTGGTATAATGTTCATATGGAATATATACAATTTACCCTTGTTCATTCAAATGCTGATTCTCTACCCCACTACCTGGTTTCAATCCAGACATTGCATTGTGATATTTATTCTAAGCATCTCAAGTTTGTGTAAACATGCCACCATTTGTTCTCTGTATTTTCAATTAAACAACCAGCCAATGCTGAGCAATGGGGATAATAGGGTAGAACATCCTGGTCTGGAGGGGAGGAGAAAGAAGCAAGTGAGAAAAGTCAGAGGAGAGAGTGTGAGGAGAGGACTTGAAACTATGAGGAGAGATGAACTGGACCTAAGATATAACTAAAAGCAAGTATAATGTGGGAAATCTGAATGGGAGGAAACTATGCAGGCTTGGAAGTTTAGGATGGAGTAACTATTGCCCAGCATTGTGCTCTAGGTTAATTAAATAAATCCCAGTCTCTGTGTGGTGATTTGGGTATACGGCTGGTTTAGGAATAACCACTGTTTAACTAAAAGAAAAATCAATAATAAATATTAATAATCAACAACGGCATGTATATTATATAGAGAGAAAGAAAGGGAGAGACAGAGACACAGAGAGATTCATTCTATAAGCTCTGTGACTATAGAGAACCCTGATTAATAAAATGACTATTGGCAAATGATACCCAAGGCGTGCTCTCTCTCACACACAGAAACACACACACACACACACACACACACACACACACACACACACACAGGAAATAAAGTTAATGAAACTTAAGAGGCACAGGAAGTTCATAAAATCTACAAGATCCTTAAGACCCTCCCTGAGGTTATGTGTGGAAAGAACTGCAAGGAGAGGGAAGAGCCTCCTAAGCAGAGACGCAAACTACGTGGGGTACATTAGTGATGCTGCTTTGAGAATCACCATCTTTCCTGAGTTGGGCTTTTTGGCAATGCAGCTGAGTCAATGCACTTACAGTCATGTTCCTGTAAGTAGCCACAGTAAACTCACTGGTTTATCAAGTTCAGCTTGGGTAGAACCATGCTTTGATGTACTAACAGTTCCCTATCTTGGGTGAATAGATTTGTCTATGTCTCCCCAGGAAAGTCATGTACCATCTGCCTATTCTTTATGCTTCATTATGTGGAATGGCCCAAAGGGTATGAAGAAGCAGAAAGTTTAAGCCCCTCACAAACTTGGTGCAGAAGTTAGTAAAAAAGCGATGCAAGGCAAGCTAGTTTATAAGAATATTTAATATGCACTTGGCTGATTTGCTAGATCATTCTCTCTAAATTTTGAAGGTTCTACCTCCATCTCTTCTCTCTGCCAAGTGGTATTATGGTTTCAATTGATGTTAGCCATAAAACTAAACATTTGTGAATGCCCAGTTGACCTAAAGTATCTGATCCTTAATTTGTTATTCACACCATATCCTCTCTGCCTTTGCAAGAAGTTAATATACATACAAAGACAGCAAGGTTCAAGCCTGCTCACTAAAATAACAAACCAGAATTACTACAGGGACCATATCAAAAGCCTCACTCACACAGAGTGCACCTTAGTTACTCTTGCTTGTGTGTGTATTTAATAGAGCCTGACAGGCTTCTCTGTGCAAAAGCTCTGCTCCAGGCACCCTGCTTCCTCTCTTCAGGGGGAAAACAGATGGTGAACAAAGCTCTTGGGAAGTAAGGACAGAGACGCCTGAGTCAGATATTAAAAAACATCAGGGGGATTGAGAATCTATCTGTTTAGCTGCATTAGTTACTGCTTTATTATCATCCAACTCATTGTCTGAGCTGAAGTTGTATATTCCTGACACCAGTGCCCACAGCCTGAAATGCTTAGCTCCCTGCTATAAAACAAACACGTCTCAGGAACTGGTGATGTGCTCTGAAAGTCAATGTCAGGCCTGCACGATGCATAGATTATTGGAAGACAAAAAAAAAAGACAAGGCTTGATGTTTTTCTATTTGTTTGTTTGTTCGTTTCCCTGCCATAGACCAATATTGATCAAACCAAAGTCACCTCAACAAAGTAGGGCACAAAGATCTGAGGCTTTCTAGCAAGGTGACCCTGAGGTGATTGGTATAGGTTGTTATTGTGTAGTTATGGTGTTTCATCTTCCTCACCTAGAAAGCAGCAAATGGATCTGCAAGACACAATTCAAATGTCAACCGTCCCCTGTCAGTTTGGTGCTATCTACACATATTCTCTAAAAGCCCATGTCCCCCAAGTGCCCACTGTGCTTTCACACTCATCTTTAGTCTCATACTTCCTGCATAAAGAAATAATTGCCTAGATTTGTGGTGTCTTTCTGTCCTCTGGAGTACTGGAACCCTTATCTTTAGTACCTAGTACATGGATGTTCCTGTTTTCATTCTGTTGCTATGACAAAACCAAAAGCAACTGAGGGGAGGAAAGCATGGATTTGGCTTACACTGTCAGGTCATAGTCCATCTTTGAGAGAAGTCATAGCAGGAACTCAAACAAGAAATTGAAGCAGAAACCATGAATTAATTCTGCTTAGTGGCTCACTCGCCAGCCCACTCTTAGCTAGGTTTCTTACACAACCCAACAGACCTGCGTAGGAATGGTGACTCCCACAGTGGACTGGGCCTTCCTACATCAACTAACGATCAAGACAATCCTCCATAAACATGCCCACAAGCCAACTGATCTAGGCAATTCTTCAGCTAAGGCTTTCCTCTCAGATGATTCGAGGCAAGTTGGTAATTAAAGCTAACTAGGATACTGAACAATGACTTTCACCCCACCTTGTGGGGAATACTTAGACTCCTTCTACTCTGCAGTCCCTAGGGAACTCATAAGGGATGTCTGTTGGGCCAGAAAGCAGAGCAACTGGGGGAACCAGTCCAGAGCGAGGGTGAGGTTGAGACGTGTCCAAAATCTTTAGACTGGCAGGAGTAAGGCTGTTCCCTCCTTGCTCTGGGCCTGGATGTCCTGGCACTTGTAGCCTGGACAACTCCTACCTCTGGCACCCTTGAAGTAGTCACATAGCCTGGTGGCCAGGTTTCAGGTTAAGCCTCCTTCGTCCTTACAGGGACAAGTCTAGCTAGGCCCTAGCATCCCTCTTCATGCAAATGAAGCATTCCCAGCACCCTGGCCCCAGCCAATGATGTACACTCAGCCTGAATACCTCTCCCCACTCCCCAAGGTTTATATAGTTCTTATTCACTCCCGATCCAGAGAGCTATTTCACTAAAAACCAACCTGGAGAAGGCTCCTTCTCCCGCACTCACCACCAACTGAGATCCTGCGTAACACACCTGCCAAGCTAAGCTTCATTCCTTCCAGCCCGGTGTGCAACAGTGTGCAACGGTGCCTAGATAGCCCAGAAGGGCAGAAGCAGACCTGGCTGGCAGGTATCCTTCCTTAGTGGTTTACTTTTATGGCACATTTGAGGTTAACTCTTTTCATTGCACCTTAAGCCTTAACTCTTCTCTTTTGTAGTCTCTTTGTTTCAGAATGAAAAGAATGCTTTTCTGTGGTGTGGTCCTCTCTTCTTTTCTGAAGAAGAATTTGCAGTCAGGCCTGAGGTCAGCCTGGAACTTCACTTTCAAAGAAAACGTGGAATGCTACCCATCTTTCTCAAGGATGGCCCTTAGGTACATTTCTAATATGATGTTGCCTTGCTTCAGTTACACTGTTAACTAATTTGGCAAAAGGCATTGTATCAACAAGCCCCCAAAATATACCCACCCAGAATTACATACCCCAAGCTATGAGGGATGTATCCTCTTTCTCCATTTTATTAAACTCTCACTCACCCTTCAAACCTACCTTCACAATCAGTTCATAACAACTTTCCCTGATTACCTTGACCCAATTCTCTCAATTCCTCTACTCAAGGAGCCTTCATTAATTGCATACCTAGAGATTTTACTCCATTCATACACTCTTGGTGTGTTATTCTGGGCATCTGTTCACTTCTTTCATGTGCATTTACTCAGGACAAAGGTCTGGTCTTGCAGTCCCTTTGAATTCCTTCCATGATGACAGTTCTCGTTTCTGCACAGACAGACCCAATAAATGTCACTGGCTGAAAAATATGCAAGAGTGTAAACGTACCTGCACCCTTGTGATTTTTCAGTACCAGAGCTGAAGGAGCTGAGGAAGAGAAAGTGTGAGGCTATCCAGTCCAGGCACACTCTCTACAAAGTCCTTGTGCTGCTCGCCCTGCACAGGGCTTCCTTTGTTCTTCTACCCTGCTGAAGTGGGCTGCTGTGCCAACCTCAGGAACTCCTTAAAGAAACACTGAGCAAGCCATGCCTTTTGAATGAAGGGTTTCAGAATCTAATTTAAAGCACTAGATATGATTAAGTATACTGCTTTTGGGCATCACTAGAGGTATTTGTGTTCGTTGTCAATAAATAACTATCAAATCAGTGGGGTTTCTTTCATCATTCTATAGTATTTTTACTAATTTTTTCCAACCAGACCCTGTGACACAGTACCGGTTTTTCTGAGGCCAGCAGCCGGGATAATTGTGGTGAGCCAAATTTGTATAATTTAACTTTTTATTGCACTTCATATTTTAAAGAGTTTTTTTCAGATCCTAGATTTATAAGTCTTTGATAGTTTAGGAGAGATTTTAATGCTTTTCTAAAGCTAAAAAAGATTTGTCCAAATGTGTTCCCCCTAAATGTAAAAATTGTTCTGATAGAAAACAAGACGTAGTTGACTCTGATCATCTATTCATCCACCCAAAGGTTTCCTCCCACCTGTGTGTGTGTATCTGTCTGTCTGCGTGTCTGTCTCTGTGTCTATGTGCATCTGTATGTCTTTGTTTGTGTATGTGTGTCCATGTGTCTATGTGTCTCTCTGTGTGTGTCTATGTGTACCTGTGTGTCTTTATGTGTGTGTCTGTCTCTGTGTATGTCTAAGTGCATTTGTATGTCTTTGTGTGTGTGTGTCTGCATGTACCTATGTGTCTTTATGTGTGTGATTCTGTGTATCTATGTGTGTGTGTGACTGTGTGTCTATGTGTATCTATATGTCTTTGTGTCTGTCTGGGTGTGTATGTGTCTGTCTATGTGCACATGTATGTGTGTGTGTGTGTGTGTGTGTGTGTGTGTGTGTGTGTGTGTGTTTGAAAGAAAAAATATTCTTACTGTACTTGGTAGGTTAGAGGGTTAGGGCACACAAATCACTACTCAGCTGAGGAAAGACACCATGCAGTCTATAGAAGGGATAAGAAGTTACTTGAGGTTTTGTTCATATTTTTTCAGTGGATAAATTAGAATGGATTTTGGATAAATTGCAGAGAAGAAGCTAAGCTTGTTCTTGTTTTTCCACACTCCTGGGTTGTATCATTAAGTCGTTTATTTGTGCTCTTTCTGTGTTGTTTTGTTTTTCTGTAGACACTTAAAGCTATAAATTGCCTTCAGGATTACTTTTACTATGTTCCAAAGATTTTGTTGTATTGTGTTTTCATTTTCATGTGCTTTCCAGGAATTTCTTTCTCTGTTGATTTCTTCTTTGACTTAAACATCATTCAGTAAGTAATGTGTTGTTTAATCTCCATGAGCTGTAATTACGGGAGATTCTTTTGCTCTCCATTTTAAGCTTAATAGCACTGTGCTTCAGACAGGATGCACAGGTTATTTCAATTGTCCCGTATTTGTTTAAGGTTTGATTTGTGTCCTAGGATATTGTCTATTTTGGAAAATAGATGGCTAAATCAAACGTTTGGGTGAGATATTATATGGATATCTGCTAGGTCCATTGATGTATTATGTCCTTTAATTCCAACAATTTTCTGGATTTTTGTTTGTTTGGTTTTTTGTTTTGTTTTTTTGTTTGTTTTTTGTTTTTGTTTTTGTTTTTGTTCAGATTACTTGTCCACAGGAAGAAGTGGGCTATTAAAGTTCGCTGCTGTTACTGAGTTGTGGTTAATCTTTGTCTTGATCCCCAGTAGCAATAGTAGCAGTAAAAACTGGGTGTACCAGAGCTTGATGCATTTAGGACAATAATGTCTTGTTGGTGAATTATTCCCTTGATCAGAATAAAGTGTCATTCTTTATTTCTTACAACTAATTTCAGTTTGAAGTATATTTCTTCAGCTATTAGGATATCAATGCCTGCTTGTTTCTTGGTCCTATCTGCTTAGAATATTTTTCTAAGGTTGTGTTTATCCTTGAAGGTAAGATGATTTTCTTGTAGACAACAAAAATGGATTTTGTCGATTTTTTTATCTCTCTATCAATCTATCGATCTTGATGTACAATTTTGATGTACATTGGTGTTTTGCCTGCATGTATGTCTGTGTGAGAGTGTCAGCTCACCTAGAACAGGAATTACACACAGTTGTGAGCTGTCATGTGGGTGCTAGGAATTGAACCCAGGTGCTCTGAAAGAGCATCCAGTGCTCTTTAACTGCTGAGACTCTTTCCAGCCCCAGAACTTAAACCATTGAACTAGCATGCATCTTTTGATTGGGGAGTTGCAGTAGTGTTGAAAGTTATTGTTGAAGAGTATGTGTTGATTACTGTCATTTTGTTGATTTTTTTTGCTATTTGTGCTGTTAGTGCTATTTTGTGTGTCAGGAATTATAGCTTCATTTGTTTTCTTTCTGTATTCATTCATCTATGCCTGTTTCTTTCTTCAATGTGAAGTATTATTTCTATTATCCTCTTTTGGACTGATTCAGTGGACAAGAATTGTTTTAACCTGTTTGTAACCTGAGAAGTTTTTTTTTTCTCTCTCTTTCAACTATGGCAAATAGTTTTTAAAATTTTTATTGTAATAATTTTCTAATAAAAATAAAATTACATTACTTTCCTTTCCTCCGCCTAAATCTTTATACCCTTTGCAAATGAGCAGTCTCTTTCTCTTTGATGACTATTCTATATACATCTATATATTTGTGTATATGTATGCACAGGTATGAAAACACGACTTTCTAAGTCTGTTTTTGTTGTTTGTGTGTGTTTCAGGCTGACCATTTTGTATGGGAGAGAGTAATTCTCCCTCTCCCAGTCATAGTATGGCAGACTTTTTGCTGAAAAATAGTACAGGTTGGTCTCTATTGTCTTTTGGAACTTATAGTACATCGCTCCAGGCTCTTCAGGCTTTTAAAGTTTCCATTGAGAAGTCTGCTGTTATTCTGATGAGTTTCCCTTTATACGTGACTTACAGTTTTTCTCTTGCAGCTTTCAACACCCTCTCTCTTTGTTCTCAATATTTTATATTTTAAGTATAGAATGCCATAGGGAGTGTCTTTCCTATTCCTGTCTATTTGATGTTCTGTGTACTCTCTTTACCTACATGTTTTTTTCTCCCTTAATCTGGTGAAGTTTTCTTACATGGCCTTGTTAGAGACCTGGTCTGTGTCATTAATCTAGGGTTCTTTTCTGTGCCTATAATTCATAGATTTGGTCTTTTCATGATGTACCATGTTCTTTCTATGAGTTTGTTTGTTTTTTTTTTTTTAATTTGTCATATTTGCTGTGTGAGTGGTCCAATTCCTCTACTTTGACTTCAGGTCTTCATATTCTATCATCTATTTGACCTTGAGTTTTCTTCAGTATTTCTATCTCTTTACTGTATTCAGTTTTCAAATGCTGAATTGTCTTCATCACTTCATTCCTGCGTTTGTGTTTTCTTGCTTTTCACCTGATATTTTACTCCTCTCTAAATTCGCTGAGCCTCTTTACTCTCCTTGGATTCTTTCATTTTGTTTATGATTGTTCTTTTAAATTCTGTGTCCTGTGCTTTGTCTAGGTAATTCTCAATGGGGAACATTTCTGTAGTGGAGCGGGGTAGTGCTGACACATTGTCCTGGCCTTTCATATCGTTTGTATTCAAACCGTGCAGGAGCCGAGCACAGGTGCAAATCTGACTCATTTACCAGGCTGGCCTGGTATGCAGGTTGCACAACCTGAACTAAGCCTGGGGGTGTGAGGATGCCGCAGGCAAGGCAGGGCCTGGGACTCTCCCCTGGCTCCATAATGCCAGGCTGTGAGACCCCAGCGGGCTCTGGAGAGTGTGGCAACAGCACAAGCGGGTGAGCTTCTGGGCTTCCCAGAGTTGGGGTGCAAGCTGTACACCTGTGAATAGAAGGAGGGTTCGGGCAGGCAACCGATCTGGAGAACCCAGGAGACTGAGCGAGGGTACCGGCTGAGAAACCCCAGCGGAGCCTGAGTATGAGTGAGGGTGAGGTAGGGAGGGAGCCGAAGCGTTCAGCAGGCTGGTAAGAAAGCGCTTTTACAGCATATATGTGTAAATACATGATAACCACCCAGACACTTAGACATTCTAAGAACCCTGCTGTGACAACATTGGTAACTGAAGACTCCTTCCCGAGCGTGCAGACCTCTATCCACTTAGAGGATCAAAGCTTTCAGAAGGAAACAGGACACACCTGTATCCAAGGCTTTAGGGAATTTGCTGGAAGCATCGGATTAACAGAGATTACATTTCACTTTCTCCCGTCATGCTGTTCAGTCCTTTGCCACTCCATCCATCCATCCAGCTAGGTGCGGCCTAGCCTGGGGCAGACACAAAATAGGAGCCCGAGAGACCTGTGTTTAAACAGATTCATCAATATGACTGTTTTTAAACTATTATTCTCCAACATGATGATTAAAATGGGGCCTTTGGTTCATTTACTATTAAGGTTGCCGTAAGTATGGCTGGGAAAATGTATATTACCAAGCCAGTTATATTTCTCTTCTGTTGCTTGGCCATTTACTTAAATTTCAACATATCTTTGTTTCTTTCTACTGTTTAAACTTCTCTAGAGCACTGCTCTCCATACTGTTTTCATTAAGCCAGATCTCTGCCCCCTTCGTCGTATACCATCTATATCTTGGGCCTATTTCATCCCTGGAGACCCCCCTCCCAGCACCCCGGGTCCTTGACTGCAGCACTGTCCCCTCCCTGAGCTGGCTCATCACTGTCCTTCGATTCCAGCTCCAGATCTCTTATTGTGTAACTTTTTAATTGAAACACTCCCTTCTGGAGCGAGGCGTGGCTCATAAAAATGAAGAACCTAACGAAACTCCACGGAAGTTACAAAGCTCAAAAGGCCTCTTCCTGAAGGCTAGAAACTCAGGGCGCGATTGGGTGAGGGGCGGGGAGGGGCGCAGACTCTTCGGTGTAACAGCCTGTAAGTTGGCCAGGGAGCCCCAAGGACGCAGCTTTCAGGAGTGCTCGCCCATGCAGGGGTGGGCTTTCAGGGTGCAGCTTTTCAGTCACCCAGGCTCCTCTAAGTAAGCCTAGTAAACGTATCTATTCTTGCTAAAAAGCATCTTCCAGCAGCTCTTGGAGAAAGGCCACATGCCACTTGATCTGGTACAAGTATCTAAAACTGATTATTTGACCCACACGCTTGATTGATAATTGGGCTTGGTTCAGGATATGGGTGTGGAATTGACTTTTTCTCGGGTTTTGTAGCCACGCCCCATCGCTTGCAGCCTTCTGTGTGGTGCCAATGATGAGTCCCTTTGATGCCTGATCTTTTGTATGTGACCTGCTTTCCCTCTCTGTAATACACATTAACATGGATCTTTTTTGAAATTCTTCTTTGTGCAAAGTGCTCGGAATCCTTTATGTCTGGAGATGTGAGGCCTTCGGTCCTGGGAATTGTTACACACTTTCTTTAATAATTCCCTTCCCGTTTTATCTTTGTAAAATGCTTAGATCCTCAACTCAACTCTAATTTTCTAATTTTCTTCCTCTTATTTTCCAACTCTTTTCCCCCCACGGCTTTTCTAGGAGATTTCCTCAATTTTATCTCCAGAATGTTCTTCCAAAGCTTTCATTTCTGTTGTGATTTTTCAATTCCCAACATCCTTACTTTGTTTCAGGGTTGCAATCTCTCTCTCTGAGGATTTTAATTAAGAGGAGCCTTAAAGTTTCACTTCTTCTTGTCTGTTTCCTGAGGGTTCCTCTCTTTTGTTTGTCGATATTGCCTTTTGTTTCTCATACACGTGGCTCTTCATGAGGAGGGCAAGGATGATCAAGCGCTGATGGAAAACTCCGGGTCTGGCCCAGAGGGGAGCTCTGGGGAGCTCAGGATGTAGAGATAGGTCGTTCTGGAGTTCTTCACTCTCCCCAGGGAAGAACCTTCCTCTTGTCTGCCCGAGCAGACATAAACGCATCTCCTGGGGGTGGAGGCGGTGGGGCCGAGGCTCTAGGTTCTGTGTTTTCTGTAGCGGCTGCCGAGGGCACTAGAAGGTCCTTCTCAGGTGCTGGGAGAAGTTGGGCTCTGGTACACTAAGGCCCAGTCTTACCTACACCATCTCAGTAGCATCAACTTTGTGCTTTCCTGGGGAGATCTGGGAGGGGTGGCCAGCACAGTTTTCTTCAGGGTTTTCTCCTCTTTCAGAATCTTAGGCTGAGAGGGACACCTAGAGAGGCTCAGTCACTGCCCTGTTGGCAGCAGCAGCCCTCAACCTTGTCTACCTGCAGTCCTGAAAGTGTGTGTGTGTGTGTGTGTGTGTGTGTGTGTGTGTGTGTGTGTGTGTGTGTGTGTGTGTGTGTGTGTTTGGGCACAGGGGAGGGCAGTCTGCAGGGCAGTAGCCTAGACGTTCTGTAGGCACTAGAGTTGAGACTCTGCTCATTTTACACATGTCTGTCCGCCCTAAATCTTAGGGCAATTTGTTGTCATTGTGAAATCTTGGTTGTCTCCTCCATTCTTTGGGATCCCAGGTTTAAAGCATTTCATTTCCTTTCAGCTATTTCCTATGTGTAGGAGAGATAACATAGCCATATGCCAGAAGTTCAGGCAGCCTCAGCACGAGATAAATAACTCCAACTAGAATCACATAGATTATCAACCGAGATACCAGAGAGCAGAAGAGGCACCAAGAGCGACAATTACACAAGCTTTACACACACCAACCAGTTAAACAGTCCAAATGTGGAGGTATATGCCTGTAATCCCAGCACTCAGAAGGTAGCCAAGAGTTTAATGCAAGCCTGGGCTATATACAGTGAGATCCTGTCAACACACACACACGCACACACACATACACATCACACCACACCACACCACACCACACACAAAGAAATTGTCATAATGATAGCAGTGGGCCTACCCATTCAATCAATTTTTAAATATAAATCTTTCTAGAAAATGTAAATGAGTATATCCACAAATAAGTACATCAAATTTCTTAAAAAATCTCTACACTGATTGTCTGAAATTAAGGGACAGCATCAGGATTTCTGGGTTATATCCCTGTATCTGGATGTGCATTTTAGTCTAATATATTTCTAACAGCATGGCTGTTGTTGATCTGGCCAGTATGTGTTCACAGTGTACTTGGTATAATTATGTTTTGTTCCTTCATAACATTTAATAATATTTTCTAAATTGAATCTACAGTTACTAAATTTGAAACTGCTGGTGCTTTCAGTTCACTATTCTCAGTAGGCCATGGTCTTTCATGTTAGGAAATACATTCTGTACAGGACTGAGGTCTGTGGGATGCTCAGGGCAAATCCTTCTACATGGAAGACAGTCTCAATTCTGCGGTGTAAAAATATTTGAACCCTGTACTTTCTTTATAAAGTAGTTCTCCAAAGGGCCCCAGATTTTTTGTAAACTCTAGTTAATCTTATGTATGTGAATTTCACTGTGTGAGAGAAAACACATATAGCCAAGTTCTAGTATCTTTGTGTGTCCATCCCTGGCTTTGTACGAAGCACTCATGTGCCTCTCTCATTGTGTATATATATAAAAGTGTCTGTGAAAACATTATTTGGTTCTGGGGATTGCAGCCGGGGTCTCACGCATGCTGGACAAGCACTATACTGCTGAGCTACACTCTCAACGCTCCATTTTATTTTATATTTTATATTTTATTTTATTTTATTTTATTTTATTTTATTTTATTTTATTTTATTTTATTTTATTTTATTTTATTTTATTTTATTTTGAGAAAGACTCACTAGTTTTCTGGGACTAGCCTTGTACTCATTGTCTTAGTCTTAGGGTTTCTATTGCTGTGATGAAACACCATAGTCAAAAAAAAAGCAAGTTGGGGAGGACAGGCTTTATTTGGCTTACACTTCCACATCACTGTTCTTCATCTAAGGAAGTACAGACAGGAACTCAAACAGGACAGGAACCAGCCAGGAGCTCATACAGAGGCCATGGAAGGGTGCTGCTTACTGGCTTGCTCCCACATGGCTTGCTCAGCCTGCTTTCTGTAGAACCCAAGACCGCAGCCCACGGATGGCACCACTCATAATGGGCTGGGTCCTCCCCCATCAATCACTAAGAAAGAAAACGCCTTACAGTTTTATCTTATGAAGACATTTTCTCAATTGAGGCTCCTTCCTCTCTGATGACTCTAGCTTGTGTCAAATAGTCATAAAACCATTCTTTACCCTCTCATAACCCTGCCACCTCAGTCTACCAAGTAGCTAGAATTACAAGTATGTGTAATTAGATCCGGGATATTATTAAGTTATGGCAAAAAAAAAAAACCCTGCATTCATTAGTAGGGTTTATGGTTGGGTATGTGTGCATATGCCACTAGCTTCAGACTCTCTGCTCCATATTCCCCGCCTAGTGAGAGCTCTGCTACTGCTGTAGGCCGGGCCCTGCCAAGATTTTTGCTTCTATTATCACCAGAAAATTTCATCTGAAATGGTAAACTTCTGAACTGGATTTAAAACCACACTCTAGGGCTGGAGAGAAGGTGCGGTGTTGAGAGCCCTCGCTACTCTTCTAGAAGACCAAGATTAGATTTCCAGCTCCCATGTGGCAGCTCACGACCATCTGTAGCTCCAGTTCCAGGGATCCAATGCCCTCCACAGACACTGAATTCAGACATACATGCAAGCAAAACACCCATACACATAATTCTAAAATTCAAAATAAAACCACATTCATGTCAAAGGTATCTAGTGAAACTCAGCTTTTTAGGAGATTCTAAAACTTGAAGTATCTTGAATTTGCTTTTTTTTTTTTTTTTTTTTAATGGAATCACTATTTGTATTAGGTTGGCTGCGTTTCTGTCTGAAATCCCCAATGTCAAAATATAGCACAGACATCAGGTACCCGCAAGAATCTCCCTTCACCAAGGGAGTCAGCACATTGGCAGTGATTATTTATTTTTTTATTTTATTTTTTGTATGTACACAGAGAATTTAGAAAATAGTGAGATATTAATCAAGAACAATGTCTTTTCATTTTAAGAAGACATACTCCTAGCACATTTTCTGCATGGTACACACTACAGTATCTCTGTCACAATCTCCTTAGAATAGTTACTTTCTAAAGTTTAGGTCTAAACAACAAATGCTGAGAGTTCTTCAGGAAATGTGTAGTTCCCATGTATAAGCAGTCAGGAATTTCACTGATGCCTTCATGGTAAATGATAAACTTGTGTTTCTCTCTCTCTGTGTCTCTATCTCTTTTTCTCTCTCTTTCTCTCTCTCTCTCTTTCTCTCTCTCACTCTGCTGGGGTTACATATCCACCATTAATTTTCTTAAGACATTAAAAAAAACAGTTATGAAAATGTATTAACATGTACCTTTCAAAAGCTCACGGCTGAAAGAAAATGTGGGTGACAGGACTCCAAAGGACTATAACTAATGAAAATATTGTAAAAATAATCAAATCACATTTTTTAAAAAAAAAATTAAAGGTAACTAAAAACATTAGCAACCTAGGGTTGTTTATTCCTGAAACAGAGCTGGCCTCAGCAAGGGCAGTGAGCTTGATGGCCTCTCCAGTCCACAGCTCAAAACTACCCTTCAAAATGGCAGCCAACACTCCCCACACCTTACCAGAAGAGGAGAATGGAGAGCAGACATCAGTCCATGTTGTTCTTAGTGCCTGTCTGCAGAAAGCTGGTCTTTACCTCATCGACCTAAAACTGATACAAGCTGACACAAGGATAAAGACTATTAAAAAAAAATATGGGCAAATGCTTTAGTCCTTGCTGAGACAAAATTTAATATTTGTATGAATAATTGATAAGCCAAAATACTTGTGAGGAAAGTCTTGGCATGGGATGCTATAGGGAGTATGTGCTTTGCAAATCTCTGAGCTACTTCTAAGAGTCTAAGGGATTGGACCTGTCCTTAAGGAAGACCCAGGTGGCCTTAAAACCTCTAGCTGGCCTTAAGCCAAGGCTAAGGCAGCGTCACAGACTTCCTAATTGTTACAGTGCTGTCCTGGCTCAAGAACAGAACTCTGGAAGACTGGAGGGTTGTTGGCTTGCTTACTTGTTTGTTTTGTTCCCGATGTTAAATATACTATCCATTTAATTATTAACTAAACACTGAACTTAAGGGGCTCTAGAGATCTTGGGATTTTAAAACAAGCATGTGAAGGAAAAAAATGGAGCAAATTGCTTCTTCATTAAAAAATTATTACAGATTTATAATAATCAAAACTTAAAAAGTGTTGATATGAAAATAGACATATAACCCCATGAACAGATTTGTGAATAGAGCAATAAACTCACAGTGTGGTAGAGAATTTATTCTTGACAAGGGTGCCAAGTCTGTTCACTGGGGAAAGAGTAGTCTTTTCATCAGCTGATGCTAGAAAAACTGGGTATCCACATGTGAAAGAATGCATTGGCCCTTACCTCATTCCACTTTCCAAAGTGTGAAAGCTAGAATTATAAAACTCTCAGAGAGAAACATGGATGAAGCCTTCTTCTTCTTTTTTTTTTTTTTTTTTTTTTTTGGAATAGGTAACACTTGCAAAAACATGGCACCAAAGTCACGAGCAAAATAAAAATTATAAATTGAATTTAAAAAACTTGAAAACATTGGTATTTCAAAGACTATTATCAAAAGATAAAGCAATTCACAAAATGGCAGAAAACATTACAGATTCAATTTGCTTGCTGTTTTTGAACTTGTTTTTATTACAATACATTTGTTACACAAAATGATTTTATCTTGACATTTTACACATACACATCTTTTATCATATTTATCTTTCATGTCCCTGTTCTCTTTTTCTTCCCACTCAATCTATTTCCTTCCTTTTTTTCCTTCCTTCCTTCCTTCCTTCCTTCCTTCCTTCCTTCCTTCCTTCCTTCCTTCCTCTCTTCCTTCCTTCCTTCCTTCTTCCCTCCCTTCTTTCCTTCCTTCCTTTCTTTTGACGACTCACAATATTTCATTCAGGGTACTACAGGCTGCTGGGGCTGTTTACCAGTTTCTAAACCACTGAAGAAAATTGTCCTTTAGCCAACATTAAATGCTTATAAATATTCCGGAAGGTGCATAGATGCATGGACCCCTCACTGTTCACTACCAGTATCAGTCTACAGGTTTTAGGTCTGGGATGGGCAGATCTAATCATACACAAATCTTGCACAGGTAATTGCATCTGCTGTGACAGCCATGGTGGTGTTACAGAGTCATGGATCCCTGGTAGGTCACTCCAGACCCAAATGGTAGTAGCCCTCTCAATTATCTTCTCTCTGACCCTGTCTACCTGGTTGGACTCTTTGAGAAGCTTCTTAAAGAAGAAGCACACATTCCAAGCAAAAAAAAAAAATTAATTAGATATAAAAGTGTTCATTTGTATTTTATTGTTTGGATGTACTCCTGAATTGGGGAATTCTTATGTATCCAAGCTTATATTTTCATTTGTTATGGAGTAGATGGATTTTCATGGACATTTTAAAGGTCCTTTAGAAGGTACCGTCAGTATGTGGGATGGACTTCATAATTTCAAATTCTTGGTGAAAATAAATATTTTGAAATCCATTAGACACTAAAATGGTTTTCGTGTGTATAAACAAAAGTGGAAGAATTAGATAGGCTATGCCATGCCCTCCTAAAACATACTGACATAAGTCACTTCTAAGGAACCAAATCGTGTTTCATGGGCTCAGGACAGAAATGAAGGCTCCAACACAGAGATCAGACTTGGCACTTTCCTATCAGGAGCGCCCAGATATGTGAGCTACGGAGCTTAAAAACGAGCAGGCAAGTGTTCCTCTTCAACATCAGAAGGGACCCCACAGAACACTGTAGCGTTGTAAAGATTTACATCTAACCCTGGATGCTTAAGATTCCTGAGAGACTCTTGCATAGGTAGAGGAGAGCCGCTGGGAAGACTGCTCACCAAGGACCCAATCTGAAAACTATACACAGCCAGCCCTGAGCTGCGTTATCAACGGACTGTCAGCATCAGGGAACCGTTGTAGCCCATGCCGCTGGTTAAAACCCCTTCCTCAGAAAACTAGGAGACATAAGGTTCAAAGTTCTGTGTCTTAAAGAAAGGGACAGACATTACATCCAAAGGAAACGCCATTCTCTACCATCTAAGTGTCAAAGAGTGGGCAGCTACAGTACTCCATACGAATGTATTTTTTCCATGATTTCTTGTGTGAGCTGACAGGAGCAGAGAGCCCAGAGGCCAGTGACAAAGCTTGGAGTGACTGCTGTGGGGGCTGAGACTACCCAAACTCAGGTACACCACAGGGAAGGGAGACAACTGTCGCAACTCCAGTCTTTTAAAGGAGGAAGGAAGATTCACTCCTTGCTACCCACTATAACTAAGCTGCTTTGTCCTCTCTGGTTTTGTTCAAGTTAACCACAGTCAAATCCCTCTCGGTTCAGAGTCAAGGACCTAAAACAAAACCTCATCTTTTGTGCTTTGAGAAGCCAGCTATTCAGTCTTACATTAGAAATCTTGAGGCTTAAGCCTCTCGAGAGCTTCTGCCTGTACACTTGGAGTCCAATTTCCAATCAAGCCTGCTGGACTTAAAACTGCCTCATTCTAGTGTTTACAGCTGGGACTGTAAATAAATTGCAGCTAGAGAAGCACAAACTACAAGTTCCTGTGCTCATATGGAGCTTCTCCCACTCAAAGACAGGCCAGGAAGACCCTTGTTGTCCCGGATGCTCCATGCCTCACACTGACAGAAGCGGCCCATCTTGCAAAAGACATCTTGGTTTGAAAAGGTGGACCACAGAGGCGTAAACACAAATTGGGGCCATATGTTGAAGAGCCTGTGTTATTTATGCCGGAACCAGCTGCTCCCATCACCCACATTATATTTGCAATCAATCATATTTTAGCTCTTTTTCCTGATGCAATGCCAATTTAATAAAAGAATTGTGCTTCCCTTTCTTCTTCATGACTATGAAAGCTCTCATAGCCAAATAAGCTGCCTCCTCTCAAAGAGGTTCCCCTTGGAATTAATTACTTTGCAATCAAAGTATTCCTGGGCTCATGGCCCCTTTTAAAAACATCATTGGCACTTCTTCCTGGCAGATCATCTCCCATAATTGAATCAGATTTTTACTATGATGTCACGGAGAAGAGCAGAGCAATAAAAGTACATGGTATGCCCATTACAAGCTAACCTGGACAATTACTCCATGCTGGTTTTCAAATGGCATTGTTATCTAATATTATAGCTACATAGCAAAATCCTGCTGAGGAACTGAGTTGAAGACTGAAATACGGACACACAGGGTCAGGAAATTCTACCTTGATTGGAACATAGAGCATCCATGTTAGGCAGATGTGTCATAACTTCTCATTTAAATAATTAATGACACCTAAAGCATATGTGTATGATTCTTGTGAGAGTGCATGCAGGGGTACGTTGCTAATAACAAAACCTATTCTTCAAGTTCTCTGGGACTACCACAGCTATATTTCTGTCTTCTCTCTCTTTTTTTAAACATAATTTATTTGTATTTTACATACACTGGTGTTTTGCCTGTATGTATGTCTGTGTGAGGGAGTCAGTCCCTTGGAACAGGAGTTATAGACAGTTATGAGCTGCCAGGTGGGTGCTGGGAATTGAACCTGGGTCCTCTGGAGGAGCAGCCAGTGCTCTTAACTGCTGAGCCATCTCGCCAGACCCCCTTCTGTCTTCTCTTAATGCTTCCTTTATTTACATCCGATGGAGGTATAGGCCTCTTTCAGTCTTTCCTGGTGAAAATTTATCTCTTAGCTCCTTCTAATTTTTTTCAATTATGGTAAAACTGTATAACATTAAAATTAACATTTTTTATCTTCAGGTATACAGTTGGACAGCATTCAGTATACTTCCATGGCTATATAACCTCAACCACCAACTATCTCCAGAACTTTCACAACCGAAACTCCGTGCTGTTGGGGGTTGGTCTGGTGCTCTATATATACAAATGCTGAATTCTGGGCCCCGAAATCTAGGGCAGTCAGAACAAGTGCATTCTCATGTACATCTATCTATGTTATGCAAACTTTGCTCCCCAATTATCTCTGATTGGTTAATAAAAATGGCTGGACAGTCTGTAGCTGGGCAGAAGAGAGGTAGGTAGGGCTTTCCTGCCTGAGTTTGGGGTTCTCAGGTAGGGACCAAGATGAAGAAAGAAGATGTAGAGAAAGGATCTTGCCTGATGGAACAAATGCAGCCCAGACAGGATCAATATCAGCAAGTAACTTAGGGCATGTGGCTGGGAAGTAGCCAGACTAGCTTAGAAAATTAGAATAACATGTATCTGCCCAGTTATTTATCTTATAGCTTATTAATAAATATAGTAAGTCTCTATGTCATTTATTTGGGAGCTAAATGGGGAAAATAAAAAAGCCCTGGAAACATAAAGTTCTACAATACTGTGCCTATTTAATAATAACTTCTTACCTCCCATTGCATATTACAGTTATTATTACGTCCATACTCTCTGTTTCAAATGAGTGCATTTATTAACTATATAGTAAGCAAAAGTAAAAGAACAAGTGGCAGGTAAAGAGTAAAACATGATCAAAGCAGAAGCTTGTAATATCCAACAGAGACAACTGGAGTAACCTGACTGAGAGAACAAACAACAGTAACAGTATCACCAGGGACTGTTACATCATCCCCAGAAATGACGGGGGAAGCCATGCAGAAACAATGCTGGGATTTCCAGGCAGAGCACAATCAATAGGCTCTCAGTTTCCTGTTCTCACTTCGGAATTTTTTTCTAATGTATATACCATAGGATAAATAATCGTAACATCTGTTGTAAATGGCTTCTCCCTCTAGCTGTGCTTGAGGGCATGGTGTTTTCATTTTCCAGCTGTTTTGGTTTTTTTCCTTTCCTCTTGTCACAAGGTCAGAGAGCCAGCCTGTGGCTAGACAAGTGACCTTGAAAGACACTGAGACAAACACACTTGGAGATGAATGGCTTCCAAACCAGCCACTTGGAGAGTTCAAGCAGCACAGGACCAGTTACCAGCACATCTTATATTACACCACTTTCCCCCCGCTCTGGCAATCATTATTCTACTTGCTGCTTCTCTTAACTGCCCTGAGTACCTGGTTCAAAAACATGACAACCATTCAGGAAGTACTGTGGCAGTTCCCATCTCGGCCCAAATTAAAAATGGACATTACCATAAGATGAAACAATTTCACTTGTAGAAACCTTCCTGCTTCTATGAGCTTGGCTGCTCCAGACAGCTCATGACGATATTTATCCTCTTGTGAGGGCTTTTTTTTGCTGAGCAAGTTTCCAAGGTTTATCCAGATTGTGGTATGTGTGCGAATTGACTCCCGAGACTGGCTGTGAAATGGCTCCACCACTTGACTATATTTTGTTTATCTATTCTTCCTTCGGTGAACACTTGGGTTCTTACACATTTTGGCTGTTGTGACTAAAGTGGTTGTAAGCATTGCACAAATGGCTAATTCTTGCTGTCATTTCCTCTGGGTCTATACCAAGGGATGGAGTTTCTGATTTACACAACAATTTCTACATTTTGAGTAACTACCATGTCATTTAAAAGGGCTACACCATTACACATTCCTACCAATAATACCCATGTGTTTGAATTTCTCATCATCATCAACATTTATTATTATTATTGTTTTTGTTGTTGTTTCTTTTTAGCCATCTTAATAAATATGAACCAGTATCTCATTATGGCCAAATTTGCATTTTCCTAATAAACTAGGCCTGTTAAAAACTATGTGTTTGTTCCTCATCCAGATGTATATGTCTTCTTTGGAGAAAAAGTATTCAGGTTATGTGCTCATTTTTCTGATCTGGTTGTCTAATTGTAGTTCTTCAGATTAACCCCTTATCTCCCATATTATTTAAAGACAAATTCTTCCATTCTGTGGGTTATCTTTTCATTCTCCTGATAGTGTCCTTTGATGTACACGATTTTAATTTTGACCAAATCCAGGTAACCTATGTTTTGGTTTGTTGACAGTATTTTGGGTATCATGTCAAGAAGCCATTACCAGGGCTAGGGCTGGAGATATTGGTGGTGAAAAGAACGAATTGCTCCTGCAAAGGATCTAAGTTTAGTTCCCAGAATTTTCCCATGTCAGGAGGCTCACAACTGCCTATAACTCCAGCTCCCAGGAGATCTGAAACCCTCATAGGCACCTGTGCTCATCACTCATGCACACACAATAATTATAACTTTTTCTAAGAAATCACTGTCAAATCCAATGTTGTATTTCCCTTCCATTCACCTCTAAAGCCTATATAGTTTTAGTCTTATACTTAGGTCTTTTTAACTTTGGTAACCAAACCTAGTCACTTTCTGTATTCTCTCCCCATTCCTACTGTTCTCTGCTCCCTAATCAATATGTGGTTTGCCTTTCCTGGCCACCTATTGATTTACATCCATCTATTCTTTGTAATGGAATATTAACTGCATGAGGGAAGAAAAGGGGAGTTCCGTTTTCTTTGTTTAGTACTCAAGACTGGAGGTCCTCTTCACAAGTTCTTTTTTTAGCCCAGTGATTGCCTCAGTCAGGGTTCAGCAACAGAAAACAAGAAACACAGAGAGCAGATTTAAATGAGCGCTGGGGGCATTTGCCAATTGTTAAGGGTGCTTCAGCAAGGCAAGGAGCTGCCTTAAAGAGCCATGCCGAACAGCCATGGGGAAGATGACCTCAGTGAGGAGCGTAGATACTTCCATGGTTTTCACTGGCAGAACTGGCTCCTCAATAGTACTGTGGCAGTGACCCAGAGAGACATGATGCAACTAGAGGATCTAGAGTCACACTCACGGCTGCTGGATATGCTGTGGTAAGCAGAAGATGCCACACAGCCCACCTCTTGACAGTCATGAAGCCAGAGAGAGGACACTGCAAGCCTCTTGTTAAAAAAAAAAAAAAAATCATGTGTTCACAGACACATTTGTCTGCAAAATGCAGAAGAAACAATACCCCACATTTACTTTTCAAACGTCATTGGGTGCATCCAGTTTGAAAAACCTAAATCGCAACAGGAAATTTAGCTGCAAGAGAGATCAGCAAATGCTCTGAGCTTTCCAACCCCTGAAGAATGGGAAGACATAAGAGAATTTAAATGCCAAGGCCACATTTCCTGCCATTTATCACCAAGGTCAAGATGATGGAGACAAAGTCAGAATACACGCACAAGGTAGCAGTGGTCATCATTATATAAAATGTCTAGCAGCATTCGAAGCTATATGACAAAGCCTCTGGTTATCAAGCTTCCTTTAAGATTGCTTTAGGGCTGGGTGTGGTGACACACACCAGTAGGTAAATATTGAAGAGGTTGAGGCAGGAGGATCATGAGTTGAAGGCCAACCTGGGATGGGGTTGCATCTCCATTAGTAAACTGCCTGTTTAATGTGTATGAGGCCTGAGGCTTGATCCTCAACACTGAATTAATCAGGCATCGTGGGGCATGCCTAGAACCCCACCCTTGGTGGGGACAGAGGCAGAAGAGTTGGGAATTCAGTGTCACATCTTCCTCAACTATTGTAGGCCATCCTGGGCTACATGAGACCATGTCTCAAGAACATAAATATAGTGGTATAGATAGTTCACTTTTCTGATAGCTAAAACATGCCAAATTCCTGCCATGGTGGTCAAAAAGGGGGCTTTTATGACTCTCAGATGGCGCCCCAGTCAACACTTGCAGGCTCTCCACAGGCTGTTCTCAGTCAGCAGGCTGTCTGTTCTTGTAGTTCATACTGTTCTCTCCAGTTCTGGCCCCTCTGGCCTTTCTGAAGAAAACCAACCATTTGGAGCAAACTAGGAGTTCCTGGATCCATTCTGTGGCTTCCTGTTGAGAGCCGGTTGCTCCTTGCTTCTGTGCATCTTATACCCTTCAGACTTACCTCAGGGTTGTGTGCACCTGGCTTGGCGGAAGAGGCACACAGGAAATGAACTCACTGAAAACTGAGGAGCTGCATTGCTCGTGCATTGGGAATCCACTTTTTCTCTCTTTTTTTTCCCTGTCGGGGTGGGGGGTGGGGGTGGTCAGAATCCTTCCAGAGATGAAAGTACACAGAGAGAAAGGACTGCATAGAACTTTGCCCCACAAATACTGCTATATTCCGTGGTTCTCTTTCTATTAGCCTCGGTTTTCTTGATCCTGATGTGTTTGAGATGAAAGATAGACTCAGGTCAGCCCCTTTTTCTGCTTAGGTCCACTGAACAATTTACTCTGAACTAGGAACTTAAAAAAAAAAAAAAGACCAGCACAGGGCAGAATCTGGGCTTGAAGAATTCGCTGTAGCTGTTCTTCATCCTCTCTTGGCTGAGCCTCCTGCTGTACTGATGGTTAAACCCCTCACTGACCCCTGCATGCCTGTCAGTTCTCTTGCAGTGTTTCAGCCCATGCAGGCTCTAAGCCTTTCAGGTGGAAGAAAGGGCAATATGTCCTTTCAGATTGCCAAAAGAGCAAGCGGTCTTCAGAAGGCTGTCCCTAGAAGTCTGAGGTTTACTCTGATGGGACCAGGCTAGGCCACTTGACATCTCTTCAACCAATCATTGTGGTCATATGGCTATGATCCAAGAGTTGACTGGCTTAAACCAGGATCACAAGCTCCATCCTTACATTTTAGACAAAGGCTCCCGGAAGGTATGGATTCAGCACAGAGAGTGAGTAACCAGTATTCCAGTCCCCCAGCCCGTCTGAAACAAACAAAACAAACAAACAAAAAGAGTGTTGTCCAAATTTCTATCTAGCCTCTAGAGCCTTAACCCAGCACAGTCCTGGAATAACACAGACCAGTTCATGAACAATGTCATCTTGTTGCCCTGCCCTAGTACAATAGCACATGCATGGTAAAAAGTGGCTCAATGAGCCCGGTACGGTGGATCAGTGGTTCAGTCATCTATGGTTGCCCAGTGAATTGGAGGCCAGCCTAGGTTATATAAGATCCTCTCTCAAAACAAAGGAAAATTAAGTCAGGCAAAAGTCATCCAAGACTTCGTAGCTGACGACCACTGCGTGTTTTTCAAGCTCACGATTTTTTTTTCATTTTTTTTTTCACACCATCGAACTCTGTCTAGAGTCAGCTGCATTACTCAGCAGCAATCCAATTGTTCCTGAAGAAATCAGGTCAAATTGAGTCGCCTGTTGATACCTTTAAGGGCAATTGAATAGAGTCTGATAGAGCTGGAAGCAAGGCAAATGCATCTGAAAATCTATCTTACTATTCAATTGCACCTATAATTTTATTCTGGCTTAACTTCAAGCCAAGTGATAATTCTTCTCAATAAGACAGGCAGCTGTGGAAAGACCCTTTTCCAAATAGCTGACCTGCAATGTTAATCTACTTTCCAATCACCCAGATTAAGTCTGAAAGTTTTTAGATGGATATTTAAAAAGCTAGAGTTTTCCTAAGCAAATAGCTACTTCAACAAGTGGGATTTCAGCCAAAGTTACAAACACAACTGGAGGAAAAAGAAAAATTCAAAATCTAGAGACCAAACCCTATAGAGGAGGAGGTGTTAACTGGTAGAAAGGAACTCTGTGTGAGCTGCCGTGGTTTACCGGATGTGCAACTCCTCTAGACTTTACTTCAAATGCAGTCAGCGCACAGAACTGTGCACTGTAGCCTACTGTGAGGGCCACACTGAATTTGGTCTGACGTGAGTTACCACACTCACAGATGGATGGGCCTTACTATTCCGACTTTGAAGTCCTTGTGAGGTTTACCTCACGAGTTTCAGTTTTGCTCTTCTCACTTCTGACTCCTTTAGGTTTTTCGGCTCATGGCAGGATCCCTTTGGGGGAGAAGAGACCTTGAGCACCCTACTTGCTTAGCTAGCACAGGAGCTAGTCCTCACCGTTCCCGGCCTCATCTCTCAGGACCGTCCATCACTTAGTCAAATTTTTTTTCTGTCAAGTCCCCAGCGCACATGTTCTTTTCCACGTTGGCGCCATCTGCTGTGACCATCCACACACTTAGCCATACATGACTGGTGATAGCTTCACACGCTAATTTGGTATTTGGATATTGACAGGGATTGAGGTCTTCAAGTCTTCAAGCATTGCTAGTGGCCTGTCAGTCACCTCATTGAAGGAGGCTAAGCCCCCACATGGGTGAGCTAGCATTGTGCTTCTAATTTGCATGCGTCACAGAGGTGGGTTTGGTTGTATACTCGTGACTGACTCTGTTTTCTTTGTGCACACTGGACAGTATTGTTTGAAACACAAAAGGCCAGCAAGGAAAGCTGCATTAATGTATAGACAAGGAGAAGCTGGACTTGAGGAATTGCAAGGGGAAGACCCAGAAGACTTGACAGAGAGAAGACTGTGACAAGGGAAGTGGTGTTTGGGATGCCAGCCTCGCTCGTGGCATTGGCATCACCCTAGACAGTGTCATGGAGAGGGATGCTGGAGAAAGATATTAGCATGTGTGCATGCATGTGCTTTAACATATATTGGCTTTGGGTCACTAAGGCAATAACAGTTTAAAATAAGGGTCAAATCTTGGCACCGAAAAAGGAGCTGAAAATACATATTAATTGCTGATGTGTCTCTGGTAACTAAAACCATACCAGCTGAAAGTTAGCCCCCAAAATATAGCCCAATCAATTCTTTGAAATATAAGTGAGTTGAGGTTGGACCACAAGGAAGTATGCATGATACGTTAAAATTACATATTGATCCAGAAATGAGGCAATAAAGGGAACAAGAGATGGGGGATTAATAGAACCAGGTAGGTAACCATTATCATAAAATTAGCCATTTTGCAATTTCTCAAAATATTTCAATAGAATACTATTTGGTTTTTAAAAATGTTTTTTTTTAATACTTTTCTTTTCCTACTCTTCCCAGACCCCTTCTCCACAACATTGCTTTCTGTTTCTGAGCTTCTCTGAGACCTCAGTCCTTGGAAGGAGTTGGGTAGAGGAACTAAGTGTGGACAGCAGCAGGCTTAGTGGCCAGAAAGCCTAGACCAAGTAAGTCTGGGGCTGCTTCTTGCTATATAGATGTTAATTTCCTCATTTGTAAAATGACTATGTTGAAATAGCTAATTTTTAAAGACTCAAGAATGATTCCAGCTGTTCTATTTCTGCTACAACTGAATGACAAAGTCACCACCATGTTGGTTCTTAAAGCAAGTGAGACACACAGGCAGATCTTGGAGATGAGGGAAATGGAAACTATTATAGAAGCAAACTTTCAACATCTCCCTATCAGAATGGGTCACCAACCAATCAGGAAAGCTCCCAGGACATAAACCACCCACGATGCCAAACCTTTGAAGTCAGTCTGCCCTACACGCAACTCCCGAGGTCCTTACTGGTTTAGACTGATGTAAGGAACAGTCTGACAGGGTGGACTCCAACCTGCATTATTATTTTAGAACCTATCTCCAAAGGCCTATGGTTAAAGGCCTGGTCTTCGGGCTGGCACTATTGAGAGATGGTACAGTTTTTCAGAGTCGAGGCCTAGAGGGAGATCCTTGGGTAATTTGGGAAATGTTCGTAAGCATGATTGTGCGAAGCCAGCCATTTATTTCTGGTGATGAGCTGCGAAGTTCCGCTTCCGTATACATTCCTACCATAACATGCTGCCTCAACCACAGACTCAATGTAAGGAGTCATGGGCTGGAACCTCCATAGTAACTGTGAACCAAACTAAACATTTTTCTTTGTAACTTAGTTGTTTCTGGTATTTTACTATGGCCACAAAACACTGACTAACACACAGATCCAGTGTACATTCTTTTACTGATTCTGTCAGGTTTTAATTCTGTGGTCTGGACATGGTTAAGTTTTTATGTCTGTTTACTTATTCATAGAACAAAAATAATCCTGTTGTTTGACAAATGAGGTTTTTTTTTTTTTTAAGTTTTAATGAAATGTTTGGTACGTGGAGAGCACAAACACATTCTAGGCAATATTATTTTGGAACAATGACCTAGGCCTTGGATAACCTGCCTTCTTCTATGCACAGAAGTGAGGCTTGCTCACTTAGAAAAGCTGAACCTATGTGGGCAGTTACGATGTTTCCATGAAACCATGAATTCCCTTTGGAGAAACTCCCAAATGCAATTAACAACTCAGGTCATCTAAATAAACTGTGGACAAACTCCAACTGCTTCAGGTACTTTCTGTAGTTGACTTCAAAATGGATGGAAGGAGCCTTTGATCAGAAACCAAAGAACCACAACAGACAAAATGTGTGGCCAGAACATCGAGAATTTCAAAGGCATTTGTTATCTTGGAGCAACGTTTGGGGGATTTGATGAAAATGTTAACTGAGAAGTAGGACTTGGAGGGAAGAGATGCTTTGTTTGTGGTGAGATGTTTTATCTCTACATTCTGAATAGACTCTTGTCTGAGCACTTGCTTGAATTGTTTACAATAGGCATTATTTTGTGGGAAAAATAAAAGAGGCTCTTCAATCACAGAGGAAAGGAAAAAAACTAGACAAGATACATGTGGCTGGACAGGAATCATAAAATGTTTTCTGTGGCTTTCAGAAAAAAATGCACATTTCACAATTTATAAAATCTTGCGGAAATGAAAACTCTAGAGATGGCAGATGCCAACTTAGAGGCAATTTCTTATAAACAGGAAGGAAATCTATTGAAACTAAATTTTCCAGTCTGTGGTCCAGAAGAAAGCGAGTGGGTGACAGATCAACATGGAGTGTTGACAGTACCTAGTGTTTTGTGGCTCAGATGTCGACTTCAGAGACTCACGCACCCCCATGAGACTCAACTCTTTGCTTTCTTCTTTTTAGAGTACTTGCCCCAGGACCAACCTATGAGGATTCTTTGCTTTCTCACTCACAGTCTATTTCTGCCCTGTATGGAACCCATCAGGAGCAGGAACTCCTTTGTTTCTTAATGTGCCCCTGTTCCCAGAACACCTGGAACATAGTAAGGTGCTCAGCAAACTTGCTGAATGAGTAAGTAAACAGAAGAATGTCATTGTTATAATGACCATTTTGAATAAACTTTTGGGTCAATTCGGTGCCATGCCTGAGTGGTCAGTCAAACCGGACATGTGATCAAATTGATAAGGATTTTGGCCAAATTAAGCAGACAAATCAATCAACTTGATCAACCTAGAAATGCCATTCAAAGCTTTAGTATACACTGGGTCCAGCTGTCATTTTGAGAAAGGGGGTTTAAACTCTCTTTCTGACATAGCTACTCAATAATTCTTCTTTAGTTGGTTGTTTCATAGACATAACTAAAACATATATAACATATATCTAATTCCAAAACAATTAAGTTGTTGAAGCAAAGTCATTGTTTTAAATAACTGAAATCAAATCGAGGCTTATCGATTATAGAGCAATGATCTGCATGTGGTCAGGCTATATTGCTTTAGAGCTTTGACAGGGCTTGTGACCCTTGACCACACTGCCTGCTCACATATTTCAAGTGATTGGAAAGGACCTTCTACGGTTTAATAGGTGCTGAGTCAGACTTCAGGAGAAGCACACAGAATATCATTCATTCGTTATTCATTTTGGAAAAGAGAAAACTTCACGAAAGATTGATAATAAGGAATAAAGGGGGGATGGCAGGAAGAGAACAAACTGGCTGGCAGGCAGAGACACCCATCACCACCACATATCCAAAACAAATGAAAAAAAACGTCCTAAAATCCAAAGTGCTTACAAGGGAAATAGGGTATATACCTCCAACACATATTGCCAGCAGGAACATATGGATGAAGGCCCAGGGCGATGTTCTCAAAGCTGATTTTACCATTGTTCTTGCTTAGTTTTCTGAGACAGAGCCTCCCATAGCCCAGCTAGCCTCAGTATGAAGCCAAAGATGACCTTGAAGCCTAGATCTCGCTTCCATCCTCCACTTCTTGAGGGTGGGGTTACACGCATACGTTGCTATACCAGGGCTTTTAAGAAGCTTTGTTGTTGTTTTATTTTTTAGTGAGAAACACATATCTAGCCTAGCTAGCTCCACATAGCTGGCTCCACTGTTGGAAACATTTTCTCAAAAACTACATTGTACCAAATACACCGAGGCAGGAAAGAGTGGGTCTGTTAGTGTAAAAGAACATGAACTATTTTGTGTGTTTGACATCAGCTCTTTAAGGTTATCTGTGCTACAGGCTAGGGTTCTACAACCTCATGGCCAAAGCCCTCACCAAACACCACAGGAAGCATTTGTTCATATCATAACAATAGTGATTATTGCAGTAATTCTTTACTGGTAGGAAAAAAAAATCCTTTTTTTGTGTTGTTCAAGAAAAGAGATTTTCTTCCAGGGGTTAAGTTATATGAAGCCAGTTCCAGCTTTATCCAGCACACTGGAAAGTATAAACATCGAGAGCCAAAAATAAAATCTGGGGTAGGAAAGGGAGAACTGGTTCACAAATTGCTCCATATACAGTAAGGAAGGACTATGCGTGACCGAGGACAGTGGGCAAAGGCACTTTCATGTCTAAAGTGGAATGTCTTCTCATCTGTAGTAGTTGATGAATGTAAAAAAAAATTAATCATTCTCATAGCCGCATCCAATACTCCATGCTAGATATTTTGCATAAATCATTCCATCCAGGCCTATAACAAGCCCATGTGGTCTGTGCTGCCATCCCCAATTTACAGATAGGGCTATAAAGCTCAAGGCTGAGTATCCGTTAGGAAGCAGAGCCAGTGGGAAGTGAACCCCCCAACCCCCCCTCCATCCCACCCCTGTGTAGTCACTTGAGAAAAGTATGGCAGCCAGTCAGGCCCTGTCTTCCCTGGGGTAACATTCCAAACTGAAGTTTGGAATAAATCAATTCCCCCCTAGGCCTTCCAAAATCTGACTTCCTGGAGAATCCAGGAAGGGAACAGAGGAGAAGAGAGCCTCAATCCATTTAGGAAGCCAGAACACAACCTGGGTTCAGGGGGTATGTGCTCCCTCCACCTGTGGTTTCTGTCTGTTTTGTGGTCAGGGTACTTGGATGGATTCAAACCTGGGGTGAGGGGCAGCAGTCACTTCTGACTTGTAGAGGTTTTTCACTGGAGTGCAGAAGGGAGAAAGGCATCAGGGTGATCATTCTGGGACTGCATGGTGGAGCACCTCTATATTTATTTGGTCAGATTTACTGAAGAAAATCAGAGCCCTGAGTAAGATGACAGAGTTTGGGGCTGCCCCAGACACAAAAAGGGACCTGGGAGAAGAAAGTGGAGAAGAAAATGCAGGAGCTTCTGGCCAAAAATGACAGATGAGAGAAGCTGATCAGAGCTGTGACTACTGCCAGCCTGTTGGGGACAGGCACACGCCTGGGTGACTGATTAAACCGAGGGCCTTTGGAACGCTGTGGACCCTTTGTGCTGTCTCGTCTCCTTGACTCAGACAGGAAAGACAAACCTTTTGGCAGGAAACAAACCCACCAGCTTTTTAGGTCTCTGTATGGGTTTGTGAAGCCCTGCTCCAGCTGCTTCTAAATGATGTCTGAGTCTACATCCTTGTCACCAGCAATTCGAACTCCTCCTTCTTCAAGGGATGTGGCAGGGGGAACAAATGAAAATCAAATGGGCAGAGGCAAGAGGACTCCACGCTGTCTGTCAAGAGGCAGGGCCGAGCAGAAGCACAACCTTGTAATGAAGTGATAGGAAGATTGTTAAGACATCTCATGAGTGTGATTGCCTGGTTCCCAGGCAGACAATGCTCCTGGTGAATGGTTCCTTGTCTGAACAAGGCAATTGTGCCCTGAGAAAGAACAATTTCCCTGCACATTACAGAGGGAGTTAGAACTGGCACTTTGGGGAAGGGATTAAAAGTGCCTGTCACACGCATTCCCATAGCCTGCCTCACTCCTGAGCTCTCAAAGCCTGCCAGCCTACAGAGTTCTTTCTTGCTGTTCCAGGGTAATCCAGAACTTCAAACTGTTGACTGGATGGACTGTGAACCTGTCTGGAAGTGAGATTGTCCTGGCTTCACTTGTCTTATACAGAAGCCCAGCTGCATACCGTCACAACCGGAGCCAGAGATTCAGAACTCTCTCTCTGAAAACACAAGGTGTCAGCCACTTAACAGGGTGAACAATGGCCTTGAACAAGAATTTCAACAGATCACTTCCCTTGACTAATTGTATACTGTATGCAATGGGGAAATATTTAGCACCGGAGTGAGGAAGAGCTGCTCATTAAGCCTAATGAGATGCTGAATGCCCCACAAAGCCTGTCCAGGCTTCGGCAATAATTTTCCAGGACTGTTTGTGTTACACTAGTGCAAATGAGAAACACCCGAAATGTCTTACTTAACTGTAAGATATGGCTTCAAAAATTAGGACAGAGCTGGGAAGATGAGGGCTTGGGGCGTGAGATCAACCAACAGTGTTTAACAGGATGGCCCTGGTGTTCTTTAAGCTGCCTACCTGTTCCTGAAGGGCATGACAATGAAGAGACAGGGACGGAGATGTGATTAGAGACCTGCTCTATAGCCAGGAGGTGAGCATCACATTGGAAATCCTGGGCAGCCCTTCCCCCATCTTCTTCCCAGCTCAACAGGAAGGACCGAGCAGCCAGGGCAGATAGTAAAGAGCTTAGAGCTGCCTGGGGACAGAAGGACAAATGACTGGAGCAGCCTGGCACCCACATCTATTGTCAACAAGACTGTGAGGTAATTTGATTCACTCTGCACATTCAACTCTAGGATATACTCTTTTTTAAAGATTATTTTATGCCTAGTGTCCCCAAGGCCAGAAGAGGGTGTCAGATTCCCTGGGGCTGGAGTTACAGAGGGATGTTAATTAACTGCTATGTGGGTCTTAGGAGCCAAACCCAGGTCCTCTGCAAAACACTGAACCACTGAGGCAACACTTAAGCTGAAAGAGTCTTTATTTTCTCCCATTATTTTACTCATTTATCTATTTATTTTGACTCCATTTTTACTTTCTAAGCTTTTTACGGTTTATTTTGATGATATTTTACCCTCCCCAAAGTTCTCCCAGACTCCTACTTCATGTTTAAACAAACAAACAAAAACGAAAACCAAAAAGAAAAACAAAAACAAACTAAACCAAAGCAAAACATAGAACATGGAGTCAGTTTTGTGTTAGGCAACTAGTCCTAACCATGAGGCCTGTCTCAGTGTCACTCCACTGAAGGAAACTGGATTTTCCCTCACCCAGCAGATATCACTTGCAAACATCTTCTTGCTGAGGAATGGGACTTTGTGCCCACTTCACCTTCTTTGCTCCGGAATTCTGTCTGGCTTGAGTTTGTACAGGTCTTGTACATGCTGTCACAGTCTCTGTGAGTTCAGGCATGCATCAGCTCCACTTCTTTGGAGACATCCACCACCTCTTGCTCCTGCAAACTTTCCACCTCCTTTTTTGTATAGATCTCTGAGCACTGACAGAGGGTTTGATAAAGACATTCCATTTGGAACCGAGGGCTCTGTGGTCTCTTATTTTCTGAACGTTACCCACTTCTGGGGCCTCTTTGTTAATTGCCATCTACTCCAAGAAGATGGTTCTTGGAAGAGGGCTGAGAAATTCTGTAATCTCTGAGAACAGAACTATACATTTAGGAGCAATTTTATGACTATTTGACAGAATAGTAGGGCCCATGACCTATGCATTCTCCAGTTTTTCCCCTCACTAAAAGTGTCAGGCACGGGTTTCATCTCATCGAGTGGGATTTAATCTAATTTTTAAATGTGATTGGCTACTCCTATAACGTTTGTTCCACTGTTGCACAAATATTTCTTGCAGGCAGGTCACTGTCATAGAACATAGAGTTCATAGCTGGGTGAACCTGAGGCTGACCTTTCTCCTCTGGTAGTGTTTGTGTGCAGTCCCTCCCAACACTATGGACACTAGTCAGGAGGGAAGAAGCTCCATTTCTCCACGTTCTATGGCCTAGTAAGTAGTGTCTTCAGAAAAGCTCAAAGTATTTCCACCAAAGTCAGGAACAAGACCACTCTCTCCATGTCTATTCAATATAGCAGTTGAAGTCTTAGCTAAAGCAATATGACAGCTGAAGGAGATCAAGGAGATACAATAAGGAAGAAAGCAGTCAAAAGTATCTTTTTTTGCAAATGACATGATTCTGTACATAAAAGACACTAGAATCTACACCATGAAACTTCTATAACTAATGACTCTTCAGCAAACAGCATGATAAAAAAATAACACACAAAATTTAGTAGCCTTCATATGTACAAATAATAAACAGAAAGAAATCAGGCAAATAGTTACCTATCATAATGGCTTCAAAAAAATATGTCTTGGAATAACTCTAACCAAACGAGCGAAAGGCTTGCATAATAAAAACTTTAGAACAATGAATAAAAAAACTGAAGACACAAGAAGCTGGAAAATCTCCCATGCTCATGGATTGCCAGGATTAATATTGTAAAAATGGCAATCCTATCAAAAGCAATCTACAGATTCAACTCAATCCTCATCAAAATTTCAACACAATTCTTCGCATAAATTGAAAAAAAAAAACATTTTGGGGGTATTTTGGGTTTTTTGAGTCAGGGTTTCTCTGTGTAACAGAGCCCTGGCTGTCACTTTGTAGACTAGGCTGGCCTCGAACTCACAACATCCTCCTGCCTCTGCCTCCTGAGTGCTGGGATTAAAGGCATGTGCCACCACACCCAGGGAAAAACCAATCTTAAACTTTACACACACACACACACACACACACACACACACACCCCACATACACACACACACAGTCAAAACAATAGTCAAAACAATCCTGAGTAATAAAAGACCTGCTAACTAGAGGTATCACCATCCCAGAATTCAGGTTGCATTACAGAGCTATAATAATAAAAACAGCATAGTATTGGCATGAAAATAGGCACATTGGTCAATGAATAGAATTGAAACCCAAACATAACTCTACATATTATGCACACCTGATTTTTTACAAACAAGCCAAAACAGGACACCGGGAAAAAGACATCACCTTTGACAGATGGTGCTAGTCAAACGGGATAGCTGCGTGGGGAAGAGTGAAAACAGATCAGTATCTATCACCTGGCACAAAACTCAACTCCAAATGTATCCATGACCTCAACATAAGACCAGATACCCTGAATCTAGTAGGTGGGAAAGTAGGAACTCGACTCAAATTCATTGTCACAGGAAGGGACTTTCTGAACAGGACCCTAGCAGTGCAGACATCAAGAGTGACAATAATAGGGCCTCATGAAGTAAAATGTTTCTGTACAGCAAGAGACACCATCATCTGAGTGAAGAGACAGCCTGCAGAAACGGCAGAGTATTTACCAATTATACATATGGCAAAGGGTAGTGATCTGGAATATACAAAGAACTCAAAACTAAACATCAAGGAAACAATAAAGCAATTAGAGATGGGATACAGAACCAAACAGAGAGTTCTCAAAAGATGACACACAAATGTCTGAGAAATGCTTTTAAAATGTTCAACATCTTTAGTCATCAGAAAAATGTAAATTAAAATTACCTTGAGATTCTATCTCACCCCAGTTAGAATGGCCAGGGTTAATAAAACAAATGACAACAGATGCTGACAACAATCTAGGGAAAGGGAAACACTTATTCATTGCAGGTGGGAGTGCAAGCTGGTACAGCCAGTATGGAAATCTGTGTGGAGGTTCCGTAAAAAGCTGAAAACAGATCTACCACAAGACACAGCTATATACTCTTGAGCACATACCCAAAGGACTACTACAGAGATACTTGCTCATCATGTTCAGAGCTGCTCTATAGCCAGAAAGTGGAGACAGCATAAATGTCCATCACCTAAGGAATTGATAATGAAAATGTGGTACAAATACGCAATGGAATATTATTTAGCTGTTAAGAAAAATGAAATCATGACAAACAGATAAAGCTAGAAATAATCATCCTAAGTGACGTGATCCAGACCCAGAAATATTGCATGATTTCTCTTATATGCAGATATCAACTTTTTTAAGTTTTGGATATGTGTATTTCACTTAGAATATCCACAGTGGCCAGGTAACTTGTAAGGGACCAGGAAGGAAGAAGGGATTCTTCCAATGAAGGGAAAATAGAACATAGTGTTATAAAGGGGGAAACAGAATAAAAAGATTAAATGGGGAGGGAGATGGGAAGTCAGAGTAAAGAATGTAATATAAGAAGGGCTACCAACACTTAAGAGGTTTGAAAAGGCATCTGGAAACCTACTCCGCTAGAAGCTTCCTGAGTTATATAAAATATTTTAAATAAAGTTGTGATATACGGGGGAGAGAATGCCCCAATTAGATATCCTACACTGCTAAGTAAAACCCAAGCACCAAGGATGGGTTGCATCTTGTTGAGTCATTGGTAAAAAGGTTCTTTAACCTCCCCCTACCAAGCCATTACAGCTTATTGCCATGCTATTGCTTACCTTTCCCAACATGATAATCAGATTTATGTGTAGTAAGAGTTAGGTATAGAGACTAGACATATAGAACCTGGATTAGACTCTCCTGCCCTCCACTAAACCACCCTGTGACTCCGTTATTTTAAGGACTATTTGGGACAGTCCATATGTATGTTAAGAACAATGACCACCACACACCAAGGGCTCTAAGATGTCACCTCAGGTCCCTTTCTAAAACTCATCCTAGTATAGTTTTACATTTTTAAATGTTCTGTGGGCGTGATGGCCAACTGTAACCTTCAATGGATTATGAAATGCCTAGGGCATTAGGGAGGTACAGTTTGGAGTATGTCTGTGTGAGTGTGGGATTAACTGAGGTAGTAAAAGTTGTCCTGAATTTGAATGATATCCTACTATGGTCTGGAGGGGTCTTGGAATGAATAAGAACATGAACTGGCATCCTCCTTCCTCTGGGATGTTCACATCTGCCAAGATGCAAATAAGCTCCCATCGTCATGGTTGAGTCCCTCCTGTGGCCATGACTTTCCCCTCATGATGGACTCCATACCAAGGGCCACAGTAAATTTTTTCTCATAAATTCAGGTATTTAACCCCAACAAGAGGAAAGGCTGACATGCCACTTTGTTCTGGTAATTCATTTCTTTAGAACTACCCTCTATTCTACAACCTAGCTACACGTAAGGGTCTTTCCTTCCAACAAGGCCTTGCCGATTCCTGCAACCCAAGATTTTCGTGTCAGGGATTTCTATAAACACACGAGAGTCTCCAAAATTTTGAGTCAGACTCTTCCCATAGTTCAGGGGCAACTGTACCCACCCTGATACATATTGGGATCCAGATGTGGCCTGGGAAACAGCTGTAAATAGAACAGCAGGACCACCCTTCTGTGGCAGAGCTCTGTGGTAGGGCCTCCCTCAGAGCCAGGTATTGTCGGGAAGGTTTGGAGGCTGAGCTGCTTTGTAGTGAGACAGGGACACAATGGGATGAAACAGGCTGCCTACTGTTGCATTGACCTTTATTAAGCACACAGAGGTTTTGTATAAAAACACGCACACACATTACTAGAATGAATTCTGCCATCCGGGTAAAGGCCAACACAGATTGGCCTATTCATAAAAGATTGCCCTTTCTTTAACTACCAGAGAGGTTTATAGGAAGAGGCTCAGTTTTATCCATAAAGCTAGGATTCGCTTTGTATAGGCTGTCAACATGCATCAATCAATTAAGCCATGGAAGAGGAATCATGCCCTCATTTGGAGCTGGGTACTCTTGCGAAGAACACAGCCTCTCCGGCCCTTCTCCAGTCAGAGGGGACCACATCTCAAGTGTTAAGTTCATTTGCCAGTGAGAGAGAATGTTCTGGCCTATTTTTAAGACTTATTTTTATTTTTATACTTTTGTGTGTCTGCGTGGGGGTATATGCTTGTGAGCGCAGGTACCTGCAAGACAGAAAAAGTCTGGAAACTGAACACAGTTCCTCTGCAAAAACAGCAGGTGAACTAGCAGTGTTTCCAAAGGAGATACAAAGACTCATGACCAAACCTTCGGCAAAGTGCAGGGAATCATATGAAAGAAGGGGAATTAGTATGATGGGGAAAGGATAGGAGCTCCACAAGGACCAAATATATCTGGGCACAGGGTCTTCTCAGAGACTGTCATTCAACCAAGGACCATGTATGGATATAACCTAGAACCTCTGCTCAGATGTAGCCTCTGGTAGCTCAGTAACCAATTGGTTTCCCATAGTGAGGGGGGAAAGGACTATTTCTAACAGGAACTCAATGACTGGCTCTTTGACCTCCCCACCCCCCAAGGGAGGAGCAGTCCTGTTAGGCCACAGAGGAGAGCTTTGCAGCTAGTCCTGAAGATACCTGATAAAACAGGATCGGATGAATGGGGAGGAGGTCCCCCCCTATCAGTGGACTTGGAAAGGGGCACGGTGGAGATGAGGGAGGGAGGGTGGGGTTGGGAGGGAATGAGGGAGCGGGACACGGCTGGGTACAGAGTTAATAAAATGTAACTGATAAGAAAAAAATAAAATTAAATTAAAAAAAAAAAAACAGCAGGTGTTTTTAAGGGCAGAACCTCCTCCCTAGTCTCCGGGCTTCTTGATTAGAACTTTCGAACAAAAATTATATTTATTTTGTGCTTTTCTTCTCTACTTCCTTTCTTTGATGTGTGAGAGCTAAAGCAGAGATTTTTAGGGTTAAGTCTGAAATAAGCTTAATAAGGTAAATCCTCTTCAAGGAGAAGAGAGAGATTGTACTAAGCAATTAACTGCCTGCTTCCCAGAGTAGAGCTTAGGAAGGGGGTACTGCAGAGCTGGCAGATGATGCTTTCTAACCGGATGTCATCCAGAAATGTTGGTGTGACATCATCCCACCCACACAGCTTTCTGTCTGGAAGGAAGTTACAGGTCTGCTAAGGTAAGCTCAGCACCTACCCTTCCCCGACATCCTCGTCCCCCCGTGTGCTGCTCATTCACCCAGGCCTCGGTAGACACAGTCACATAAACAGCAAGAAGATGGCGCCCGGCTCCGGTAAAAGGTTCACTCTGGGTTTACTCCTGCACCCTCCCTCATCCCTGGGCTCTTGTGGGAGTGTGCACAATCTCTTGGTTTCCAGGTGTGCATTCTGTCCACGTGGATTGTCATTCACAGGCAGTCATGTTCAGCAGGGACAGGATGTGATATGAAGGGATAGGATGCAACAAAGAAAGAATAGGCTTCCTGCTGTTCTCCTGACATTTATTCATCGGAGTGGAGAGTGTGTTTATATCAATCTGAAACAGCTGCCACGCAAACAGCCTGCTATAAAGAAGAAAGAGGACGAACAAAGTGAGGATGGGAGGAGGGAAGTGAGTGAACCTAAGATACTTGATGAGTGAAAGAGACTCTCTTTCTCTCTTTCTCCCCCCTCACACACAGAACTCACATGTAGGAAGAGGACTGTTATTTCAGTTATTAAATGTGTAATTTGGTAAAGTTCTTAGTAATCAAAGACACAAATCATATAAATGGTCAGACTTTGGCTTCCTCAAGGAAAATTGGAGCTGGCAAAAGTGCTGTGTTGACAGCTTTGCAGGTAGAAATATGCAACAAGCAGCTGGTCCCGGGGTCTCTGCACAGTTTCTGCAGCCTGGATCGCTGTTTGTGGTGCGGCACGGGTGTGCTGACACCTCCATTTCAATCTGTGATGTATTTGGGTGTCACTTAAGGCTTTGCAGGGCTGCACAGAAGCCATCTTACAGCCTCTCCCACCCTGCCCCCCACCCCTGTGAGGGGAGTGGACACAGGCGAGCATGCCTTTTTAGACACTTGCATGTGGAGGCCAGAGGCTGGTACCGTATGCTTTTCTCAAATGCTCTCCATCTAATTTGGGGGCCGCAGGGACTCTCACTGAATCCAGAACTCATCAACTGAGCTAGAATTTTGGGTGCTCCATTCTGCCCTGCTTTTCAGGTGAATGTTGAGGATATGAACTCCGGTCTCTGTTTTCATGGCAAGCACTTTGTCAATCGGGCCATCTCCCTGCCCCTAAAAGCATTTTCTACTCATTGCTGCGTGTTCTAGGCAAACTGTATAGATTCTTAATATGGACTGAGATGGTCAGGATCCCTGTGGACTTCCGTGAGCAATCGCCTTTTGTGGGGAGCGAATCTGATGGTCAAGACTAGACATCAATAATGAAATCCAAGGTCTTCATCCTGTTCCTGAAGGTCTATTTACAGCTCTTAAAGGTATAGTAAGCTCCAGCATGACAGGAGGTGAAGTTAAAGCACACGCTGCTGAGACTGCTCCAGAGCTGGCAGCGCCTGTCTCTGACAGAGGATGGAATCTGCATTGTAAGCAATTTCTCAGGACCACTGCTGCTGGCAACTTGGGGAATGGTTACATTAAGGGTCCTCAGAGGAAGCCCCAAAAAAGTTCTACTGTGGCTTCAGAACATAAGCCCATGTGCCTCTGGTATCCTGAGGGAAACCGAAAGACTGCTTGAATCTGGACCTATGCCCTCAGGCCCACAGCTGGAAGGAGCTGGGCTAGTCTGTAAAATGAAGACAGAAACATTTAAGACAGATGCCTGTCCGTGCGCCCTCATTCATAATGATACCAGCTTGGAACATTTATCAGCCAGATGGAGCCATCGTCCATACGGGCCATGTAGACCAACAAGGAAGCTGTGCATCGTGAGGTGTGCAGTTCCTCCCCAGCTCTTATCTCTAGGGTGGTAAGGACTGGTTGGCAAATCCTTTCTCCTTGTATCCAGGATGATTCAAAATACTTAGAGCAGAAGACCACACAAATACAGATGCATGAATGTAAGACACACGCTCCTCTTGAACATATCTTGTCAGGTAATGGAAAGTACGGATCCCCTAATAAAGCCGACTCACATCACAGGCGCCATGATGACCAAACATGTATGACACTCTTACTTTTACTTTTTATTCCACAAGCGTTAACTACTTCTCATTAAAATTCACAAATAAACACATGTGCAAATAAACAAATAATAAGTAAGCGGGGCTAGAGAGGGGGCTCAGCAGTTGACAGGGCCTGATACTCTTGCAGAGGACCTGGGTTCAGTTCCTGGCATCCAAACGGCGGCTTACAACCACACACAACAACTGGATCCAACCCCTCTTCTGACCTCCTCAAGTACTACACACACACACACACACACACACACACACACACGTAGTGCATTCAGGCACAAAACTGATACACATAAGAAAAAAATAAATATAAATATAAGAAAAAAGGAATCCATCACAAAGTTCCTGAGTCTCCCACAGTACTGAACTTCAAAGCTGGCTGGAAATGTGAATGTTTGCTTGCTGGCTCAGGGCTGTAGTCTCCCATGTTAACCTTGTAGTATGTGCTTTATCGACATTGCAAAGTATCGTGGAGCTTTGAGGTTGCAAAAGCAAATGCTAATCTCATCATGTGCCAAGCACTGATCAGCCTTGCTGTCTCAGATTCTAGATTCTAAGCCAGTCCCTCCAGGAACTGGCCATGTGGCCTTGTACAGGGTATTTCATCTTTCTGAACCCCATCCTCCTTATCGCTTTCATGTGGGTGGTTCCCTTGACCTGCCGGAAGATGGCTGTTTGTCAAGGCTGTAGATTCCATTGTTGGTTAGCTCACAAAGTCAAAAGATTCCTCTGTAATTTATGTTCATGTCTGCCTCTCCTTATCGTCTACTCACTTTTGCTAATTGTGCCCTCTGGAAAAACACAGATAAGCCTTCTACTCTTTACATACTTGAAAACAGCTGTCACATTCCCTCTAAATCTCTTTTGGTGGTATGTCTGGCGTCTCTTCCTCCCTTGCTGTTTCTCATAACAAACTACCCTAAAACATGTCCTAACTCTTAGCAAACAGGATATAGTCAATACATGTAAGTTAAATAAATGAATGAATAAATGGAGTTGGGTATAATGACATACACATGTAACTCCCAACATTCAAAAGGCTAAAGCAGGAAGATTGCTACTAGTTCAAGGGCAGGACAGGCTACACAGTGAGTTCCAGGTCAGCCTGAATGACAGTGTGAGACCCTGTCTCAAAACAATAGCAGGAACATGGATGATACATGAAAAGAAACTGCTTCACATTCTCCCATCATTCTTTTTAAATGAGGTGCCTATCCTAGACCCAGCACACCTTTTGACAGTCACCAAGTTAACATGTTACATCTTCAATTATTTCCGAGTAAGACTAACGCCTTATACAACACAGTAATTTATGGTTGTGGAAAAAGCTTACTTACAGTGATGATATGAGGTTAGTGTGACAGCTGAGTCATTTAAATCATGACTCAGTGAGTAGGATCAGCTGACTCTCCAACATCCAAAGTTCAGTTAGACTTCTCTGCATAGGTACATCATAGGGCAAAATATTTTGTAATGGTATCAGAAGTTCTGGAAGTTTGCAGCAATCTTATATCAGATTCCTAGGATTTTCCAAGTGGACTGACAGAGAATTCAGTAGGATGGTAATTCTCCACGGTCTTGTCTCTACAAAGCCTCAAGATTTGAGCTTCCAGGGTATACTGGATGTTTCATTTTGTTGGGTTGTTTTTGGGGGGAAGGTGTTGTTTGTTGTTTTGTTTTTTGTCAACTTGATACAAATGTAAACACAAGAAGAAATCTTAATTGAGAAAATGTCACTATTAATTGCCCTCTACCCAAATCTGTAGGGCATTTTCTTAACTAATAATTGATGTTGAAGAGCCCTGCCCACTGTGGGTGGTGCCATGTCTGGGCAGGCTGAGCAATCTGTGAGGAGCAAGGCAGTTAGCAGCATTCTTCCATTGCTTCTGCTTCAGTCCCTGTCTTCGGGTTCCTGCCTGCAGTTCCTGCTCTGACTTCCCCCAGTGATGGAGTGTAACCTAAGAATTGTAAAAGGAAATAAAACTTCTCCAGGTTGCTTTTGGTCATGATGTTTTATCACAGCAATAGGAATCTAACTAAGATACCTGGGTCTTTTCTGTTGCATTGCACCATCAAATTCTGGAGATATTTTTCATCTGACCTGCATTTCAGCACTCTCCTCCTTTTCCTTTACAATTTCTTTTAAATGGGAGACTGCACTGGGAACAGCAGAGATTGGATGGCTACTCCTAGCCCCCAAAGGAACAGACTCTGTATCTGAGTTTTTGAGCCAAGAAACTCCATAACAGATCAGAATTTCCTGCTCAGCTTTGGTCTGGCTCACACAATCTAACTCCTAAAAGACAGATGTAGAAACCAAAATACCCTTTAAATTTTCTAATTAAATCTGTCTTTTGTAATGAATCTGTATTTTGTAATGGTGGTGCTACTTCTGTCTAACATGAAGGAGATCTCTTGTAAAGACCTAGAGAACTGAAATGGAGTAAGTGGTATCTACTTTATTGAGCACAGAATCAAATGTTCTTGAATCCTAAGTATCTCTCTCTAGCACTGAAGTCCTTACAGTAGCTAAATACTGCCCATTTTTCCCTCAGGCTGTACAAATACTGACAAATCCCATGTCTTGTCATCTAAACTCTAGAAAGTGCTTGTCTCTCCTTTTTTTTTTTTTTTTTTTTTTTTTGTTTCTCTAGATAAAAAAAATAAAATAGAAGTCTAGATTGTAAGGTTCTTAAGTCATAGTCCAAACTAGAAGGCTTTCTAGTTCTGAATCAACAATGCTGTCAGGATCTGTCTCTTAACATTAGTGACCTTGCATCTACTTTAGCTTTCAAATTATTTAATTTTTAGGATAGATAGTACATGAACATGGTAAAAAAAAAATGCTTTTCAAAAAGTACTTTCCAAAGAGTAAACAGTGAGTAGTTCTCTCTCAGTGCTGATATCCATCTCTTCCATGGTGACCAGTCTCTTGGATGTCCACACAAAGATATCTCCCTACATCCTTGTCTTTTCTTACACAATGGTAGTACACAACACTCTTTCCTTGTTCCTTACTTTTGGACTTACATTGTTCTCTTTATCCTTGGCATAGAATGCCATTGTGTAGATGTACCCTATGTATGTAATTAGTCCCAGGAACGATGCACATTTAGATTGCTTCCAGGTTTTTTCCCATTGCAAAAATGGCTACAATAATAGTGTTGCTTAATTAACATTCCACACCTGTGCAAGTGTATCTTCGGGAGCTTTTCTAAATGTACGATTACACTCTTACTGTAACCCATGCTGCCTAATATGTCTCCATAGCAATGGTCTGATTTATATTCCTACCAGCAGCTTATGAGGGTGCCTGCTTATTCCCACACACTTGCTATACAGAGAGTTCATTAGTTATCTATTGCTGTGTAACAAATGACCGCAATGTTTAATAGCTTAGAACGTGTCCTATCTTACAGTTTCTGTGAGTCGCTGTTCATCATCATTCACAAAGCTGGCCAATGGTGCAGTCATTTCAAGACTTAAGCAGAGTGGAGTGGTCAATCCAAAATGTCTCACTCAGGCAGGTCCTGGCATGGGGATTCCACAGTGTCTTCATATCACAACTGCTCCTCCCCAGAGAGAGTGCAAAGAGGCATCAGCAGTGTCTTTCAAGACCTGGTCCAGAAGTCACACCATGTTCTGAAGAGCCAGTCACTAAGTCCAGCCCATACTCAAAGGGGACAAAACTAAGCCCAACCTCTTGAGGGACAAGATTTCGAAGAATTTATAAATATATTTTAAAGCACCAGAGTAAGCCACCAACTGCTTTTGTACCCTTGGTTAGATAATGAGTAGAAAAGAAATCTATTGTGGTTTAAATGTATAATTTTCTTATTATGAGTGACTTTGGGCGGGTCAGCAGCCTTATTTGGCGTATAGATATGCTAAGAGCTGTACGTTCTATTGTGCACAATTTGATGAGTTAGGAGACTACATATAACTCGACCCCATCATCACAATCACGGTCAAAGACATGTCCGATCCTTCTCAAGAAAAACAATGGTCAGAGTACTTTAACTAGATTAATTTAGAACAAAGAGGAAGTCAAAATGTTAAATCAGAAATGAGGAGGCAGAGATGATTCAGCAGTTGAAAGCACTTGCTGTCTTTCAGCCACATCAGGTGGCTCACAACCACCTGTCACTCCAGCTCCAAGGAGAGCTGACACATTCTGGCCTCTAGCGCCATTCATACATGACATGTACAGTCAAACACACACAATAATAAAGACAAAATGAATAAAAATATTGAAAAAATTAAAAGTGAAAGATGAAACATTATAACTGAAAATAATACAAATAAAAATGATAAGAGAGAGTTGGAATATTGGATAATCGAATAACTGGGTAAGTGCCTACATCGATACTGAATCACAGAGAAATGGACATTTTGAACAGCCCAGTAGCTGGTAAAAAGTTTAACTTTGCAATCAGAAACTTCCTGACAAAGAAAATCCCAGGCTTTATGGGTGAATTGTTAGCGCTTGCTGTAAAGGCCTGCTTATCTTTCCTCCCATCCAGGGTCTGGGTTGTTTTTCCTGCAGGGGTCTTGCTCTTTGTCTAGGGCTGAACACTCCAAGTACTTTTCCTCTTTGTCAACTTCCTTCATGGTGGGATTCTTTTTTTTTTTCATTCCAACTCTATTATGAAATTAAATTTTTAAATGCCTCTCTTGTCTGCAGCACGTTAAAGCTTAGTAATGCCTCAATTCTGAGGTTATGCTTTATAATACACCACGTTTTCTTATGTATTTCTATGACATTTCCTTTTCAATGACCTTGATTATCTGAGACATGTTTCAATATAAGGTATGATGTGGGGACTCATATCCTTTTTCCTCAGAAGCTGATGACCTATAACAACCCCAATATCAATTATTCAATGGTTATTTTCTTCTAAAATCAGTTAGTGTGCTCTCAGGAAATCTGAAAGTATTCTAGACATTTCAGAGAATAATTTGATGCAGACATTAGAAGGGTGAAAGAAGCAAGAAGAAAAGGGATGTGGTGGCCAGGAAGCTGTGGGTGCCTTGGGGCTTGGCAACACCAGGCTGTACTCACTACTGAGCTACACACACACACACACACACACACACACACACACACACACACGTTTGCGTGCGTGCTTTGTGAACCTCATTGCAGACAGCCTACAGGAACCTGAGACTTGTACTTTAATGCTGTTGCTCAAACTACAATTGTCAGGAATCTCCCTAACATATAACTCATACCTGGCAGCGAGCTCTGTGATAGCTCTGGCATCTGGGAGAGGTATTCTTTCCCCCGTTACAGGGTAACTCCATTTAAACTCTTTGTGTATAGGTATGTGTGTGTGTATTGTGTGCATGTGTACGTATATATTTTAGGAAACTTATATTAGGCTTCCACATGGCATTTCCAAAGGTCTTTAGTAGTATCCCTCCCCATACCAGACAACCCATCCCTCCTCCACTTAACCCTTCCTGTCCCATCATTATCCTTTCTTCCTTCATGCTATCTATGCTCTAACCTTTTCCCTTAAAACCCCCAACCCAGCCACAGCCCCTTCCTAGTTTGCTGACTTACATGGGTGCTCCAACTTAGATGTACATATCCAGGTACACTAAGTGGACTCATTGAGGGGTGGGGAAGAGGAGGGGATATCAAGAGAGCGAGCAAACAGGTAAGTTTGGGGGATGAGAGCGGTGGGGAAGCAGGAGAGGAGCTGAAGGTGAAGGAATGGGAGTGGCTTATAGCAAACACATTATATGCGTGTACTAACCTCTCAGTAGAAATAAAAGAAGCACAGCGGCTTCTCCCCCCCCCGCACTCGGTACCCACTCATCGGGTGCAGAGTCTAACTGGAGGCGGCTGCCGATAGAATCTGGGTACACAGTGCCCTGGCTCCCATCCAGGACCTTTGCAACAGAGGAGAAGAAGGAAGGCGGGAACAGGGCTAAGTGTCAGCATGTAATCAACTCACCCACTGATGTGAAAGCTATGTTTATCACACGGTAAACCCCTCCACGCCTATCTTTATACTGTTGTTTTCATTGACCTATTTATCTAGTCAGGACCAGGGTCTCCTTGTTTTGAATATTACATTTTCCTATCTGATGGAGGCAGTCATGTGATAATTTCTTTTTTTTTATTTTTAGAATTTTCCTAGATCCCCGGGATTGTTTGTTTTTGAGATAAATGCTATAATTAGGTTGCATAGTTCCAAAGCAATCCAGTCTGCATCTTACTGAGAGTGCATTTATGATTTTTGTTTACCTTTGGGAGAACTAAGGTGTCTGTGGACATGCTGTATTAACTGAGTCTCAGTTCGTAGGTGTTCTTGTGGTCCTGAGCAGTGTTTACAGTGTTCTACCTACCGACCTTCCACAGCTCTTGGCAGGCTTATTCATTAGTATTTAAGTATTTTGCATTTGTTTTGAAGTCTCTTCCTATTGGAACAGTTTGTATATATGAGGGTCATTGCTGTCTATATGGTTTCTGTTCAGTTAATTTGCTAAATTATCTGGCTAGACGATATTTCGATGTATTCTTTGTCACATTTTTGAGGCAGCCAGGATGTCTGCTAATGATTATAATTGTGTGTTTACTCCAACTTTTAAGCCATTGCCATTTCTCTTCACTGATCAGGACACCAATAACTGTGATATGTTACTCAAGAGAAAGAGGGTCCTTCCCCAGCTCCCAGTTTTTAGACAGTTTCTTCCTCTCTTTCCCCGTTAGGCATAGGTTTTTCATAATAGGTTAACATCTACTGATTTTCATTTTGTGAAGTTTTTTTTAAACCAAGAATAGGTGTTGAATTCTCTCAAAGAGACTCATGAAGATGGTCATTTGGTTTTCCTATCTGATCCACTAATGTGAAATACATCAGTAAATACAAATATTGAAACATCCTCACATCCACGGAGTAAATTCCTTTGATCATGAAATATTAATATTTTCATCTGCTTTCTGTTTGCCTATGTTTTATTTAGAGTTGTTTCAGTGCTTGTCGTGAGTGAAGTGAGTCCATACTCTACAGCTCTGTGTGTGTGTGTGTGTGTGTGTGTGTGTGTGTGTGTGTGTGTGTGTAATGCACACACAAATGCAAATGTGTGCCTAGTGCCCTCACTCATTTTAAGTTAATTTCTTTCACTAGCTTCCCTCTCAGATAAAAACCTTGCTACTGATATCTGGGGTTCCTTATCGGGCCTCCTGCAATGCTGATTATAATGAAAGTCATCTCTTGAACATAAACACTCAACTTAACGTTTGCTCCTAATAACTTCATTTCGTGCTTTTATTTATTGACAGTTTATCCTTTTGATTTCTGACTTCCCTCAATAGATTCTATTCTGTGACTTGAACAAACAGGTGGCAGATGGGTCCATAGCTAATGACAGGCTGGCCTATCAGCTCCCAGGATGAAATAGAGAAGGAAATCTCCCAAACGTGAAAGAGAAACCCTCCAGAAGTGCCTTCTAGAGGGCTGTTTCATGAGCATTACCCATGACTTGATCCCCTTGCCTTAGGGTTTAGTTCATACCTGTGAATTATGGAGGAACCATAGTAGAGTTTTCAGTCTCTAAACCACCTACCAAGGTCTCCTGGAGGCAAAAAGAATGGGAGCTGGGAGCCTGGAGAATCTCTAAGATATGCTTTTGGATTTCAGGTGAAAACAAAGACTGGATGGATATTGTTGTCAGCATACAAGATCTGTACTGCAGGTCTGAGTTACAGCCTCAAACTCTTACCCTCCATAGGATCAGGTATGAGGAATCAGCCCATGAAAAAAAACTGCCTACCATACTGGCTCATAATGCCTTCTCAAGAACACAGACTAGCAAGGAGACTTCATTAACTAGGAAACTACCAGGAGTTACTTTGATAATTTTTTGTAGGATACAATACATATTAACTTTCTTCTCTGTGTGTGTATGACAAAGAGAGAGTGAGTGTGCATGCATGTGTCTTCCCTATTCCTTTTCTGCCCTATCTTCTGACAGAGTCACCCACTGCCTGGAGTTTGAACCACAAAGTTGATTGAATAAGTGAGTTTATTAAGTATATCTCTAGCCAAAGTAAACAAATAGCAGGCAGATAGATGATGAGAGACGGAGATAATGAATAAATGGATAGAAGATAGATGATAGAGTGATCGATAAGTAAAGAGAAGATAGATAGAGGGCTGGAAAGATGGCTCAGCAGGTAAGAGCATTGGCTTCTCTTCTAGAGGACTGGGTTCAGTTCCCGACACCCACATGGCTGCTCACAACTGTCTACATATGGAATAAAAAATAAAGAATAAATTTAAAAAAAGAAGATAGATAGATAGATAGATAGATAGATAGATAGATAGATAGATGATAGATAGTTGAAAGATTAGATAGATGATAGGGATGATAGATAATAGGTAGAGCAATAGATAGAGTGATGGATAGATAAATAATAGATGATAGATTAAATAGATAGATGATAGAGATGATAGATGATAGTAGACAGACAGACACAGATAAATAGACACATGAGGGAAGGGAAGACAGATAATAACAAAACATCATCAAATCAGATGCTTGAAACATACAGCAAAAATTGAAAGGGAACCTCCTTTAAGGTCATCAGATGGAGTCCTTGGCAGAGCAGTGTCCCCTCTGATTAGGTTTCCAAGTGAAAGAACAAATAGCAGCAGATAGAGATGACACCACCAAATCGGGTATAACTGACATCCAGCAGAAACTGGGTGGGAACGTTGAGACCATCAGCTGAAGTTCCCCGGTGAACTTTCTCTTCACAGCTGAGCTTCGAAAGCTGAACTTTCGGGTTCTCTGTCCCACTGCAGGCACATTTTTATTATGGGACAAACAACAGTAACCTCTGCTAGAACCAGTTCACCTTCCAGCCGTTCTCAAGGGCACATGCGTTTACCCTTGAGCTGGCTCTCCTTATCACTGAGTTGGGGTGGACAGCCCATCTTCAGACAATCAGCCTTGGCAGACACAATAATAAAATCACGTGCATCTGCAATGGGGAGGAGGGCAAGGCCTCTCCCAGGGCCAGCTTCTCAATGAACTCAAACAACCTCCCCACATAATGTCCATCACAGCAGTACGCACTTCACCCCCTGAGCCATCTCTTCAGCTCAGAACTCTCTATTTCTAACAAAGACTACCTTTTTTCTTTGTTGGTTCTGCCTACAATGTTCAAAGTGAACCGTTTTGAAAACAGCAAAGCCAAACAGGGGCGGGGGGGGCATTTTTGTTAAAACAAGTTATTATCAACTATAGTCGCACATCACTTTAACTATCGGGAGGCTTTCTGAGTACACTGTCTTGGGCAAATCCGTCCTTGTGCGGACATCCCAGAATACGCTTATGCAAACCAAAATGCCTACAGTGTCACTCTGGAACCACAGCCACGTGTGTGATTGCCTCTTAATCAAAACATCGCTATGCCATGTCTAACTTCACTCTCTCGTACTACAGCAATGCCTCTGCACATTCTAGAACCATTTCACCTTCTGGGGGGATCAATATCCCTTTCTTCTACTAATGTTTCTTGTTCTGAAATCACCATCTTTGTCTGACATTAACATAGCGTTCTATCTTATCGTTTATACACGTCATGATCTTTTTCTCCTCTTTTAATGTTCACATCTTTACATTTAAAGTGTGTTCCCTGGTGTGTTTAAATAATTTACACTAATTATTGGTATGATTGGATTTAAGTCTGTTGTGGTATCATTTGTCTTGTGCCTATCCCAGTGGGGTTTTTTTTTTCACCCTGCCCTCCCTTTTCTGTCTTCTTTTGAATTATTCGAATATTTTTAATATCCCACTTTATCTAATAGTGTTATAGCTGCATCTCTGCATTATTGCAGGGTACTCCGGGGATTACAATATGACACCTAACCTGTCATAGTCAATCCTGAATTAATATTTCATCACTTTTAGTAAAATGCAGAAGTCTTAAAAGCAGGCAGATCCCTTTACACTGCCCACTGACGTCTGCGATATAGTTTTTATAGGGTCACATGTGTGTACATGTGTACGCTGAAGCTCCATGCACTGGACACCCTGTAAAAAAGTGACCCAGTTCATATACTCTTTCATGAACAAAACGAAATACTGTCCTCCATTGCTAAGAGAAGCAATGAAGACATTATTAACACATTGCTAAATATTTTCTATAGATGTGTTCATGATTACTGACTTTTCTACCCTATTTAATTTGCTACTGAGCCAATAGAGCAAACTATTTAGTTCATATTTTATCTAAAATTTCCATATTTTTACTCTTTCATACAGTTTCTCTGTTGAAGATGTCTTGACATTCAAGTACTTTAAAGTCTTCGAACATCTGCAACTCTGATTTAAGTGGATTGTTCTTTATTGACTGCTTGGAAGCTAGTCACATTTCTTGGGTCTTTCTCCATTGGATAATTTGGAATGTGTCCTAATGATGGGTCTGTGCCGTGCAGATTTTGGTCTAGTTAAAGTCATAGAACACAAGCAGTCTCATCAGGTTTAGATTACAGACACTCATGTTTCCTGGGGCGGGGGGGGGGAGCTAATTTCAATCTGAATTCAGTTTTCAAAGTCCTTATTTTGTTGTTTTAGGTCTGATCTGTCCACACATAGTTCAAGGCCTAATCTGGGTCTCGGGCAGAGATTAAAATGTTAGTTCACCATTCAGAGCTTTCTCTAGGCTGCCTTGGGTCTATTCTGCATATATGAGGCTGCAGAGTCAGCTTAGAACTCTACAGGTTCACGCAGAAAATTAGGTTATATATTACTGAATGTTATTATATATTCTGCTAGGTTTTCCCAAATTGTATTGGTTAACATTCTGCTAAAGATTGTGTATCTAGGGGCCGGAGAGATGGTGCAGCAGTTAAAAGCACTTACTGCTCTTTCAGAGGACCTGAGTTTGTCCCCAGCACCCATGTCATACGGATTGCCAACCCCTACAACTCCAGGAGATCCAATGCCTCTGCCTCCACGGACATTGGGTTTATGTGCACACACAAACATATGATTAAAATTTTTAAATCTTTTTAAAAGATTGTGAGTCTGTATTCAGGAAGAAACTGACCTATGGCTTTCTTTGTTCGAATGTTCTTGGTGTGATTGTGTTAGAGTAATACTGACTATGCAAAATTAATTGAGAATTGCTTCTCTCTCTTCCGGCTGTGTACTTACAAACTTCTCCAGTGGAATTGCTTCCAATGAAGGCTCATTTTGAATAACTTAAAAATTACTAATTAAATTTCCTTGATAATTACAGAGCTATTCAAATTATATCATGTCATAGATTGCCCTACAACAAGGTATAATTACTACATCTCAATTAAAAAACATTTTACTTATTAAGTTGTGATAGCTGTAGTTTTGAGGAAATGGCCCATTTCATATATATTGTTCAGTTTCCATATGATGTGTATATGGTTTTGTGGTATTTGTTTATTGGCTCTTTTTATATATTCTGACATTACACGGATATCTTGTTTCATTCGTGATATTGACAGTTTGTATCATCTCTGTTTGTCATTGCTGCCACGGAATCATTACACTCATTGATCTTTGCAAAGACCTACCTCTGATTTATTGAGATCTTTTTAAACTGCGTGTGTGTTATTTTCAATTTCCTTCGTCCACCTATCTTTATTGGTCCTTTTTGTTTTTTGGGTCTAATGTGCTCTTTTTTTTTTTTAATGCTTTTTGTTTTGCTGTGATGACAGGACCCAGGGCCTTAGGCATGTCAGGCACATACTCACCCACTGAGCTGCACCCTTGACCTTTCCCCTAGGTACACTGTACAGGAGGTTAGGAAGGTTATTTGAGATGTTTCTTCTTTTCTAATGTATCCACTCAGGGATGCCAATTTATCTCTCAACTCTTGATAGCTGTGTACCATGAATTAGAAATGTTGCTTTTTCGTGTAGCTCATTGCATATTGTATTTTCTTTCATAGCTCTTTGACCATTGGGCTATTTAGAAGTCTGTTGTTTGGGGTTGAGAATTTACCTTTGTAGCAGGCTGTTTGGCTAGAATGTATGAGGTTCTGGATTTGATCTTCAGCACTGAAAAAGCAAAAACCATCAAACTAAAGTCTGATTCAATTGAGCCAGAGAATATTCTAAGAGTTTGTTCACGTAAACTTTCGAGGGTTACGTTCATGGCCCATGATATAGTTTATCATGGTATATATTCCCCTGCTACCTGAAATACAATCCACTGTCATTGAATATTATGTTTTATAGCTTTTGATTGGATCCTGATGGCTGATGTCATTGTTGAGTTTTTCTAGATCTCTGTTTATCTTTGTCTAGTTGTTCTATTAACTGTTGTAGAAAGGAAATAAAGTCTCCAACTGTAGTTCTGGATTTATCAATGCTTCTCTGGTGTGTCAGTGTTTGTTCTACGAATTAAGCATCTCCATTGAATTCTGCGTATGTGTTTAGGGCTGCTATGTCTTCTCAGAAGAATGGCATTTTCACAATTATATAACATTTTCTTTTCTCTGATGATCTGTTCTAAAGTCTGTTTTATCTGATCGTATTGAAGCCACTCCTGGTTGCATGTCTTTCTGATCTTTTTTTTTTCACCTTGTCTATATTATTATATATGAAATTGCTGTATATAGAAAATACTTATATCATGTTTTTAAGTCCACTCTTCTATACTGTCTTTCAATTGGCATACTGAGACCATTTACATTTAGTGTAATTACTGATATACTAGGATTTAATATTCCTATTTCTGTTATCTTTATTTTTGTTTTATTTTCTTATTTCTGGATTCATGGAGGTTGTTTGAGCTTTTTATACAGTTTTCTTTTTTACATACCTAGAATAGTTTTGTTTTTTCAGTGTGTGCATGTGTGTGCACACGTATGTAGACAGGTATATGCGCGCGTGTGTGTGTGTGTGTGTGTGTGTGTGTGTGTATGTGTGGTAAGTGCTTGTAGAGATTGATCACTCTTCAACTTCCTCCCTGAGGCATGGTCTTTTTATCCAAACCAGAACTCATCTATAGCACTAGTCTCACCAGCTTACTCTGGAGACCCCCCACCTCCCCTTTCAAAGGCAGGAAGTACAGACAGTCCGCCACATGTGGCTGGCAGGTGTATGGATTCGGGGATGTGAACTCCAGTCTTCATGCTAATGCAGCAAGCATTTTTCCCACTGAGCCATCTCCCTACTCCTCCATAGAAGATTTTTATTCTCTCTTCATATAACCTGCTCAGTTTGTTGTTGTTACCCCCCCCCCCGGCCCGAGCTTGGGAGATGACCAAGAGCGGCGGGATCTCTGAGAAGCTGAATTTGACTCTTCCAAACTTCCATGAAGCTGAGTGTGGTGGAGCACCTCCACAGTCCCAGTGCCCCTATAGCAGGCTGGGAACTGGAGATAGAACTCCCAGGAGCTGAGGGCCAGCAAAGCTGGTATTCACAGTAGAAAAACAAAGAAACGCGTTTTCAAACAAGGCTAGAAAGTGAGGACAAACACTGGGTGTTGTGTTTGTCCTCTGACCTCCACCTATGTGTGCCAAACATGAACACACATCATAAACACGGACATCCTATAACCAACACACATGTGCCCTACATGCACATGCAGCTTAAGTTATCATAGAATGCTGCGGTCATTTTACCAGTTTCTGTGAAGTAGAAATGCTTTGATTTTTTTTATGTCCCTCACCCCCCATATTTAATAAAATCCTTTGTACATTTAGAACCAAGTCAGACAGTTAAAAATATTTGCTTCCATTCTCAAATAAAATTTAGAAAAATTCAACAAAAATCTATTCCTATATTTACAGTGATTTTGCTTGCCGTGTCCCTGATCCTAATGCTTCGGTGCTCCTTCCTGTGTCCCTTCTGTTTATAGAACTTCCTTTAGCTGCCCATTTAGCACACATTTGCTGCAGATGACTCCTTTTCAGTCTAGGGTCTTTTTAGGGGAGTGGGATGGGGAAGGGTTGGCAGGGAGCGGTGGTAGTGGTTTGGTTTCTCTTCATTCCTGAAGGTTATTTTCACTAAACACAGGATTTTTTTTTTCTGACAGTTTCCCTATGTAAACACCTTAAGAGATTTTTTTTTTCTGGACCCTGTGGTTTCTGATATGAGATCACCATTGTTTGAATTTGTTCTCCTCTATCCATGAGATAAATATTGCCTGCTGCTTTCAGGATTCTCCCCTTGCCTATAGCCAGGACACGTGTTGTGTTGTTTTCTTTGCGTCTCTCCTGCCCTGTCAAATTTGGACTATTTTCAGACATTACTAAACTATGTTCCCATCCTACTCTTTCCAGAATTCAGATGACACAGTGCTAGAATTTTAGGTCTATGTCCCTGTGGCTCACTCCATTTTTAAGCCTGCCTTCTCTCTGCTGTTGAGATGAGGAATTTCTGTTGTTCATCTCCCAGGTGGCTATTGCTTCCCTGTCTTCTCTGCTTAGCTGCTAGAACATCAGCTGTGCTTCTTACTTTGGCTTTTGTATTTTTCAGTCCTAAATTTTCCATTTTGGGTCCTCCATCAAAGCTCTGTTCCTCTCGTGAGATTTTGCAAATCTGCTGATTTCTCTCACTTGCCTTAGGTGCATTTGCAATCACTAACTGAAGCATGTTATGATCATACCTTTAAAATCTTTGTCGGATGAACAGGTATGTTAAAATTATCTGGTGGATCTACGTCCCATTCAGATTTAAATCTTACCGGGTTCTCATTACAGCGAATGATTTTTGCTGACACCTAACATTTTGGATAATGTATTTGTTGGCTTGTGATCTCATGTAAGTGTTGCCTTTGCCGGGGTGTCCCGGCACCAATCTAGAAGGAGAAAACAGGGTTTCCACTTATTATTTCCAATGGCAGTTTATGTTTTCTACACAGTCTATTTGTGCCAAAGTGCAGAAGGAAAATGCTCCTCGTCATTGCAAGGGTTGGTGGAGATGCTGCCCTCCACAGGGTGGCTGGTGGTACCCTGACAATCCCCAGCAAGGATGTAGAATGTGCACCTTGTTCTTGTCATATAAGAGGCTCCTCAAGCAGTCTCCATTGATACCACATTGGGCAACAAAGGTACTTATTGCCATCCAGAAGGCTTGAAATCCCTGGATCCCTACAGAATGTTCTCTGACACTACCTTGGCAAACATTGGGTGGGGGGCTGTCTTTATAGGTTGGATACCAGCTCATCCTTTACCAGTGCTGGGGGATGGAATTATAGGGGTTTTTTCCCTGTAATATTTGGCATGAATAAGATGGCTCTGGTCCAGCTAGACTGTCCTCTTCCGAGTCCTGTGCCTAAAAGAGCAGGCACTCCCTGGAGGTTTGTGTCTGTCCCATTAGTGCTTCTTCATTTCCAGTTCCAGAATATGTGTGACACAAGAAGAAAACCCAAAGAAATCACCATCGCCTCTATTTTCCCTTGTTTTTGACAGTGACTATACTCACCCCCATTACCCTCTGGTATCCTCTTTTTTTCCCCGGGAACCTCTTTCCACATAGTGCCCCAATGGTTATACCATTAGATAAAATGCTGCCTCCTTCTCTAGTGACCATTAACACTCATTGGCTTCCCAGGAATGGATGGGATCTGATAGGTACCTCATATAAATTCAGGGACCTTTGCCTTGTTTAAGGAGAAAGTAGAGAAAAATATGCCTGTTCATCTTCCGGGAAACAAAAGTCTCCTTTTTGGTGTTCTCCGTTTAGATTTAGATTTGGTTGGGTTTCTGCTCTGCACAGTCACTTGTGTGTCTTACCATGGGAAGAAGAAGCCGTAACAAATCTTTCTGGTGATAATCTCCATACGCTTAAACAGTGTGGCTGGAAGTTTTGGAACCAGACTCTGAGCCTTTTCCACATTCATTCTGTTCTCATCAAAGATGAAAACTGCATTAGTATTCCTCTCATGCTTCCTATTTTTCAGCCTTTATCCTTAGTTCTGAGAATAAATGAACAAGATATTGTCCTCACCCTCAACAAGTTTCCACCTAGTCAGGAAGACAGAGGAGTGAAGCGGCATTTTCATGTATATTAGTAAGATCTCTGAGGAGGATTCATACACCAGAACAGGTATCTGAAAAAGAGTTCAGGTCACCTACCTGCCTTTACTGTGATGATAAGGCAACAGCAACTAACTCCCTGGCAGATGCCAGGCGTTTGGATTTATCATCTATGGACAAAAATAAAGAAAAAGAGTTTCCATCTGGAGATCAGGATTCTGAGGAAAAGGCATTGGTGCCATAGTAACAGCTGAGATTGATGGGTAGGAAAGACAGAGCTGGTCCTAGAAAAGGAGGAAGTCCTGCTGAAGAGGAAGACCAATGTGTGTACAGCCAGGGACAAAAATTTAGAGAAATAATTCACAATGGCTGAGGCACAGAGCTTGAAGAAAGCAAAGTGTCAGAAAAAGAGGCCAAGAAGGTGGAGATGATGCTTAAGAGAAAAAGAAAAACAAGAACAAAAAGACACCCCATCTTAAGGTCTGGTGAAAAACTTAGAGTTTATCCTAAGGATGTTAAAGAGTTTTGTGTAGAACAATGACATTATTTCTGAGTGATGGCTTTGGCTCATGTCATAATTCAGGCACGGATGAAGGTAGCCTGGACAAGGATGATACTGAGTAGATGGAGAGAAATGATTAATTCGATCTGGGGAAAGAAAAGAGAAAGGAGTAAGAGGGGCAGGTGGGTCCCAGTTTCTGACTTAAGTTGTTACATGGATAATGCTTTGTATAGAAAGCTGGAATTAGCATGGGGCCGACTTAGTTTAAGGCAGACTGTTAAATAAATGAAATTCAGGAAAGGGATTTGAGCACAGGTTTAAGTTAGGTTGCCATCATCATTTGAAAGCCAGTGAAGTGAGGGAAAGATCTAAGCAAAATATACAGAATGAGAAGCCTCTTAGATGGAACCACCGTAAAACTGATACTCGGGGACTGGGTCAAGAGAACAACAGCTATAAAAATTTGCAAGATGGTAAGAGCAAGCAGAGTCAAAAGAAAAATAAAAAAGAAAACACTTGAAGTACAGCCTCTGTGGGGGATAGTTTCATGGTGTAGAATTGACCAACAGTGTCAGTTTTGAGGTGAAATAAGGAAGGAGCATCCCTTTGATTTGTGAGCAAGAAAGCGAGTGTGTATAAAAAGAGTTTCAGAGGCATGGGGGTGCCAGCCACCACCGACTGCTGTGGGCTAAGGGAGGGGAGGCCTGGGGACATGGGAATGTGGGGACAGCCCAGCCGTGCTTAGCTCTGTGCATCTACGTACCCCCTTCAGAGCCTTGCATTCAGCTGATACCTGCCTTGCAAAATTCAGACCCTAGTATTTCCTTTGGCCAATGAAACAATTACCACAAATTTAGTGGCTTTTTATTGTGGTTCACAACACAAATATATTATCATATCCTTGGGCCTCAAATCCCACACAGTATACTAAAATTCAATCCGACAGCAGGGCTTCCCAGAGACAAGGTGGATTCCAGCTCCCATGCACCCCCATTCCTCCATTGCCAAAGCCAGCAACAGAACTTCTCTGCTACCTTTTGCCATGGTTACAGCTCCCTGTGGCTCTGTTCTCTTCCCCTTCACCACTTTCATGAATTTGTGGGACTGCACTCAGGGCTTCCCTGGATGATCCAGGATAATCTCTAACCCTCAAATCCCCAATGTTAATTATATGGATGGTAATGGGCTCCACATGTCTAAATCCAGCACATGACTAAGAGCATAGTCATAGAGCAAAAGCCCACGAAGCAGGTAAGTTTTACAGGGGGAAAAAAAACGGCTTCTTGGACTATTGGTTCTGGGAATTCAAGTCAAGGGCTGCATCAGATGATGGTGGGTTTTGTTGTTGCTGCTGTTGTTTTGGTTAGGTTTTTTTTTTTTTTTTTTTTTTTTTTTTTTTTTTGGTGGTGGTGGTTTTTCTGGGCAGTCATAAAGGTACTCAGGGCATCACCTAGTGAGAAAGAGTCAGTGTGCACGTACACACACACACACACACACACACACATACACACACGTTAAAGTAACTTTTATTCTCCTGATGTAATTATTTCAGAAGTTCACTGACTCCATATGCTAACCTAGACCTAGTCCTGGAAGCTTCTAGCCTTCATACAATCTAATCTAGGCCTAGGATGCTTTCAGCCTCTGAGACTTACTGCTGAATAAGCTCACCCTTTTTAGCTCTTTCTAAATTCTGGATGGCAGGTTCAACTTGGTGGTTGTGGCTCAAACTCTTCTCCAAGATGACTGATTCCAGCTGGCTTCTCTCACTTCTGACTGAATTGCTCTGCTTGGCCTCAAACTAACTCTAGCAGTCTGTTCTATTCTTCTGGCTCATTCTCACTCTCTGGCTCACCTGTCTTCCCCTGTGTCTAGCTTGTTCTTTCTCTCTCTCTGCAACCGTCTCTGTACAACTGTCCCGGTAAAAATGGTCTCCTCTTGCTGCCATCTGTGCTGTCCTCTCCAGAAGCTTCTCTTTCCTGTCTGTTTTGTGCAAGTTGGGCATATCCTGTTCTGTCAAATCTTTCTCTGATTTGTTACTTTGTCTGCCTCTCATTTAGACTTCACTTTCAAACATGGGTGCTTCCTTCCACCAAATAACTTCACCTCCATTGTTTGGGATTAAAAGAGTGTACTAAGGGCGTGTCTGCATTCCAGCTGGATTACACAGGTCTAGAATGTCTTTGGATATGATCTAAGCAGCCATGTTGCTGCATTAAAATTGCTCTACACACACACACTTTATCTTATTTGAATCACTTCCCAAAGACCTCTCTGAACACCATAGTTGGATTAAATATCCTCTCTTTTTATACCTCACAGTAGGAATCACTCCCCAACATGAGTTTTGAAAAGGACAGGACATCTTCGGAGGTCATCTTTCTGTCTCCAACACCTGGCACTCCTTCTTTAAACGCCCTGATTCTGCTCAGCGACAAGATTAAGCAGCGCCTGGAGTAAGGAGTACACAATAATGGGGTTGATGATTTAGGATTTGGTGTTGATTATACAGCTCGGGTGTTCAATCATAAAAGTTAAGCAATCATCATACCCTAGCCGGTGTTTTCGGTGGTCAGTTGAATCTTGATAGTGAAATTATACTGGAGAAAAACAATTTCTTTTCTTTCTTTCTTTTTTTTTTTTTTTTTTTTTTTAATTTGCTACTTGCTAAAATCTGCCCAGAGCTCTTTTCTTTCTTTCCCCTTACTGGAAACATGACACACTAGAGAAGTTTCCAAACCCACAGCTGTAATTAAAGGGATGAGCGAAAGATATGCGGCGGCATGCTCAAGATGAGCCTGAAGATATCCAAACCTAGATTTATGGAAAATGAGCTTTTCAGGGGCTAAAAGTGAAGAGGCTAATCTGAAATAAAACCCAATTTCTCTAGCACAGTGGCCTGTGGTTACTTGAGACTGGTCTTTTGTCAGCAGTGGGGCCTCAGAATTGAAAGCGTGCGCAGGCGATCACATGCCAAGATTGCCATATTGTGCAGGGAAGGCAAGCATGTGTTTTGGTTGGAAAAGGAAAAGAGTGTTCAATTAATCTGGAAATGTTTGCACAAACAAATGATGGGCAAAAAGAAAACTCGACTTGAAAGAGTCTTCAGGAAAGAACCATCTCCACCAGCCTGGCAGCCAGGCCAGAGCACGGATAATGAGGAGTGAGGAGCCACACACTTGGACAGATGGACAGGCCTCGGTGCCCACTGACACTGCTCTGAGTAGGTGACAGAGTTTCTCCGGCTTTTCCCCGATTCAGCGTCAGGCTGCTTCCCTTTCAAAGGGAGCCAGAATGTGAGGGCACACCTTCAGACTGCACGCATCTGTCCTGATCTCAGTCCCTGGCCAGAATCAGGGGAACACAGAGCAGAGTAATTAAGCCGCACCAACTCTTCTAAGCGAGGGCCTGCCTCATGGTGGCTCACAGTTTCTGTTGTTCTGGACACATGGGCTATCTGAGGTTTGTCTCTACTCTGACCTCTTTCTTTCTTCCTTCCTTTCTTATTTCTTTCTTTCTTTCTTTCTTTCTTTCTTTTCTTTCTTTCTTTTTGTTTCTCTATCTATCCATCTATCTCTCTGTCTTTATCCATCTACTCTAGCTCTCCATCTAGGTATCTAGCTATCATTTGTCTATCTATCATCTATCTATATATCTACCTATTTATATTCTGTTTAGATAATTGCCTCACTGTCCCTTAAAAAAAAAATAAAACGAATGTCCTCACTGCAACTGGTCCTGTTTGAGCTGGGTCATGAAAGAGCAGCCTGCTTCCTGCCTGACAGGAAGGGAGCAGCGCGGCAACAGTGACTCCAATCCCCTAAGGCAGGTCACTTAATAACTGTTTTGCATCAACCCAATAGAATGTTTGATTTGTGCAGTTGTACAAAGCTCTGTGGGCTGCTGGATAGCGAGGAACACCCGGGAACTGACATAATTAAATATAAAGAACACCAGCATATTCTGAGGAGGCCACATTGTCAGCCCCTGCCTCTCCCTGCTGGTCTCAGTGGTGAGACTTGAATGTGACCCACCGATGGTGGGGTCTGGATCTACAGATCCCATCTGGACTTCCCAACAACCCCTGCTACCAAGGTGGTGTTTCTAACCATTCCCCACCATACAGCAGACCAGCACTTTCTACCACTGATGATTTCAGCATTACAGCTCCGCCTTTCTTCCCCCTCAGCAGAGCTGGGTCGGACAAGACACGATAGCAGCACCAGATCTGTGCTGGTCCAGGTGTCATTCATTTCTTTATTGCTGCCCACAGGAGGCCTCTGTTACTTGGTCCTTAGGTGGCACCCTCTTCAGAAGCACTTATTGTCCCTGGGATGTTCCGATACATTGTAGTTGTCCAATTACAACAATCCAAAATGCAGTGTAAATCCTAGGTGACAGACCTTAGGGCCACAGGGAACTGGAACCATGTGGACAGTGGGATCGACAATCAACCAGGAGTCAGTCTAGAGAAGAAAATGATGCCAGTTTTTCAAAGCTGAGCTGTAGATGTCTGTGGTCTCCTGGACAGATGAAAGGTAAGTCATTATGGAGCCTTAGATTTGCTTTGCCAGAAACTCTAGTCAAAGCGAAATCCCAGCTTCATTTCTAGTGGTATATGCCCAGTAGACTTTTTCTGTCTCTTACTTTCTGTCTTTGTTTCTTGGGTTTTTTGTTTGTTTGGTTGGTTTGGTTTGGTTTGGTTTGTTCTTCTTTGATTTTAGTGCTTCGAACTAAGCTTGGAGCCTTACCCAGGATAAGCAAGTAATTAAGACTTGAGCAAAACTGGGGCTCTTGAGTACATCATCTGTGTGTCCTTGTGGTATATTGATAGATTGGTTGGTTGGTTGGTTGGTTGGTTGGTTGGTTGGTTGGTTGGTTGGTTGGTTGTTGGGTTGTTTTGAGAAGGGTTTTCCCTGTGTAGCACTGGCTGTCCTGGAATTCTCTCTGTAGACCAGGCTGTCTTAAAACTCACAGAGATACACCTGCCTTTGCCTCCTGAGTGCTGGGATTAAAGGGATGTACCACCACCACCGGCTTATTTTATTTTTTTATTCTTTAAAACAATTTTAAAATTTCAATATATTTTAATCATATTCTCTCTCTACCCTATTTTCAGATCCTCTCCTCCTCCTTACTCTCCCAAAGTTAAGTTCTTTCTCAAAATAAACAAAACAAAGTCTCAGTACAACAACAAAACTCCCAAAAATAAATAAATAAATAAATAAATAGTAAAATAAAATAAAATAATTCTCAAGTAGGAAAAACAAAACAAAATAAAAACCACCAAACTGTAATCAAATGAAAGCACACTCACAAAAAGAACTGAACATGAGGCCTGTTCAGGAGTGGTTGATATAGCCAGTGTTACTCCATTGGAGAAAACGGATTTTTCCCTCTCCCAGCAGGTAAAAAATCACAGTTCGGTTTTTACCTTTATCCTGGTGACTACATTTTCACTCACTCATTCATTTTTTTTAAATACATAAATAAAATATAATAAGATAAAACAACAAAAACCATCACATTGAAGTTGAACAAGACATACCAACATAAGAAAAAGAGCCCAAGAGAAGGCACAAGAATCAAAGACCCACTCATTCACACACTCAGGAATCCCATAAAAAAAAAAAAAACAAAAAAAAACACTAACCTGTAAGCCACAATATAGACCAAAGAAAACCTGGTGCAGACCTGTGCAGGCCCTGTGCGTGCTCCCTCAGTCTCTGTGAGTTCATGAGTTTTGCTTATATTGATGGAGTCTTGTTTTCTTGGTGCCCTCCATTCCCTCTAGTTCTTGCACTCTTTCTGCCCCCCGAGCCCTGAAAGGAGGGATTTGATGCAGTCATCCTGTTAAGGGCTGAGTGTTACAAAGTTTTTCCCTCTTGGTGTTCTGCTTGTTCTATCTTTGTTTCTTATCTCTTTTATCACCTCCTGATGGGAAGATAATGTTTTTCTGTATTTTTCCCTGCTTCTGCTAGCTTATGACCCATAAATTGCATTTGTCTTCTTTTATGTGCGACTATCTTTAATTTTTAAATCATGATCATTCAAACATATGTTTTCACATGAAGACTCTGTTCTCTCATTATTGGCATATTCCTCTAATACATGAATAAAATTTACACATTTACAGTAACTGTTGCTTACTCCCTGACCTTACTGGTGATTTATCCCTTAACACTGAAGTCTTCAACATACAAAAATATAAATTCAATTACTTTTATAAATATGGCTCATTCATCTGTATGCTCCCGGTTGTTTTCTATGGCCCCATTTTGCCTCCTGGCTGAATTTTATTCTTATAGAAGATTATTTTTAATGAATAATTTCTGAGTGTGGCAAAGTGCTTTAGACTCTGAGTCTTTAGAACTTTCACTATTTCTCTGTCGCTCTTGAACAGTTGTAGTGAGGTTAGCAGTTACTTCCCCTGGTGCTTTGAAGAGTTTAATCTACTCTCCATAAACACTGTTGCTCAGGGAAAGTCTGGTGTCATTCCTACTGGTTTCTGTCATAGAAAAAAAAAGTCTTTTCATCCTGGAAGCTTTTAAGAGCTTTTTCTCTGTACCATTGGCATCTTTCAGTTTCACTGCCTTGTTTCAGTGTGGGTTTGCTTGTATTTATTCTGCTTGCTCTCAGGGTGCACTGTCAATCAAGTCTTTTCAACTCAGAGGCATTCTCACCCCTGATGGTCTCAAATACTGTTTCCTGTTCCTCACACTCTTTTTCTAGAAGCTGTGTTTAGATATGCCTCCCAAGAACCTTCAGTTTCTTAAAATACTTTATTTATTCTCCTGTACTTTCTGATGAATTCATCACACATTATAGTTCATTCCAGTCATTCCCTTTTTCATTATGACAAGTCTAGGGTTTATTCCATCAGTCAGGTTTCTGAGTTTCAGTTTTTGTTCATTGCCAACAACATAACTGAATCTTTTCTTTATATGTACCTCTTACTGTTTTTCTACTCATTTATCGTTATTTCCCAATTACACATTATGTATGAGTATTCATTTTTTAAATTTTGTTCCTTTAATATCCTAAGCATCATTGTAAAACCCCATAGGGTTGTTTTATGAAATCAGTTTTATTTGAAGTGAGTTTTTCTGATTATTCGCAATTATTTTTAGCATTCTATTTTATCTATGGATTTTTTTAAATTTTTGTTTTTGTCTACTTTCTATTTCAATTCCTTTTTCTGCTTTCTATTTCTGCCTAAACCATTGATCTCAAGTCCATCACTATGTGACTTTTATTTCTTGGTTTCAGGATAACACAGCAATCCAGAAGTCACATCAGCAGTCTGTTATGACATGTTCCTAGGCCTAGAGCTTCCAGGAAAGCTCTCATCCTTTAAGAGCTATTTAAAGGATACACAGTGTCAGCTTCCTTTCCTGAGGAGAGCCATATTTCAATTTATATCTTTAAAACAATGACTCTGATCTCTGTTCCACCTTACATCAATCATATTTATCAAACAAGAATAAGACACCCAGTCACCTGTGTCCAAGTCTAGTCTCAGAGCTCAGTGGACTGTGATAATTGATAATCCATCTGCAGTTAGTGAAAATGTTTGTTTTGCATTCATTCATTCGTTCATTCATTTATTGAGATATGGTTTCAATGTATACCCAGGGGTAGGATGGAAGTTTCTATACAGCTAGGATTGCTGTTGAATTAATGATCTTCCCTCAGTCGCTTGAATGTCTGATCATAAGCCTGCACCACCACGCCTAGGTCTTTCCCTTTCAATTCTTCTCTTTTTCATTTTACCTTTTTATATTTTATCTCTACTTGCATGCATTTAAACATATAAGATGGATCAATGCAAATATTCATAAAGCTATTATGACTAGAATATGGACACTGAGAGCTCAAATCTAAGATGAATATATTGATCTTTACATTAATTCTCTGGCCTCTTAGTCTCAGAACCATAGCCCTGTGATGCCCAGAATCACAGGAACTAGAAGGGATCTGATGCCATCAAGCACCACTCTTGTTTTGCTGGACCATCAAGATTTCAGAGTTGTCTATGACATTAGTTTCTTATCAGTTACTGAGTCAAGAGAGAGAGAAAGAGACAGAGGGAGAAAATAAAATCAAAGAGCAAATATGAGAATCAAATGAGCTGGGAACCTAGGAGAGCAGAAGGTGATGGCTCATTATTCTGGTGAGACCTGTAAAGCACTAATGAAAACTGAACATGTGCAGTGACCATCAGAATAACGTTTAAAACTATGAATGCCTAGGCATCTGTTATGTACTCACTATTTTAGGAAAGTATGTATGTTTGTTTTCTCTAGGGAACAGAGGGTTCTGGTCAGTAAATTAGAAGGTACTACATCTCAGAAAAGATGGAGTTCTGATGTCAGGTGATAAACATGCTTTCAGGTACAGGTCAAGTGTGAGGGGCACCTGTGCAAGCAATGCTGCCCAGTGCCTACAAAGACTAAGGGCATTGTCCCAGGCTGGGGTTACAGTAGATCTGAACAGAGACTGAAATACAGGAAATGCTTAGGTATAAATACATCCCCCAAAGATTCATGTGGCAGGAGCCTGGCTCTCTGCGTGGGATGTGAGAAAGTGATGTGAAAAATAAGGGTCACCAGAAGCGCTCTACTCAAAAGAAGAAGGCAAGTCTCATGGGGCAAGTTCTCATGGAAATGAGTTGTAATAGAATAGTGAGTCTGGCCCTTCCTCTTGTTCTGGTGTCCTGCTTCACCACACGCATGCTTCCTCACACACCTGTGCTGAGAGACTATCTTGTGCATTATATGAATGCAACACCTGTCAATTAAAAAAAAAAATCTGATGGCCTATAGCTTAGGCAGGAAATAGGAGGTGGGACATCCGTTAGGCAGAAAGGATTCTGGGGTAGAGCCAGATGTGCAAGATTGGAGCAGCAAGATGTGAAGAGGACAGATGCATGTTACCTGAGCAAAGGTAACCAGCCATGTAGCAGAATGTAGATTAGTATAGTGGGTTATTTTAAGTTGTGAGCTAATCAGAGAAAAGCCCAGCTATATGGCCAAGGTATTGTAAATAATATATTGAGTCTCATGAGTCATTATTTTGGGAGCTTGGGGCTGGGAAGAAACCCCCCACAACACACCTGCTTCTGCAATAGATTCCCTGTGCCATGATGTGATGGGCTTAGCAGAGAGCCATCATAGTAACCACTGTCATACTTGCGGGACAGTCAACCTCCCAAATTATGCTCTGAGTAAATAACTTTATAAGTTACTGTGCCTCAAGTATTTGAGATATATATATATATATATATATATATATATATATCTGATATAATGACAGAAAGTGTGTTAATATAAAAAGTCTTATTGGTGGGGGGTTGTCCCATGGGATCAACAGCTGTGAGAGAAAAAGAAGCAGAACTGTGTAGAGGGGGCTATTGACTGTGACAAAAGCCTGACCACAGCCAGAGGCAACTCCCCTGAGAACTTCAGGGCTAAAGTGCCCCCATTAAAGTCACTACTTGCTTTTTTCAACCACCTGGTCTTTACACTCCTATTCCGATTAGGAGACAGTGCTTTAGGACAGAGAATGGCCATGCCAGCTACCAGGCAGCTATTGACTGCTAGCTCTCAATGTAAGGATTTTGTATGATTGGGTAACTGTCATGGTTATCTGGGATTTCTATCTTTAAGACTTATTGTTATTGATGTGTACATGGGAGGGAGGAGTAAAGGGGTTGTGCATGTGAACACACTTGCCTTCAGGAGCATCAGATCCCCTGGATGTGGAGTTATATCTTGGGTGCCAGGAACTAAATATGGATCCTCTGGATGTGCAGCAAGTGCTTTTAACTTCTGAGCAATCTCTCCAGCCCTTCAGATTGGTGGGTTTTCTTTTTCAAATGTTTTCCACTCCATTTCAAACATTTTAATGGGTCTTTTTAAACCATATTGGCCACAGCACTATGCCTGTGGTACCTAATGGGTAAAATGGTCCTGAATGCCCCAGAGGGAAGCCAATAGATATAATGATGGTAACAGCTGCCCTGTTTTCCTGTGACAGTATATGTGGTGGCCAATATCTGTGAGGGTGTGAAAAGGCCGTTCTGCCCACCTCTGCTGATTCTCCACAGGCTCCTCTTAGCACATATCAGCTTTTTTTTTCAGTGTATGGAGCAGAAGCCCTCGGAACTACCTGCATAGTTGAAAACTCCAGGCACTTGCTAACACTGGCAGAAGAAAGGCAGAGAGAAAAGTGTCTTGGCTATTCCATTCACAAAGGATATTTCATGTGTTAGCGTCTATCCCATAATATGACTCTACTGGAAGACAGCCTCCTGAACAGCAGTAATGAAGGTTAAGTGAGATTGTGAAGGTGAAGCCTCAATACAATGGGACTGGTCTCCTTGTAGAAGAAGACTACACCAGAACTCAGCCCCTGCCTTGACTACACAGAGAAGAGGCCCTCTACAAGCCTGGAAGCTTCCTCACTAGAAAGCAATAACGAATCTTGGTCTTAGCCTCCAGAATCATAAGAAAACTAAGCTCTGATGTTTAAAACATGTCCACATTAACCTGGCTGTACATTCCTTCTGTTTGTCTACTCCAAGAGATGTTTCCATAATGGTTTGTGTAATGCATATGTGTGTGGATGTGGGCACACAGCCATGGCATATGTGTACAAGTCAGAGGAAAACCTCGGGTGTCAGTCCTTACCTCCTATCTTGAATGGTGGGGTCTCTTTCTTGTTTGCACCCTGGATATGCCAGGCTAACTGGCCCACACATTCTTGGGTCTGTACAGTGTCTATCTCTCATCTCTCATCATAGGGGCACTAGGATGACAGATATGCCACTCTTGGCCTGGCTCTCACATGGGTTTCTGGATTTGAACTCAGGTCTTCAGGCTTGTGCAGCAAGCACTTTTACACACTATGTCATTTCCCACTTCCCCTCATGCAGTCATTTTAGGAAACAGATTCTCACTAGAGTGCTGGTATACACCAAGGAAGGAAGGAAGGAAGGAAGGAAGGAAGGAAGGAAGGAAGGAAG
>NW_026586463.1:2787115-2891518 GCF_907164565.1 Psammomys obesus
AAGGAAGGAAGGAAGGAAGGAAGGAAGGAAGGAAGGAAGGAAGGAAGGAAGGAAGGAAGGAAGGAAGATTCTCAAGATAAAATTCTAGTTTGGATAGTTCATCTGCTAAAGCACAAACACAGTGACCCTCTGAGTCAAGGTCTTCTGTGGCATCCAGTGTTAACATATTTTATCACACGCAGTCAACTGGCATAAACTGTCTAGCAGTCTCTACTTCCAAGGATACTGAGAGTTCACAGAAAAGAATCTATCAACTCAGGCTCAGGGACAGACATAGCACAATTCTTAGATGTTTAAAGAGTTTATTTCTTCTACACCCACTGAGTGGACTTAGCTCAAGATTTGGCCCCTAATCTAATCACCCACTTTGCATAATTATAGCATAAACTAAACACAAAACCTGAGTCTCACATATTATCCCTGGGGCATTAGTTGAAAAGATGTAGAACAATGAGCCTTGGCAGGGGCCCTTAGGCTGTGTGAAAGTACTCAGGAGCTTATACCCACAGGCAAGTGGCCCTGGGTCCCTTTCCATATTGTGCCAGTCCTCGTCAAGTCTCTGTAGTGTCACAGCTTTATATCTGGCAGCTCCTTGCACTGGGATGCTGTCCTTCTAAAGATCCCACCGTAAATTCTGATCTTTAGAGAGAATCGGATACCATCATAATCCGCGGGAACCATTTCAGAGGCTGTTCCGGGAAACACACGGTGTTAATTCAAGCAAGTTAGAATCCAAAGAGCAGTTGTGTGAGCCAAGGTTGCCTACAGGTGATCACAGCTAAGAATAGAAAGAAAAGTGGAGCAAGGCTGGATTTATCACTTCCATCCCAGACAGTGTTCTAGCTCATGCAGCTGGAAACAGTTCCAACAGTTAACTTCCCTCAATTTGATTCCATCAAGACACCAAACTCCCTTGATATAATGAGTTCTGCACCCTCGTGTCAGCACTGCTACCCATGGGCTTGGGAACACCTCGCTCATCACACTGTCTCACGCAACGTTCTGAGCAAGGAGCCATTTCATACTGAGCAAGTGCCAGTGGCTTCACACTTACTGACTCCACCGGCCACACTCTGTTCCTTAATTTCCCAGAGCACGCTGGTCTGATAGAATGGCTTGCTGCAGGCTTGGTGGCAGTGTCAGAAGGGACAAGACAACCACATGAAGCTGAAGCTGTGTGCTGTATTTCAGCTCAGACAACCAGCTTTCAAAGGCAACACATGCTTAGTGTTCCTGTTCCCTTAGCTAGATGTAGATGTGGGAACCAAAGCCAAAAATTGGCCCCATTCGCTGGTGTGTCAGAGACTTGATTCCTGTCTTTGCTATCTTGGAGCTGTCCCCAAAGAAAGACTACCGCCACCTACAGTGGAAGAAGAAACTGTGGGCCATGTCTTTGCATTATTGCATCATTTCAGCGGGGGAAGCTGTTCTCTGAGCACAAGAACAGTGGCAAGAGGCCTCGCTGGAGATAATCTGGGATGCCACTTCATATCCCCAAGTAAAGACGAACAGAACAGTGTGACAATCCAACGACATGCTGGCTGCTACAGACACTGAGCTTCCAGGAATTTTGATTTCAGTTACTCCAGTGGATCAAGACCTGACCAGGTAGAATGCCAGCTGAGGGGGTGGGTGGTCGAGGGAGGAAGCAATAAATACCAATTACGGTTTCATGGTCTGTTGCAGATACAAGGTGAGGCATCTGAGGATGTTTTTCTTAGGCTTCAGCTTTTTATTTCTTTCCATTGCCATCAATCTTATGGTTCTTGTGACGATGTTTAATTTTACAGTTAAGTCAATGGACCACCATACGAAGTCACATTTAGACCTCTGGGAAGGGTTGCATAAGCTGGAAAGCAAGCTCTTGACATCTGATGGGTCTTGGGGCTCCCCTTGTCAGGAGCCAGTATTGTGGGCGGTGTGAGGCAGGAGAGATACGTTAGTTTGTAAAATGGCTGCCCTGTGAGCCAATGCCCTGTTCACTGGGATCCCTCTTTGTTCCCTTCTTTATCCCTGTGTTCCTCAGAACTGTGTTTCTTAGACTCTTCCCCAACTCTCCCCCTTCCCCATGTCTTATAAGCAGTTATAAATAAGGGAAAGTGATGGGAAACCAGAGACTGGGAGGAGGGGAGAGGCTAAAGGCATTCCTCTGCTTCCGGTGACATCTCTCGCAGCGGCTACATCCTCCCATGGCCTAAAGCCACACTGAAAAGCCTTCCATGGTTCCTGTGACTGCAGGACCTGGTTTCCTTACTTTGTCTCACCAATGGGGTGTATTTTTCACTTCTGCAGTCAGTTTCCTGTGCTACACTCCTTTTAATTTAAATTTTTACTAGACTTTCTGTCTTCATCATGGGGTTTGTCTAGCCAAGCTATAAAAAGAAGTGACATGTTCTTCTGCATCTTCTTCTCCCCCCCCTCTAAAGTAATGGGACGTGCTTCCATTTTATACAGATGTATCCAACTCATTCTAAAACAAAAACAAACAAACAAAAAACCTATTGATATATAATTTACATACCATACCCATTTAAAATTTAGAACAAAGTGATTAATTATTTAAATGGACTCATGAGTGTTTAGCATATTCTTCATAAATTTTGCAGCCCTCTTTACTAATTCCAGAATATTTCATCAACACTGAACAAAGCCTCATATCCACAGGCAGCCATGGTCAACCCCTTCTGGGTCTCAGTCCCTTAGACTATAGATTTACTTAATCTCTAATGGTTTGCCTCTTCCGGACACTGCCTACAAGTGGACTCACATGGTGTTTGGCCTTTCGTGTCCAACTTCTATCCGTAAGCATGATACTTTTTAATTTTTTAAGATTTAGTTATTTTGCTCTAAGTGTATCAGTGTTTTGCTTGTGCGTATGTATATGTGCCAGATGCTTGCTTGGCGCCAGCAGAGGTCAAAAGACATTGGATTCCCTAGAACTGAAGCTACAGACAGTTGTGAACCATCATGTGGCAGTGGGGAACTGAACCCAGGTTCTCTGCAAGAACAACAAGGGCGCAAGCTCAGAGATGTCTCTCCAGCTCTCAGCATATCATTAAACCTCATTCATGTTATAATATGCATCAATACTTCATTCCTTTTCATGGCTGAAGAATACTTCATTGTATAGACACACCATAATTTGCTCATCCATTGTCAGCTGATGTACATTTGGGAGGATTCTAATTTATATCTATTATGAATGAGTTTCATATTTACTGGTATACACATTTTTGTGTGGACATGTTACAAGACTTGGGAACATTCTTCCAGGTCATATGATAACTCACTTTACTTTTTGAATTCAAAAAGCGATTAATTATTAAAAGGTGTTTTAAATAATAATTAAAAGGTGTCATTTCCAAAGCACTTATACCATCTTATGTATTTAATTCATTGTTTTCAATAGCTAAACAAAATTTCACAATATGCCAATATGGGCTTTTTAAAATTATTTTAAACCTCCTATTATTAAAATACGTTTAAGTTCTCTCTGTTTTTTCATTATCATAATTAATCATTCCCTTCTATGGAAATATACTTCATGCCCCTTCACGGGTATAAAGACTCCTGGATATTAAACTCCTACACCAAAGAATACATTTCTGCTTTGAAACGTACTGAAATGTCCTCCAAAAGCTTGCTGATTAACCTATACTCCCACAAGGGCAAATGAAACATGAGACTTCCTCACAGCCTGCTGACGGCAGGCACATTCTTGGCTTTGGTAATCTGGCAGGGAATGGTTTGCTCTTCTTTTTAGTTGCACTGTCCTGGTCATGAGCAGCGAGCACCATCTCTGCAAGTCCTCGTGTGTCTATTGCCCAAACAGATCACGTGACTGCTTCGTGCGTCATGGGCCCAGGCTCTCACTAGCAGCCACATATCTTTCCAGTTATCCTGTGGAAGGAGGTGCCAACATCACCGGGAGAGGCTGAAGCTAGCAAAGCAGAGTGGAATGAGGAGAGAGGTTTTTTGAGAGGGTGAAGATTATTTTTAAAAAACAAAAAAGAAAAGGAGGGAAGATTTAACAGGACGTTGACCTGCTCCCAGGACCCATGAGACAGCTCAGCATCTCAGTGTGCTTGCTTCCAAACCAAACACCTGAGTTCGACCCCTGGAATTCTGGAAAACAGTGGCCTCTACCGAAATATGAGGAGTTCTAAATTATTATTATTTGTCTACATTTTTGTTTACTTACACACAAATACTTGTTTCAGCAGGTGCCATAAGTTTGACATCCTGTGTGTAAACACTTCCCCCAAATGCCTATTTAAATTATCCAAGTAACAACATAACTCATGACCTTTCCAACTATCATCTTCATTAGCACTGAGTTTCTTCAAACAGAAAGCTCAATAAATTACCCTTATGTAATAGGGCAGCTAAATTCTGCCATCCCACAGAACAGCTTGAGCTTTGAAAAGCTCTGATGTGTTAGGTTTCAGCTATACCATTCCTAGGCATATATCCAAAAGATGCTCAAGTATACAACAAGGATATTTTTCAACCATGTTTGTAGCAGCTTTATTCATAACAGCCAGAATCTGGAAATAACCCAGATGTCCATCAACAGAGGAATGGATACAGAAATTGTGGTACATTTACACAATGGAATACTACTCAGCAATTAAAAACAAGGAAATCATGAAATTTGCAGGCAAATGGTAGGAACTAGAAAAGATCATCCTAAGTGAGGTATCCCAGAAGCAGAAAGACACACTTGGTATGTACTCACTTGTAAGTGGATATTAGACATATAATATAGACATATAATATAAAAATCTGTACACCTAAAGAAGCTAATCAAGAAAGAGGACCCTGGGTAAGATGTTAAGCCTTCATTCAGAAAGGCAAATGGGATAGACATCGAAAGAAGGTGAAAATAAGGAGCAAGACAGGAGCCTACCACAGAGGGCCTCTTAAAGACTCTACCCAGCAGGGTATCAAAGCAGATGCTGAGACTTAGAGCCAAACTTTGGGCAGAGTGCAGGAAATCTTATGACAGAAGAAGGAGATACAAAAGGAAAGGTCTGGAGTTCTACAAGGAGAACAACAGAACCAAAAAATATGGGCCTAGAGGTCTTTTCTGAGACTGATACTACAAGCAAGGACCATTCATAGAGATAACCTGGGCCCTCTGCACAGAGGTAGCCCACGGCAGCTCAGTCTCCAAACGGGCACCCTAATAAGGGGAGCAGGGGCTGTCTCTGACATGAACTCAGTGTCTGGCTCTCACAGAGGAAGACAATGCACCCAATCCTGATGAGACTTGATAGGCTGGGGTCAGATGGAGGGGGAGGAGGACCTCCCCTATCAGTGGACTAGGGGAGGGGCATGGGAGGAATTGAGAGAGGGAGGGCAGGCTTGGGAGGGAGCAAGGGTGTGGCTACAACAGGAATACAAAGTGAATAAATTGTAATAAATAAAAATTATATCTTAATATTTCTTAACTTGATTATTTCTTAACTTAATATTATTTCTTTTTTAAATAAGAAGTAAAAATAATAATAAAAAAGAAAAGCTCTGAAGTGTAAGAAATAGATTTTTAAAATCAAAAAGTTACAACTCTTGCTTGTGTGTTACTGAAAATTACCAGGAAGTATGAACAGTTCAAAGAAATACTGTAAAAATCAAATGAGCCCTGTTCAAGAGCTTACGACTTAAGTGAGAAGACACATTGCAGATACAAAGGACTCCACTTCCTAACCGCTTTACTGGATTACCGGGAGTGGGTGCCATAGAAAGCTGAGGGCGGAGGGTCCGCTTCTGTTGGAAGAGGGCTGTCCTTGCAGGCACAAAGCCCTGGAGACAACCCCTGACCACCTTAAAGAGCAGGAGACCACACAGCAAAGCTTCAAAGAGCACATGGGATTTGAACCAACCTTACAAGTTTGGTAGGACCAAGGGACAGAAGGGCAGCAGAAACTGAGCTGGCCAGTCAAGCATGTTCTAAACACCTCCATAGTCTTGAACACTAAGTATGAGTGTAAGCTGCTACATTTCTAACATTTCCTTTTACTTATGTGTTTATGGTTGTATGGGTTATGTCACATTTACACAGTGAGCTCAGAGGCCAGAGAGGGCCTCCGATTTGGAGCTGGATTGTAGGCAGCTGCGAGCTATGTGATGTGAAAGCTGGGCATCAAACTCATCTTCTAGAAGAGCAGAATGTGTTCTCAGCCTCTGAGCTGTCTCCAGCTCAGAAGCTATGCTCAGACCCCCAAAAGCTTGAGACTTGTATGTACACCCACAGAAATCCCTGGCTACTGTGAATTCTTCCCAGAGATATCCCAAGCCTCCTAATTTCTCCTGCCTCGTGTCCTCAGGTTTCAGTTACTATACATATATATCTTCATATTTTGGTTCTAAAATAATATGCCACTTCCATATTTCAACTTAACATTTTTCTTGCCACTTATTTCTAAATTAACCTCTAATCTCTTGTCTGTACCTTTTTTTAGACTCAGTAACTGATGAACTACTGTATTGCCACCGACAACTCTGAAATCCTAGTGGTCCAGCAAAATAAGGGTGGGTTTCTTGCTTACTCACACATGTTGGGCAGTATTTTTCCACTGAGGAACACAAGAGTTCCAGGGTCCACAGAGTAATGAAGAGCTAGGGGTCCTTTGGGATTATTGAAGAACCAAACCTACAGTTGCCTGTGTCACCCGTAGTGACGTCGCATGGGCAGAGCCTGGTGGAAACCCAGCTGTAAGGGAGGCTGAGAAATAGGGGACATCGTTGGGGTTTGATGGGCACTCTGGGCTCCGTCACAGGAAGAAGAAACCAGTGACTGAGTTAGAGATCCTCTAGGAAACCACTCCAAAAGCTGGTGAGCGGGAATCAGGAGCTCAGAGCCATCAGCTTAGCTGGTCAGATACTACTCACCAAAACAATTCCCACTTGCACGTCATCTTTATGAAAGGCAAACAGACTCAGCGTTCCTCTTTCATTGTTCTTGCCATCCTGCTCTCAACCTCCAGATTAGAGCCTGGAAATTTTAAAGTGGTCTCAGTTCCCTACATGCCACTACTCACATTCACATGCACGGTTGAGAATTCCAACGTGTGACTTCCTGGGCTGAAAACCAGCTCGCATGTAGGACTGCTTTCTCTCATGGAGGACCTCAGGCGGTCTGCTTACCTGTCCTTTCCAAGATCCAGGAGCTTCCGGCAGCCCTTGGCTTAAGGCCTCCTCCCATCTCTGAAGCTACCGGGTTGTACGGCATCTTTCTCACAGCAGCTCACTTCCTTGCCTCCCTCATCCACTTTTGAGGACCCTGTAACTGCATTGCACCTAAAACTGCATTGGAGAGAGCAAGACGCTCTCTCCTGGTGATTAGCTACTTGACAGCATCAGTAAGTTTGGTTTTCCTCTGCTGTATCATAGCACACGCACAGGTCCTCAGAGTTAGGACAGACAGAGTTTTGGAAGGCCATGTCTCTGATTTCAGATTCCTACAGGACATTTTTAGGCCACAAGCAGATTCTATTTGATCAGTCCAGTGTTTTTGTTTTTAATATTGACATTTTGGGATATTTTAAAATTAAATGCTTTTAAATTAGGAGAAAAAATATATTTAAGTATACATAAAATATCCATGTCCACCTTCTCTTGGAAGCTCAGATCAGTGATCAGGACTTGGAGTCTCTTGTTAAACCATTGTGAGGTGGTGGGGTAGATGGGAAACTGGGTCCTCCAAGCTGTCATAAATGCTGGCACTTTCTGGTACCCATACTCCCAGACCCGCCTGCCTCCTTTAAATTTGTAAACTTTATAGCAAGTGTTACACCCACATCTATGATTCCAAACTGTCATTTTTCCCATCACTAGATGTGCCCTCCCTCTCTGTCCCCTCGCTGAGAACTCTACCCCTGCTCTGAGATGCCACAGAAACCTTCCTCTTGATCCTAGGAAGCAAGCAGGCCTATGCTTAAGGAGGGGCACGCAGGGTGCTGCTGGGTTTTTAGGCAAATACAAGACGCTTGAGGCTCTGTGTCAGAAGCATGGGACAGAAGTGCAGCCTGCAACAGGGGACTGGTTTTAAATCACTGTCTCCAAAGTAACCTCCCCCCCTTCTTTTTCTTTAACTCCACTCCAAGCCCTGCCTTCAGCCCCTGGAATGAGATGTCTCTTAATGAATTTCTTTACTCTGATGACAGGCCTGATGCTGGCTCCCCTCCAAACCAGCTTCCATGTCCTAGTGGGCTTGCGTGAAGGGCAGATCTCTTTGCTGAGCAGCTCGCAGCTCCAATGCGCCATTAATAACCTCGTAGCCTGCGCTCAGTCTTCATCAGCACGTGATGTGCAGCCTGCCCAACAGAGGTCTTCATTACCAGGCAGGCCCGTGGCTTCCCGGGCCAACACCTGAAAGTCACATTAGCCAGGCTCCTATCACAGTCCTCACAAACTGACAGCAGGAAAGGGGCCCTTCGAATCCGAATGGTGCCCAAACTTGCCCAAATGTCCCAGAGCAAGAAGCCAGGAATATAAGTCTCCCCAGCTCCTGTTCCAGGGGCAGCCTTTGTTATTCTGCGGTATTCATTAAGTACATTCCCTTAAACCAACCGTATAGAGATTAGAATTTTTTTTTGGGGGGGGGGGAGCATGCACACCTTTAAACCCAGCACTCAGGAAGCAGAGACAGGTAGATCTCTGCGAGGTCAGCTAGTCTACCGAGCAAGTTCTAGAACAGCCAAGCAAACGTGAGAAACACAGAGAAACCTTGTCTCCAAAAACAAAAAAACAAAACAAACAAACAAAAACCACTTGGGATTCACTTTTCCTGAACATATCCTTGACATATAAAACGGGAACAAGAAGTACATCTAAACTAAACTATTCAAGTTGGTTCCCTGCCATTCATCCTAAGGCTGCCAGGATTCCTGTCTGTAGCTACCAGCATCCCTGAGTTCTTTCCCACATTGAGCCTGCATCTCTGAACTGTTTACTCTCATCTCAGTGTGAGGTGGTAAGGTAGACATTCTAAGCCTCCCAGCAAACGGTTCTAGGAATAGCCCTTCCCTTCTAATGTGGTTCAGATGACATGGCTGGAGGAAATCAGCTTCACACTGAAAGATGCAAACTCAGAGGTGAACACAAATTTCCCTTGAAAGATGGACAATGAAGAAACAAAGATGGAGAATAAAGCAAGTCTCCCACCCATGCTCACACAAGTCATCAGGCCTAAGGACCTGGGAGCAAGGTACCTATAAACCAAGAGAAATGGCTTCAGGTCAGTCATATTGAAGGCCAGCTGAGAAGCTCCAAGAAGGTGCTTCAGGGCTCTGGAACTTGGAGCCCAAAGAGGCAGAGAGACTCCTGGACTCTGAGACATCCTGTGTCTAACACAAGGCGAGCTTCCATGCCATCTCCTCCAAAGACATGAGCACCACTGTTTTCCCATAAGTATCTCCCTCTAAAATCAAATAATGGAAGGAAGAGCGTTCTAGAATTGGTGCTGAGCCAATTCATGCCATCTCAGGTAAGCCCATACTAGGGACTCTGTTCCCCAAGAATGCAGTGGTATGTGGCCAGTGCTGAGAAAAGAGGAGGAGTCAGCAGAATCGCCAGAGGCCTTTGGGGAGCTGGGTGGGAGAACCGTAGGCAAGTGGCTTGGGATTCTGGAAATGCCTATGGACCCAGCACTGGACAATGTGCAGTTCACAACTCCTCCCTGGGAGGGATGAGGAGCACTCTAGGGGTTGGTACCAGAAGGTTCCAGTGAATGATTGTGAAGGAGAGTGCTCACAACAGGCCATCCGTCACCCACATCACCCACCTTTTTCAAATATTTAACTGTGCTTACATGTTACTCACAACAGAAATGGTGATGCTGTTTACCCATCATGAACCTGTCTCACTGAATCATGGATGAATCCTAAGTGCCGGTCACGGAAGGATGGCTGGCACTACAGCATTACAGAGGGCAAATGCTGCCTCAGAGACACAGCTAAGACCAGTGAGGAGCCACACCTCTGCCTCATTCCTCCTCATCCCCAAACATAGCTGAGGGGACAGCATCCCTCAAGTGGGAGGTTCCCAGCCAAGGGAGATTAAAAAGCAGCAAGCTCTCCACTCTGCCCTGTGCGGTCCCAGCTGTGGCCCTTCAGCAGCCCCCACCCCCCGGCCCTCCCCCTGCTCCTGCCCTGCTTTCCCTACTTTGGTTTCCTGAATATCCTTAATATACCTTCTGCTCTCCTCAGACCCTTTCCTGCCTCGTGTGGAGAAGAAGCAAGAATGGCATACGGCAGTCAGAGTACAGGCTGTGTGACTCCTGGTTTACACTCCACGTCAGTGACGCATAACCGTTAAAACATTCAGCTTAGCGTAGAGGCCTGCACCACTATACAGAACCTAGCTGCCGTGTTTGCGTGCCTCCAAGGCAAACTGTGCAAACTGGGGGTTTCTCAAGCACGTGCCCACCAGCAGCATGGCAAAGAAAGAATTCTGTTCTTATTCCGCTAAGCGTCTTCATTTCATAGATTGCTATTTAAACAATAACGTGAGTTTACATACAGAAGCCTCTTGAATTTTTCTCATTTGGTGTATACTAAATTAAGAAAGGTCACAATGACACATCATTTTGTACACCAAAAAAAGTTAACCAAAGACACCCAAAATAAGTCCACTAGCATAGTTTCATGGTAGACTATGGAGGTAGATCCCCAGGTCTACCTACGGTTTTGTTAGTGGTTGTAGAGTATTTTTCTTGGGGTTACACTTTCATTTACCCCGTCGCTCTCCTATTTATAAGCACTTACGTTGTGCCCGGCCTTGCTATTTTGCACAGCGCTACAGTGAATACACGTGTAAGGGTCATCATAAGGATGACTTCCCAGAACTGGGATCGCTGTGCCCCAGGGTGGTGGCAGTCTGTCGGACAGAAATCACAGATACCGCTCTCACAGACAATCTGCAGAATGGAGCTCCAGCTTAACAAGCCAGAGTCGTTACAGCTAGGAGGCTTCGCGTGCAGGCTTTGCAGCTTCCCTCTTGCCCTACACATTTCAGTTGACAGGATGTCCGTGTCTTATTAAATGGTCTCTATTATAAGAAGATGAATATAACATTCTGCAATGGTTGGCCAGGAAATTGGTTAAAACTGATATGTCCACAGAACACTGAAGAGCATCCTCTGCCTGGCTAGCCACAGATATTCTCTCCCTGGCTCAGTCTGGGCAGGCATTCAGAAACTTTTGTGTGCACACTTGTGAGCACACGGCAAGTGTTCTGTGGGGACCTGCTCAAGGACCAGAGCTTTAGGGCTATCCCTTCTCTTCTCCCTTTGTTGCCCCTGAGAAACCCACTCTCTGTAAATGTCTTAGCTACCTCTTTCCTGCTTTACATATGAACTGAATCTTCAGGCTTTTGATTTTCATTTCAAAAATCAATTATAGGCTGACAGTCTCAGTAACCGAAAATAATAGGTCTATGGCCACATTCTGCTAGGTTTTGGAGTTGGGTCAAGACCGCTTAATGACGAAACACCACGAAGCTACCAGAAGCAATCTGGAATTTGTGCAGATGCTAAAAGTGAGAGCTAATTCCCATTCATACCCAGTGCTGGGCACAGAAGCAAGTGGACTAGCCATGGCAAATAGCTGGCTATGTGGGGCAGACTAGGCTCCCACATCTAAAATCTGTTAGAAATACTGACATAAGCACAGTTAATAACTAGGTAGCCATCAAACCCCCATCCATTCATTCCCATGGTTTGGTTGCCTCACCTTTAAGCAGGTCTGAGCAGGTACCCCACTCAGAACTAGTGGGGCCCCTACTTTTCTTTCCTAGCATCTTTTCTTTGCCTTCTTTCTTAGATAGCTCACACCAGTGGCTCTCAGCCTGTGAGTCATAATAACCCCTTTGGAGGTTGAACCCTTCCATAGAGGGTCACCTAAGACCATCAGAAAACATAGATATTTACATTACAATTCATAAAAGTACCAAAACTGCAGTTATGAAGTAGCAGTGAAGACAATTTTGTGGTTGCAAGGTCACCATAACAAGAGGAACTGTTGCAGCACTGGGAAGACTGAGAACCAACTGTCTTACATGATTCTCCTCACGTTTTCTGTCGTCAAGTGGCCAGCATAGGAAAATGCAAAATTAATCTAATCCAGGGCGACTGGGTTCAAGTCACTGCTTACAGCAGTTCTTGAGTTAATTCACTCTCCTTCAGATCAACGCTCAGTTCTACAGCAGTTTTCTCCCTCTAGTTTCTCCTTCTTAGAGCTCTCTCTGGGGAGAGCTCCCTGAGGAGCTCAGAGCCACCTGGCCATGTTCCCATACTGTCTGTGGGCTCCACTGTTGCCTTTCTCCCTGGATACAGGGTGGCCTGCTGCTGTCCAGTGTTGACTACAGCAGGCACTGGCCTTTGTCAGACTGTGACTTCACCCATTTGGTCCTTACGTGGAGCAGCCAGTCCTAGAATTCTTGGCTATCATTTCTGTCCATTCCCACCATCCTTTCACTCCCATCCACCCCAGTTTCTCCAGCCTGACTCCGTGAGGCATCTCAAAGGCATAATCATAGATTAAAACATGAGATTTATTCTCTCACTTTAAAATACCTGGAAGGAGCTAATTCAGGGTTTGTATGCCAGAGCCACAGGCTATCGAAGACCTGGTTTCCTGAATGCTTACAGCCATCTTGTAACATTTGCATTACAAGATGGCGGCAGGGGCTCCAGCCACTAGGCCCATATAGACATACTGCAATGGAAATAAGGGACCCTAGAAGGATGCCAGGTACCTTCCAACCAGGATGCTCTCCTGGAAGAAGCCTTCCCAGGAGCCCAGCTCAAATTTCTGCTTACATTTCATCCTCTATAACATTTCTTTGGCTCTTCCAGCCACAAATGTAGCAAAACAAAATAACAACAACAATTCACCCTGCAACCATGGGATTTCCCTGCTGCTTAGGGAAATACGCATCCGTTACTTCTGCCCCAGTTTGTGACATCCAGGGCCTAAACTCTCTATCATCCTCTCAGACTGACTACAAGGCACTGCTCACCCTGGCCTCAAAGAGGACATGTCACCAGCATCTCTTCTGACCTCATCTGTACCCTCTGACACTTCTATGCTGCTGCAGCACACACGCACATTCACAGTGCCCCTGTTCTCCAGCCTGTGAAGGGCAGTCAGCTGTCCTCGGCGGCTACTCCTGTGGCTACTCACCACTGCTTGGTGCCTTTTCTTCTTCCCATAGCCCCCCAAAGTAGAGGGTTTGAGGCTTTGACTTCCTTTTTCTTTCTACCCTTGACTCCGATGTCCCATCTAGGTCCCCTGTTTCCTTTAACAGAGACAAAATGGGGGAGAGAATGGCTGCCAGGGATTATGGGGGAGAAAACATTAAACACACTTCGTAATATTTTGCGAATACTGTCACCATCACAGGAGTATTCCTTTTGTTTATAAAGAACACTGTAAGAGGGGGCCTTTTAGATCAATGGTAGAACTGGGGGGGGGGGGTCAGAATGACACCTAACACAGGACACTTTTGCCACAGTGCACAGCAAATCATAAAATCTTAAGACATGGCAGCCTTTACTGTTATTTCAGTGATAAAACAGTCTGCCTGGGTCTTCCTTGACTCTTTTCAGTGCTCCCAAGCAAACGCACTGGCAAGCAGCACAGACTCCACCTCACAAATGGAGTACTATGTCAGAGTTTCTGTTTTGTGCTTGTTTTAAAGCCCATTTCCTAGAAACGGGAAGACTTTTTCCCCCTGAGGAAAGGAGGAATTGCTCAGAAACCTAACTTCTAATTAACGCTGATCCTGGGTACCCTGTAACCGTGGGGGAGTCAGGGGTCTTTAGGGAAGGGGGCTAATTGGAAGAGGAAAGATTGATGAAGGTCAGTGTGGACAGCGATGTGGAATTATGGCTGGAGGCTGGGTCAGCTGACGTCAGGCCTTTCCAAAAGGGACCTCATCGCAGGAGTGTAAATTACTTCTTACCCCTAGTGACCTCCTCCACGCTTTTATGTTGTTTGTGTAGCACAAACTCAAGAGAGCATGTGAGCTAAGTAAGGCAAGATGAGAATTGATCTATTGACAGTCAGTCGGGAGGCTGACTCCAGGAGTCACCAGAGTCCCTGAACCAGAACTGAGCTTCAATAGATTTGAAGAAACATTAGAAAGAAAACAAGGGTGTACATTCAGTTTTCCCAAGTGCTCATCATCCTGAAACCACCAAAAGTGTAGCATTTCCTGGGAATAAGCAAGCCATCCCTAGAGATATGGAGCCATAGGCAAGTCCTTAATTTCAACTTAGAGAAAAATACAAATGAGAAAATTTGCACATTAGAGGTCCTTCAAGTACAACCCACAGAAATGGAACAACAGTGTAAATGGACCACAGGTTTGGTTAGAACCAGGGCCAGGAACTTCTGAGATCTAACAAGTTGAAAGAAACTCCAGATTGGGGCAGAGAAACAAAGACCTGGGCTGGAGCAGGGTTTGAGAGGCCAGAAGACTTTCATGATGCACATTAGCAGCAGTCCTGGAAGGGGAGTCTCCAAAGAGCCAGGAAGGGGCTGAGTGAAATGTGGTCAAACAAACGTGGACAACCCCGTGCTAACCGTGGAGGAGCTTCCAAAGGAACACTGGGATCTACTTGCTAATGGGGAAAATAAGAGGAGTCTCTCCATGTGGGCAGAAAGGAACTCCACACTGGGTTACTCAGAGAATGGGGTGGGGAGGGATGGAAGGATGGAGGAAAGCCTAGGTTTCCTGGGTGATGCTCACATAGAACAAACGTCTGCATGCACAGTCTCACTTAATGTATACCTCAAACAAATGGCGCAATACTATTCCTATATCTGTACTAACGAGGAGGAAGTCCAGGTTGTGAGATTTGGCTAAAATTACAGGATATTTTGTACGAGTGTTTTGCCCGCATGTATGTCTGTGCACTGCGCGCATATCTGGCGGCCACAGAGAACAGGAGAGGATGTCTGTTACAGGCAGTTGTGAACCACCAAGTAAGTGCCACAAATTGGACCTTGACCCTCAAAAATTCATAGAAAGGTCACTCAGGAGATGGCTCAGGAGTCAAAGCTCTGCTTCTGGATCCAGGCTCTAAGTTAAAAGTTCTTTACTTCTGATGTAGAAGTAAACTCTGATCTCAAACTTTTGGCTGCCATCCTCCTGCCTCACGCTCCCAGAGTGCAGAGGTTACAGGCATGAGCCACCATACCCGGCTATTTTGTTTCAATAATAAGTGGGAAAACGCTGTTAGGATAAATTTTTGGAAGGCAATTTTCAGCTAATTACAGAAATTTTAGTTCCGCTCACGGCTGTTCTTTACTGTGGTTAGGCCTATATTTTTGCATAATTTTCTCTGGGTTTTTCCTTTTTAAAAGCTCACATCCGTGGATACGTTCTGAACAATTAAAGAACGACGAGTTACCTTGAAATCGCAGCTGGGACTCCAAATGAGGTGGGGTATTTTAATTTTATTTATTTCTTGTAAATTTTTGAGATATAACTGTATCACCCTCCCTCACATCCCTTTACTCCCTCCAATCCCTTCCGCACACCCTTCCTTGCTCTCAAGTCCATGGCCTCCGTTTTCATTAATTCTCCAACTGTGTTTTGCGGCTACCCTCCGGCAACCTCTCTTGGGGAACCCCGCAGCACCTAGCACGGAGCCCGCGCTGCTTAGCAACTGTGGGCCAGAACTGGGTGGACTCCACACGGCTCCTGACTCATATTTTCACTCCCTTCTAGTAGCTGTCAGTTTCTCTATGAAATTTTAGCTTTACTGCAGAAATTAAAGAAAAAAAAAAACAAAACAAAACAGCCTTAGCCATTTGTGTTCATGTTTTACAACTCATTCTGAGAATTAGTATTTTATAAGAGAATTGTTTTGATTTAAAATATGACTTTTTTAAAGGGGTTATGGTCTTCTTAAGTGTTACTCTCATTATGCCTTGGGGCTGGCAGGGTTTGTTTTTTGGCGTTTTGTTTTGTTTGTTTTTGAGAGGAACAGACACTGTGGTTATTGATGTATTCTTGCCCTTGTGAATTTCCTATCATGTTCTGGGGAAGGAACATGAGAAATTATTTTCTGTGTATAGCTTACTTCCTTTTTTCTACCTCTGCCCCACCTGTTTTCTGGTTGCTTTTCTTTTTTTCCTTCCTATCTTTGAAAATTGAAGTAACTACTGTTATCAATGAATGATTAAAAAAAAAACAGATCATATTTTAACAAAACTGGAGTTAACAGAATGAGGATACTCTCATCAAGGCCTGGGAAAGCAGATGTGAAAATGACAGTCACTTCTCAGCTGATGCCGTCCACCCTTGCCTTTAGTTCCCTCCGTCTTCCCTGGTCTATGTTTGGGTGATGGATTTCTTCTTTCACTTCCACATGATGGAGAAAAAGAGACACGATGGCAGCTGTGGTCGCTACCTACTCCCTTCTGGAGGACCTGGCAGGGAAAAGACCCCACACTGAAATTAGAGACACAGGAGTCACTTATCAATTACAGGTATACAATAAACTGCCCAAGACATGACTTAAGCCAAAACTGAGGGTTTCCTGTGGTCTCTGGACCCAGGGAAAAGTATGCCTTGTCTTGGAATGTCTGCGTTCAGCTCATGACCAGGTTGGGGTTGTCTGATCTGAATCAGGCTTCTACAGGACAACTCTCTTGTCTCTCACACTCCTCTCTTACGCCATCCTGAGTGTTCCCCAGATGGTGGCAAGGAGCCAAGGAAAGAAAAGGGGATGAGCACACATGGGTTTTTCAAGCTGCTTCTTGCACCAAGTTTATTATCTCATCTTCCAAGCCTGAAATTAAAGTAGGCGGGAACCAAAGGCTTCAGTGCAGAAGGCCTAGTATTGGGAGACAACTCAACCCACCTTTCCGAGCCTCCAAATTAAAGCTTAATGCTGGGCAAAGAGGATCACTTTGAAAGCAAAATGCAGTTGACCATCATTATTTGTGGGTTCCATGCTTTCAAACTTGCCTGCTTGCTAAAATGTTGCCTCAGAATGGTGATTCATGGGCATGCGCAGAGCTGCAAAAAATCTGACTCATCCAATGCACGGGTTTTCCCGTGAGGGTCAAAGCCAGCTTTGCACCCATTTCAGCTCTTATAAAAAAAAAAAAAAAAAAAAGTGTGGTCTTTGTGGCATCTCTGGTACCATATTTTAGCACTTTGTACATCTTATTAATGAGTCCATGGTCTCAGATGGCCCAAGGGCAGAAGAACAGTGTTGGCTGGTGTTTCTGAGAATGAGGCTGTGAAATGCCTCATGGAGAAAATATGTGATAAGCTTTACTCAGGCATGATGAGTTGGACTCTGTGTCATGAGAAGTTCAATGTTTATAAATCAACTATGTGTTAAACAAAACATCTTTGCGAAGATAAATATTTGAACTTATGGCATTGACAAAAGATGACCGGTGTCACAGGATCTTAACCCTGTATGTCCCTTACAAATAACTACTCAGCAACCACTCTACGGAGTGTCCATAGTGATTTGATGAAAGATGATCACTACGAATAATGAAAACCAACAGTGCACTCTGTATGTTCAATATTATCTTCAGAAAAGATATCAAATAACCAAAGCTCTAGTCTCATCTCCAGACTAAATTACATACTTCCCAAAGCAACTCTCTCTGGCAAATAACCCTAGGGTGTCACATAAACCAACTTTAGGACACCAGGCCCTGTGGCACAGGCCTGTAATCCCAGCACTCTGAGAGGCAGAGGCAGGTGGATCTCTGTCAGTTCAAGGCCAGCCTGGTCTGCAAAGTGAGTCCAGGACAACCCAAGCTACACAAATCCTGTCCTGAGGGGGGAGGACACTTTAGGATGAGGTCTTATCTGGTGGAAGGACACTTATCAGTGGGACCCCTAGTAACACCCTTTCTGATTTCACCCTATGAGTAACTCTAGCCAAAGCCTAATTTGGTAGTAAATGCAGGAAAACTATGAGAATAATAAGGATTCCAGAAAATAAACCAGGAAGCAAAATGTGCTTATCAGCCTTTGAATGAAATATTAAGCAAGAAAGAAAACCACAATTCTAAAATAAAAATCAGGGGGTAAGTTAAATATGCTTTGGGGGCTAGGCAGGCCTATTTTAGGAGGAATTTTGAAGACATTTCGTCTTCTTAGGACGGTGTGTCGCCCAGAGCACTGAGGCACTCAGATGTACATTTAGAGATGCTAGAAAGTCCAGTCGTGTTTCAAAGCACAGTCTCCGTAGTCAGCAAGGCAAGTATCCCAGCCCTGCCATTTTAATGGCTAGGTGACGTGCTCAAACACTTCGTAAGCAGACCACCCACCTTTATTCAAGAGATGGAGGTGATGAGGGAAGGAAGTAAATCTGCCCAGACTCTATGAGTATGACCTAGATACTCAGTAGCTGGCTGGGAACTCTATAAATGACCTCATCCAGTCATCACTGTCCTCCACGGGTGCCATCAGTGCATTACCTCATATAGCCATCCAAAGGGTACTGTCAGTACCCCATCGCCTTCCTGATGAGATAGAGGCAGCGAGCTTAAGCAATTTTGCCAAGAATTAGGGTTGACAGAGTTAGAATTTAATCCAGGGTTTTTGACTCTACCTCCCCCTGGGTTGTCTGTGAAAGCAGCATGAGACAATGTATATGAAAAATGCTTGGCACGGAGCGAGAACACAAAGAGCTCCCTTTGCAGATGGCTTAAAGATTCCCCTCAATAAGAAAGTGAATAAAGCATAATTAATAAAAGTTAAAAAATAAATAAATAAAAGAATCGGGGACAGTGAAAAAAACAACTGTCATGTGACAGGCATAGCAGATAGTTTTATGGAAACATTTTACCGTTTTTACATTTAGAAGTACCTTTTTCATTGTGAACAAAATTTTTTCAATTCTGCTGACTATAAATTTGTAAAAGTATAAAATCTTTCCCAGCGAACCAACTGTAAAAATAAAATGATGTCCACTCTTAAAAAAAAAAAAAAAAAAGAATGTGCCATCCTTCCCGATTTGTGATATAACCAACAGCTAGGTTCCAACAGTTCACAGAACAAGGTACACAGAAGATGCATGTGGGGCCTCTGAAGCACCATAGGTCTTACCCTACCAGGAAAATCATCCCTAACACCCCTGGAGAAACTGTTGTCTGAATTCATGGGTGGAAGGTAGCAAAGTCAGAAGATAAGGTCCAAGGTTCCTATCATTAAAACCGCTCCTGGTGAGGATGAAATTTTGGATGGCTTGTTTCATCTCTCCTTAAATATCTTTATTTAAGCTGACTTGTTGGCTTGTTTTTGTCCAAATTTCAGAGATAACTCTGTTGTTTTCATTTAAAACATTGTAAGTACAATGTGAGGCCAGCTGTGTAAACTTCATGTCTCGTAGGCTAAAACAAAGCACAATTCGGAAGGAGAACTCGAGAAAAAGCTCAGGCCTCTGTTGTCCCATATTTGCTGAAATGGCCTCCTTTGCCATCCTCACACCTGTTTTATCAAGACAGACACGGGACAGGAGAGATGAGCAGGGATGCGGATATGAACGGGGACGTCTGAGCAGACATGACCGACTGTACTTTTCACCTTGAGAGAAGACCACTGTGACTGTCCCTGGACCTTACCTAGTCCTCGGGGCATCCGACCAGCTCTAAGAGCCCATGAGATGGGAGAACACATAGAAAAATTAAATACAAAACAAAAGACACTCAGGGCCCACTGCTGACTGAGAAAGCTCGGCCTGGACAACGGACTCTGAGTGTGGGTCTGAAGAGCACTGGGCACCACAGCAGAACTAAAGTAGACGGATGTGTGCTATAGCCCGAACCACTCCCAACCGCTCCCAGGCTTTGTGTTTGGTGACAGAACCTGGGCAACTGTGTGTCTTCATCTACCACCCACTGCTAGGCTGGAATAGCTGAAGCTAGAGGATGAGTTTCACTCCCAGTTTTATGGGGTGGAAGTCCAGATAGGATGCCCCTCTCTGGGGTCCCCCTTGCTAAGCCACACACCATGGTAGATGACGTCATGATGGGATCCTAAGTGTGAGGGAGGGGTTATAAGGCAAGACAGAAAACTAGAGTAGGGAAGGGCCCAGCCTTGTTCTTTTATAACCACTGTGATGTAAGAACAAACTAATCCTACAGGAGGACAGTAGCCTCATGATGGAATTACCTCCCTCTAAGCCCTACCTATTAAAGGTCCATACCACATCCCATTGAGAGACCAGCACGTGAGCCCTTGAGAGACACAACTCAACCCAGCCACAGCACTACCACCCTGTTTGAGTCATAAAGCTGTACATGTAGAATCTTGCGCCCCAAGGACAGGCACAATACTAGTCAGTGTAGCTAACTTGGCAGAAGGAGTTAGACATGGTAGGAGAGATCTTTTTCATCTCATATCATTTTGTACTACTGAAATTTTGATTTAAAAGAATATTTAAATGAACAGGTGTCAAACAGAGAATCACTCAGCCCTCTCATCTGCAGACGAGGAAAAAGCAGAAAGCTAGAGGGGGTGCTCAGGACTGAGGGAGAAAGATCTGGGAAGAGCTCTGAGACCATTACGATAGGCTGCCATAGCTTCTCCATTTACTGTCCTTCCAGATAGGTTTGCCCTTAGCACAGTGCCTTGTCCAGTCACCACCAGAGAAGCGTCCTCCTGCAGCAGATGGGAACAAATCCAGAGACCCACAGCTGGACAATGTGCAGAGAGCGAGAGACCTTGGAACACTCAGTGCTAAATGAGATGTCTCCATCAAATCCCTCCTCTCACAGCTCAGGGAACCAGACAGAAGAGAGGGCAGAAAAATCCCAAGAGCCAGAGGAAGATACCAAAAAAAACAAGACCCTCTCTATATATACGAACTCACACGCCTGTGGAGGCATGCACGTGGAGAAGTAAACATATGTCCCCATCCCTAACTCAGAAGCTATCTACAGTTAACTGCTCACAAAGGGAAATGCTCATTCTTCTCCAACAGGGTCTCATTGGCATTACAAACCACTCTGAAGGCCCTTCCCCGTGGCCAGCAGCAGCTGGTCAGCACGACAGGAGCTCAGCAGCAGTTTTGAAGGCTCTTTGCCTCATAATGCTTTCTCGGGTTTTATTTTTATTGTTTGTTTCTTTGTTTGTTTGGCTGGTTCGTTGGTTGGTCGGCTGGTTGGCTGTCTGGTTGGTTGGTTGGTTGGTTGGTTGGTTGGTTGGTTGGTTTAACTTTAAAAGTCCTTTGTATATTGTGCCTTCTGGGATTGTGCTTTTGAGACTTCTGTGTGTGTAAATGTGTGTTTCTGTGTGTATGTATGTTTCTTGAGCTTTTTCGTCGGTACTTTTTCTTCTGTTTGTTTCTCTGTTTTGTTTATTTCTTTTTAGATGCTTGTTACTATCGTAATAAGACAGAGAATGAGACAGTATGTATTTGGGTGGGTAGGAAAGTAGAGAGGATCTAGGAAGAGTTGGGGAAGAGAAAATCATAATCAGACTATATTGTATTAAAAATATTTTTCAATTAAAATCTTTAAAAAATAAAAAAAAGAATGTAAGATATGATCCATAATGAGACAGTGCTCAGAAAGTGGAAAGCCAGCCTACAAGTGGATTGGACTATCAAAGAAAGAAGAGAAGATGCTTACATTCAGTCCACAAGGAAAGTTAACTTAAACAGAGCCAAGAAAAGAAACCACGGAAAAGCAATAAAGCAATAAAAAGTCATAAACTGACACAGGAAGGAAATTTTTAAGCAGTAAAATGTTACTGTTAAATCATACTAGAAGAAGCAAGAACAGATGAGACTGAAAGTAGGGATGTAAAGGAATAGCATGGAAAAGTCACAAGTAATCAACCATGAAAGAACAGAAAACAAAAAAGTATAGAGAATAAAGCACCAATCATTATGTAAATTGAAATAAGTCGTTGGAATAAGGGAAGGAGAAAAGGAGGGCGAGGAGAGAGAGAGGGAGGAAAAATATCTCCTATGACTGCAGAAGTCAGACTATACATGGGAGAGAAGATAAGGATCTAGGACAGAAGGAGAGGGAACAAGAAAGGGTTTGAGGGAGAGAAGGAGAGAGGCAGTATACATATAAACATGCATACACATTTAAATGTAGATTATAAAATTCCTGTTATCGTATAGACTCATAAACAATAATATCGGCACCTTTGCATGATTAAACCATCTTTCTGTGCCAGGCGTGGTGGTGCATGCTTAATTCCCTGTGCTTGGGAGGCTAAGGCAGGAGGATCACATAATATGAAAGCAAAGGGAGACTGTGCACGTGGGAAGAGGACCAGTCAGGGGCAGGAGAGGGTAATGGGCAGTGGCTGGAATCATGTCCTCAAAGGAGCCTTCTCTCTAGTAACACTTAATACAAAGATTTGCTAGAACAGTATCTACAAAATCCTGATGTGGGGAGCCGGAGGGATGGCTCTTGGGTGAAGAGCACTTGCTGGTTTTCCACAGGACTACAGTTTGGCTCACAACCTTCTACAACTCTAGTTGTATCCGGTTCCCTCTGTGGGCACTGCACGCACAAACCTTACAGACACATGCAGGCAGAACGCTCACACACATACAATAAAAATAGAGTTTTATAAGAAGGGATTCTCCTTTTTAAATTCTTACAATGAAAATGTGTGGTTTAATAAATATATGCCTTATATAGAAGGCTTGAAGAACAATAGTTGCTGGTTTTATTTTGTTTTACTTCTAGTTTTGAAATGGTCTCATTATATAGCCTAAGTGGGCCTCAATTTTATAATCCTTCTGCCTTCTGCTTCCTAAATGCTGGAATGACAGGTATGTGCTACCATGCCCATCACAGAGAAATATATTTCTGATATCTAACATAATGCAAAGTTTCTGATATCTAACACTTAAGGAGTTCTTAAAATAAAAATGTACTGGATAACCAAAGGTAAGTAGAAATGTTTAAAGCATGCCATGAATAGAAAAGTCATGGAGGAGAGAACTGTTCGTGACCACTGGGTGTGTAACTGTCTTTCCAGAGCTCAGCTCCACTAAAGTAAAAAATCTTGAAAAAAAAAAAAAAAAAAAAAAAAAAAAAAACAACTAAAGAGTAAGATGAAGTGAGGGGAAGGACTTAGAAGTGTGAATTTAATTTTTTTTCCTTACCTAACAATGTGTCATAAAAGCTGTCCAAAATGTATTAAAGAATAAAAGTTTAACTGTATCAAAGTTTCAAACACTGTTATTATAAGACAAAAGAAAGTGTAGAAAATTTGATGAAAGAAAAATTAGGAAAATGACACAAAACACCAAATACAATCAGATAAGCATTAAAAACTCATGGAAGCATATGTGTGTCCTCAAAATGAGAAGAAGTGAACCTACTGGTTAAAAAAAAACTTGCGACTATCAATCATATCAGCAAAATGTGTCTTTCATGCTAATAGAAAAGCAGAATAGGGAGACTTGAATAAAAATCATGCGGCACACTCATATACTGATTATCCCTAGGAAAAAAGATCCCTTTATAAGAAATGATGGACTCCCAAGGCCTGCAAGGCCTTCCTCCTCCCCAGGCTACCGACTTGTGTTTACCTGGGACCTCTCACTGCCAAGTAGACCCCTCCCCCTCTTCTGCATTAGCCTGCCCAACTCCCTACTGGCCTTTCCCGGCACAAAAGGTGCCACCGTGTAGACCCCTCTCCTCCCTTCCCCCTACCACCCAGCTCCCACCCACCTTTCCCAGGACCTCATGACAAGAGAAAAAAAAAAAAACAAAGTCGGGCCAGAAGTTGATAAAGTGGAAACAAATGAGAAAAAATGCATACATAAAGAATCAATGAAATGAATAATTGGCTCTTTGAAAAGATAAACAAGATTGGTAAACTATTAGCCAAAGTAATTAAAAGAAAGGGAGAGAAGACCCCAAATTAGACATGGGCAATGAAAGGTCACAACAGATAGCTAAGAAAAGTGTAAAGGCATACTTTTAAAACCTGTATTCAAATTAACTGGGAAATCTAAAAGAAATGAATCAATTTCTAGATATAACTGATTCACCTAAGTTAAATCAAAAGGAGATCAGTAACTTAGGCCTACAATGAGTGAGGAGACTGAAACCGCAATAAACGCGTGACTAAACAAAGCTCAGATCCAGATGGCTTTGCAGATGAATTCTACCAGAGCTGTAAAGCAGACCCATAGCCAATGCCACTCAAATTATACAGAACAGAACAGAAGTGAGTAGAAACCCTCCAAACCCTTTTATGAAGCCACTATTATATTAGAACAAAAGTCAGATAAAGACAACAACAACAACAACAAAAGAGGACTATAGATCAATATCATTGATAAACATAGATGTAAAAAATGATCAACAAAATACTTGCAAAGTGAGTACAGGACACATCAAAAAGATTACTTCACCAGTCAAGTTAGCTTTATCCCAGGGATATATGGATAGTTCACCATAGGCAAGTCAATAAATTGATATATATGTTACATACGTATGTATAAATTACATATCTATATATATTATAATATTGTAATAACATGTTATATATTATTATATGTAACAAATCACATAATCAAACATAAAGACAAAAACCACATGATCACCTCAAAATATGCATGGAAGCCATTGATGAAACTCAATAACCCTTGATGATAAAAGTTCTAGAAAGAATATGGTTGGAGGGATCCTACTTCAATATGGCAAAGACTGCATATAACAAACCCACAGCCATTATCATCCTAAATAAAATGGCAAAAAATTCAAAGCAACCCATAAAATCAGAAACAAGACTGTTTCCACTCCTATTCATTATTCAATGTAGTGTTTGTCTAGAGCAATAAGACAAGAGAAGAAAATAAAACTGACAGAAATAAGAAAGGATATTGTTAAAGTATCATGTTTGCATATTATATCATGATAAATGTATGAAATCCTAAAGACTCCATTAGAAAAACTCCTAGGACTAATTAACATTGTCAGCAAAAAAGGAAGGATATAAAATTTACACACGAAAGTCAGTAGTTTTCTTATATTCCAATAGCAAACATGCTGAGAAACAAATAATTGAAACAATCCCATTCACAATACCCTTACCCCAAATAATAACTTGGAGTAAGCCTAACCAAAAATGAAAGACCACATTAAATCATTGGAGAAGGATCAACCAGGCATGGTGGAGCATACCTTTAATCCCAGCACTAGGGAGGCAGAGGCAGGTCAATCTCTGTGAGTTCAAGGCCAGCCTGGTCTACAGAGTGAGTCCAAGATAGCCAGGGCTATTACACAGAGAAAGCCTGACTTGAGGAAAAAAGTTAACATTGGAGAAAGAAATTGAGGGGGTGGAAAAATTGAGAACATTACCATTCTACCAAAAACAATTTAAAGATTCATTATGCCATTCATCAGAAAATAGAAAGAAAAACTGTAAAATTCATAGGGAAACACAAAAGACCCAAAACAACCAACTAAAGAAATCCTAAACCAAGTGGATAATGCTAGAGGCATTACCACATTCAACCTCAAATTACACTATAAAGATATAGTAATAAAAATGGCATGATACTGGTCCAAACAAAAAATAAAACCACAGAAACATAAATCAGTGGAACGGCATAGAAAACGTGGATTTAATTCCACACAACTACAACCATCTAATTTTTGACAACAGTGCTAAAAATACAGAGTGGAGGAAAAAACAGCATCTTTAACAAATGGTGCTGAGAAAATTTGATGTGCACATGTAGGAGAAGAAATTAACTCTTCTGTCTTGCTCTGCACAAAAATCAACTCCAAGTGGATCAAAGGCCTCAATGTAAAACCTACATCTCTGAAACTGCTAGAAGAAAAGTAGTGAGTTCATGACAATCTACAATAACAGGCAAGGACTTTCTAAACAGGACTCAGGTTGCTCAAGTGGCGAGGTCACCACCTGACAAATGAGGCCTCATGAAACCAAAAGGCTTTAGTACAGCAAAGGAAACAGTTAACAGAGTAGAGAAGCAGTCTAGAGAATGAGAGAAAATCTTTGCCAGCTAAGCAGCTGAGAGAGCATTAATATTTAAAACGCATATATACATATTCACATACTTACATATAAGTAGATCTCAAAATACAAAACATCAAGTAAAAAACCCAACCTACAATGGATACGTATATCTAAACAGAAAACTTTCAAAACAAGAAATATGAATGGCTAATGAACACTTGAACAGCTTTCAACATGACTGGCGGCAGTGGCGCACACCTTTGATCCCAGCACTTGGGAGGCAGAGACAGGCCAATCTCTGAGTCTAAGGCCAGCCTGGTCTACAGAATGAGTTCCAGGACAGCCAGGGCTACATAGTGAGAACCTGTCTCAAAAAACAAACAAACAAAAAAGAAATCACATCACCTTCTTTTAAGCTATGTAGTGGTGACACACACCTTTAATCCCAGTATTAGGCAGGGGGAGGCAGGTCCCTGAGTTAAGAGGCCATCCTGGTGGCCATCCTGGTCTACAGAGCAAGTTCCAGGACAATCAGGCATACATAGAGAAACCCTGACTCAGGGAAAACAAAAAAAGTTTTCAACATCATTGGCCATCAGGGACACGCAAATTCAAACCACTTTGAGATTCTATCTCACCTCAGTCAGAATAGCTATCAGCAAGAAATCAAAAGGGCTACAAATGCTGGAAAGGCTGTGGGGTGGGACTGGGTGGGAGAGAAACGATTATTCACTAGTGGTGGAAGTACAAACTGGTGAAGCAGCTGTGGAAATCGGTGTAGCAATTGCTCAAAAAGCTAAAGGTAGAACTACCAGAAAGCCAAACCATCCTGCCCCTGGGCGTGTACCCAAAGGACTCTGTGTTCTTCCATAGAGATACTTGCTCATCCTTGCTCACTGCAACCCCATTCTTAACAGCTAAGCTGCAGAGTCAGCCTACCTGTCCATCAACTGATGAATGGATAATGAACATGTGTCATCTATACACAATGGAATTTTGCTCAACTTGCAAAAAAAAAGAGAGAGAGAGAGAGAGAGAGAGAGAGAGAGAGAGAGAGATGAAGTAAGTGGGAAAAAAAACCTCTTGAGTTATATTACCCAGGCCCAGGGAAACAAACGCCACATGTTTTCCTGCATACGTGAATCCAAACTTTGAATCTCTATTTGTGTATATTTAACTTGGAATAAGTGTCCAAGGCCAGAGAACTAGAAAGAGGTCACAGGGAGGGGACCTACTTTAAGGACGGGCCGAGGGACAGTGAAATGTAGGTAAGATGAAAGTAGAGAGAGAACACTAGGAGTGAAAAGTGGGAAGAGGATGGGGGTGGGGGACAAGGAGGAGGGTTAACCCAAACGGAGAGGGTATTAAAAAAAAAACTTGGAAACCTGCTGTCTTATACCAAATTTAAAAATAATTTATAATATTTTTAAATGATACAGTTGAAGTGGCTTGGTGGTAGAACATTTGCCTCATAGGTGCAAGGACCTGGGCTTAATCCCAAACCTTGAAATAACAATAGTAATGATAAAGTTTTCCTGCAGGCATGGTGGTACATGCCTACAACCCCAGCGCTTGGGAGGTAGAGGCAGGAGCTTTAGGAGGAGTTCAAGGTCAGCCACAGCTACATAGCAAGTTTGAGGCTAGCATGGAATAAATGAAACATGCTTGAAAAAACCGAAAGCTATAGAAAGAAGCCCGGTAAAAGTTATTAGGAAATATCCTAAAAATCATGTATATTATTCCATTCTAATTTCATGAAGATCTATGCCATAAATAGACATTTTACCTCCTTATGTGTGTTCATAAATGTGTCTTGGCCAATAGGGAAGTGTATGTGCTCAGTGTTAGAGCCATGGGACAGAAATCTGGTGAGAAAGATGTTCGACACAGGAAGGAATGTGATATCTGACCTGTTTACAGTTTCTTCTGTGGGGAGCTAGTCAAGAGCAGACCAACTCTCACGGAGTTGATTCATCTCTGTAATTCCCTTCTAACAGTGCACCTCCTTATTGCGTATCTATTGGGATGAAGCACTTCCAACCCTTCCCCTTGGTGAGCCAGTAGTGTACCTCCTGAAAGGAACTCCAAAGTGTGTGTGAGAGCGAGAGAGAGAAAGGGAGAGAGAGTTGCAAAGCTGAATTCATGTACATCACACATACCAATGGCTGTACCAATGAGCAATATTGGTTGGTACACAGGACACAGGAAGAAGAGAGTCTACAGACTTGCCTAGGCCACACAAAATTCTAACAATGAGTTATCATCACCCATTACAATATAGTTTGAATCAAATAGTAAAAAAAATAAGAAGACTATAAGTTAGTTGTAGCCAGCAAAAGACAGTCACTGTGCTTGAATACTCAATGTCATTTGGTGCTCCCATCAGACACAGAACACGCAAATGCAAACTTAAGTTAGGCAGCACTTACATGAAGAGCTAACAGGCAAGGGCTCTCATAACACAAAGGACAGCCCATGAAGGTTTCCTTGAAGAACTAATGAATTAATCTGGCCGAAGAACCTATCTCTCAGCAATGAATTTCAGGAAAGCTTGCCTGAATCCTATAATAAGTGACACTTTCAAAACTACAAAACGTATAAAACACTTGCAAAACAACTCCTTACTGTGATGGCTCTCAGGATCCGCCAAAGCACCTTATTCAGGCTTGACTACTGCTAGGCCTTTCTTTGGGAAGCTCAACAGGCCCACATGATGCTTCCTGGAAACATGAATAATATATCCACAGTGTTCAGAGGATGAAGCAAAAGTGATTTACTCCAAATCCTTTCAAGTGGCAAATGTTTTAAGTAGACATTTTCGATTTTACGAGGTTGCCAACCCTTTCACTACTATGTGAAGTGCTATATGTGCTGAAGGCATCTTAAGCTTCATTCATTCTCTTCAGACACCTGCTGGGCTTGCGGCAGGGCTGATGATGCATTCATCTCTGTAAGGACTAATTTGCTGGATTCAGGAGTAGCAATGAAGTGGGCTCTTTTTCTACTGCCCAAGTGGGAGTTTGCAAAAAGATCCAGACTGACCGTATGGGCAAAATCCAAGGCAGCTGTCTTTCTACTTTACGTTCTCACCAGTCCCACTGGAGAGAACAAGAAAGGGCTTAGGTGAAGTTAGGAGGTCAGGGTCATCATTTCCAACCACTCTACACAGTTCTCTTCCTGCCAGCAGAGGAAGGGGCTGAGGAAGCTATCTCAGCTCTTCATAGGGTCCCGGCAGAGGGAAGAGCTGTGGTAGGGACTGAGTGCATACAGTTCCTGCTGGCTTTAGCTGCCCCACAAGGGCTCAGCTTCCTTTCAAGTGAGCGCTTGAAATGTTAATTCTTGCCCACTGGTAGGTTCAAGTACAAAGCACTCAAACAGCTAGAAAACAACCAGGTAGTCATGTGTCCTTCACAGCACTGACCCATTAGTTCAAATCACAGCATCCCAACTAATGTGAATGAAAAATCTACATATTCTTATAAAAAAAAATGACTTTAAGTCACAAATCTGTAAACACTGTCACCCTCTGGGGATCTGTCTCAGTGCCCCTTTCTTCAAATAGTCTTTTACTTGATCCTCCCTTCTTACCCTGCAGTGCTCATAGACATAATAGAGATGAGGCCTCAGTGCATTCAGGTCCCTGCATACAGATGCTGTTTCTGTACACGGCACCCTAGGGTGTGAGAAGACCTGACCATCCATCCCTGCCTCGTCTATCTTTTCCTATGGGCTCTTGGCTGCCTCGTTTCTGTTGTCTGATATGGCTGGTGACAAATGGTCTAAACACTTGTGTTTCAGGGGACTTCTAAACTTCTAGCCTAGGCTCAAGATCCCTCTGGAAAATTTCCGGCATGCTACCATATCCTTCTAAGTAGAACTTTGAATTCCATTGCCATTGTTGAATCTAAATGTGCACCCTTCAGCGGAATCCTAGGAAAATGACTGATTAAGGTCGGGCTACATCTGTCTAAGTTTTGGTTTCATTGCTCTGAAGAGACATCATGATCATGGCAACTCTTATAAAGGAAAACATTTCATTGGGGCTGGCTTACAGTTTCAAAGGTTCGGTGGGAAGCATGAACAGTGTGCAGGCAGATGCGGTGCTGGAGGAGCTGAGAGTTCTACATCTAAAAACATTTAATTGGAGATGGTATGGTTTCAAAGGTTTAGTCCATTATCATCAGGGCAGGGAACATGGCAGCTTCCAGGCAAACATGGTGTTGGAGAAGGAGCTGAGTTCTACATCTTGATCTGCAGGCAGCAGAAGGAGACTGTGTGCCACACAGGGCATAGCTTAAGCACAGGAGACCTCAAAGTCTGCCCCCACAGTGACACACTTTCTCCAACAATAGTGCCGCACACCTCCCAGTAGTAGCATTCTCTATGGGCCAAGCATTCACATACAAGAGTCTATGGCGGTCATACCTATTCAAACCACCACAGTGCCCACTCTCATGAACATAGTAAACATTTAAACCATTACTGAGTTGAGAGCTCAGAAAAACTGAAGCACCTGGCGAAAGAGGCCCTCAAGGTCTCAACAATAAGGAATCATCAGAAATATTTGCCTCAAGGAGCATCTTCCGAGAGTTCTTTCTTAGGGAAAGGAAAATCAGTAGAACAGAATTCGATCTGGTGATACCAAAGAACTCCAGTCGTAGGAGGGGAAACGGATCAGTGGGTAGTGTTTGACCACAAGCATGGGGACCTGAGTTAGATCTCCAGAGACATCATGAAGCTAGACATGAAGCTAGCACACACCTATAACCCCAGTGCTGAAGAACTGGGAACGAAAGGAGCCCAGCTGTTCACTGGCCAGTCAACCTAATTCTAAGCCAGCAAAGGACCCTGTCTCAGAAAACATGGTAAAAAACGTGAAAGAAAAGATACTGGAAATTACCTTTGTCTTCTACACACACACACACACACACACACACAAATTCTAGTCACTTAGAACTCAACAAAGCTGTTGTTTTGTTTTATTTTGCTTTTTAACCAAGTATGATATGGGTCCCCTTGTAAATATTCATAAGGAGTTGATATATGCAAATATATTATTATTAGAAGCAATCTGAATTTATTTAGTGTTAACGTTAAAAAGTAATACATCAAAAATATAATTTCAAATATAAGCCAAGATAAGATGCTATTGATTAGGAAAAGATTAAATGGAGCCTTTAATAACTGAGTTAATTTAAGCAAAAAAAAAAATTAAAGTGTAAATCATACGCTTAATAACATAAAGTCAAAACAATGAGTGTGTACAAATGAAAGACTGCCACCGGGCCGGAAGTGCCCACTCCACTCTTAATTTCTACTATTCTCTGTGCACAGGCCAGCCAAGGGCGGAAAGTTGGCTTTCTGAGATTCATGGGAAACTTCCTATTGATGTCAGCGAGTGCACTGCCACACGCCCTGAATGTTCTTTCAGCAGATGGCACGGTTGTTCTCAAGTGGACTTATGGCCCTCACAATGAAAGCTTTCTGCCTCTCCCTGCAGAACTGCCTGAGGAGGCCTCGGTGGGTGAGAGAAGAATTGTTGGCTCTCCTGGAGGGCTGGCCTTCAGCGCAGGAGGCTTGCCAGAACCAGAAGAGAGGTTACTTAGGCAACCAGGTCCCTGTAGAGCATGGCTAGCCCCTGATCTAGACCCCTAACCTGAAGCTTCCTGTTTCCCATTGTAAAAGATATAAAGTGGTGAGAAGAAGAAAAAGAACATTTTTGACTGGAACACGATCCGGAACTCGACCAAGTAGAGTTCCAGCAGTGGAAGGAAGTCTAATGAGGCAGAGGCAAGCTAAACACTAAGTGAGTGCCTTGGGTACACAGGAACAGGAGGGCTGGCCAGCAGAGTCTCGCTGAGGGAAGGCTGCTCAAACCCCAGGTCCTAAGCTGAAGATTCCCTCAGAATCTTTCATAAAGCAATAGAGGGCTGTTTTGAACCAGTAACAGACAGTGAAATGTTTGTGGCAAGAAGCTGGGACATCCATAGGGCAGAAGCAAGATTGGGAGCTTAAGGAAAAGTCTCCGAGGAGTCTACGGGCAGACTGCACTCTGCAAGCCAAGATAAGAATATTCAGATCTGAGAGCATGGTCAGGAACTCATCCCTGTACCAGTCAGAGGAGATCTCAGTGCTGCTAGGTCCCAGGCCCCTTGTAAGCAAAGCGAATAGCAAGTGGCTCCTGACCCAACCGTGTCATTTGTATCATGAAATGCCAACTAGGTCTAGAAATGAGAAAGCTACTCCTTGAGTATGTGCAAATGTAACAGGCAGGAGGATGAGCAGAAAGAACAGTGTGGTAGAGGCAGGGCACAGATTGAAGACAGAGGCCAAAGTAAAGAACAAGAAATGCACGTGGAGGTTGGGTGTGATGGCTCATGGGTATCCTAGGAATCTGAGGCCAGCCTGGGCTACATAGTAAGTTCCATGGCAATCTGGGTTGCACAGAAAGACTCTGATGCCCAAAAAAGGAAAGAAGGAAAGAAGAAGGGAAGAGAAAGAAAAAAGATAAAGATGAAGAAGAGGGAAAAGAAATACTTGTCCAGGATCCAGAATCTCCGCTATATGAGACTACCAAGCCACTCACCCCAAAACTCTGTACGAGATTCCAGGAGTCCTGAATGCCCAGCTCCTGAGATGCCTGCCACCGCCTCATTTACAGTGACCTTCCCTCTGCAGCCCCATCCTAGAACTTAGCTTTGACCCCAACATCCAGGAAAGCCTAATTACTTCACCAGAGGCCTACACGGAGCAAGGCCGTGGATCAAAGCAGGCAGGGATGGTCAATTGTCACGTACTGCCGAAAGGGTCATCATAAGGATTATCATGGGCAAGGAGACAAGAGTCAGGATATGTCTGATACCAATGCTGGCTCCAACTCCAAAGTCAAGAACCAGGAGCCTCATAAGGATACAGTGAAATAGAGAGAAGATGAGCACTAGGAAGGTGCCTATGAGTGTTAGTTCTAAGGAAGGCTTTAGTAGCAACCATATACACCCAAACATCGTAGTCTGAAAGCCTTGGTGGTACCCTTCTTCCAGCATCCTGAGATCACTCTTTACAATACTCCCTGTATTGTTATTGTCACTGACTGACTTGCCTTTGTTCCCATAAGGCCAGGCACTATGTCTTATTCAGCTGAGAATTTAACACCCAGCAGGCAGTAGGGTGATTCGGGTTGATTAAGTGAACCTGAACTGAACTGGCAAGGTTCCAGCATGATCAAATCACTTGGGAGTCCCTGGGGTAATGTTATCCCAGGGTTTCGTCTGTGTTTCAGAACTCAAGCATCTGCTCGCTGATTCTCCAGGGTGCTTGTGGAAGAAGAGAGGCACCTTTGTCAAAGCCACTTTCATCCTGTCACTGGGGTCTGCCCTGAAGCCCCATTGTCCCTCAGCTTTGGAGCCATTATCTGCTCGACATGAATAATGTCCTCTGAGAAAAGTCACTAATTACATCAATGAAAATCATCCTCTCAAATGTGCGATGATTTACAGCACACACGCAAACAATTATGTAATAATGACTTTCCAGTCTTTTTGTTTTAAGCTAAAGTCAGTTTTCTGCCTATGCTGTGATTATTTTTTTTCTAGAATCTTTTAATGCTTGCCCCCACTGTCAGTCTCCTGGAGAAATCCCCCAACTCTGCACTTGTATGTCCTGTCTGAGTCACTAACCAAACTTCTCAGTCTCTATCCCAAGTTCATTCAAAAGCCCTTTCTTTTAGTGCCTGAGTTTTCTGACCATCTTATATGCTCTTAGCCCTAGTTTGCTATCCTACCTGCCTTATTGGTTTCTACTCAGTGATTTGTTCATGTGTGAGTCAGCTGTGAATCAGAGCCCCGTACTCCATGAAGGTGGCCCTGGTGTCACTGAGGTGGAAGATGAGAATGGAGGAGGTGAGAAGGGAAGATGGGGGAGGGGGCAGGAGCGTGGCTCTCCCATGTTTGGAGGACTTCCTCCACACCTCTCTCAGACTGCTCTCCAGGGCCCACCATCTCTCTGTCCACACAGGCAGATATGACGTTCATTCTGAGAGGCCCCTGTGCTATGCTCAGATGGAAGAAGAGATGACAGTCATTCTGGTAAGCTGTTGACCTCTGGGTGTCCCTTCCATTCAAATGTCACCTTCTCTGTCAAGGCTTCCCTGGCTATCACTTCTTCCTCTTTGACCCCAAAGCCCTTTCTTCATGTTTCTGTAATAGTGTTTATCCTGTGATAGGACTTAATAGAACAGTAAATTATATCCCTCCCTTGAGATTTTTAGAACGGATGGGAACATATATACAGGAGCCTAAGAAATGGAGCTCACAGCACTAGCTTTATGACATAACAGATGAAGCTGGATGGGAGAAGGCACCAGCCCTGCAGCCAAATGAGCTTCCTAATGTGGCACACGCACCCCGATTGGCCTACCTTATCCATCTGGCCACGCTGAGCAGCTGGAGGACTTCTGGTCTCCCTGACAGAGCAGATCAGTCACACAGAGGAGTACGCGTGAGTATACCTGCTAAGACGGAGCGGCTCTCAGGGGAGGGGAAAAGGGCAGCCGCTGGAGAAGAATGACCTTTGAATTAACACATCACTCCTTCCAACACAGAGATGTGGATGTCACTTTCCCCTCATCCTAGCTAAGACGGTAGTCACGCCTCCTGCTCCAGGGAGGAGTGAGTGACGGGTGTCAGGCAGGGACAGAGCCTTGTTTTCCATATTGGAGAGGACTCTAGGGCACAGCCAGAAGAAATAAGATGCAGACAATATAGGCACATGGACACACACACACACCATAATTTTCTTTAGAATTCTGTTACAATGGGCTCTGCCAAGGACAGGGCTATCTGATTCACCTTTGTGTAATTAAAGAGAAAAATCATCTGGCTGTCACACGGGCTTTGGTTATTCAGTGTCAACTGAACTAAGCAAGTACCCCATGTGCAGGCTCGTCTCCTGCCCTTGCCCACCTTGGTAACGAGATAGACCAGGGACCTCGGTCTTGTTGAAGCTTCATGGGTGGCATGTCACCCTGACCACATGTAGTCCTGCATCTCATCTTCTCCTCCTTGAGACACTGGGATGTTCTTGACTCCCTGGGGACCAAATGCACAGCAAGCTATGTGCCCAAGATGCTGTTGATCAGAAGCATGAAACGCAGGATACACACAGGTTATGGCTGTCCCCTGCTCCTGTTATATATACCTTCCTAACAGCAGGAAGGGTATGCTGGAACACCGTAGTTCCCCATCTCTCCAAAGCCAATAATCCCCAAACATAGCTAGTCTGAAGCTTCTTGAATCCAGGACCCAATAATACAAGAAATGCCTAGCCCCAAACCTAAAACTGCAGATCTGCCACTCAGCTACTTCCTTTGGAGTAAAAACTAGTACTTCCAAAAAAAAAAAAAAAAAGTCATGCTTCCGGCCCTGTGGTAAGAAAGGGCAGGTAGCTCTGTGTCCCTGATAACAAGAGCTTTTACTTCGGGGCAAGCGTGCCTAAGCAAAGGAGTACAGAAGCAAGGAAGTTAACTGACTTCCTTGCTTGTCTTTTATCTCCCTGTAAAATGGAAATAGTAAACTACATCTCTGGGGGCTGCAGACAAACAAGCCCTATACATGCTCAAAGGTGACCAGCTGTTGCTGTTAGAAGCTTAATAAACTCAGAGACATTTAATTGGGGTTGTTATTCTTGTATCCATTTTATGAATTAAAAAAAAAAATTTAGCAAGGGGCTAAGGGCAGTGGTCAGGGCCCAAAGCTCAGTTTTCATTTTCACTGCTTACTCTACGAAGCCTCACTTGGAACGTCGGGTCCATTTGAGGCCTGTGGGTACCATTCCCATGCAGTTTTATTTCCTCCCCGTTGCATTTCAGACAAGGAGGTCAGTGTTCCTCACCAGCTCACCTACCTACCGTTTCAGACTTGCCAGACTGCTTTCAGTTTCCTCCATAAAAATAAAAGTGCTGGGCTCAGAATAGAACAGCACACTGGAAGAGTTGCCCACCAAAGGGAGAGCTGATGGCAGAAAATAGCAGTTGGCCTTCAACTTGGCATCCGCTTGACCCAGAGACAGAAAAGAGTGATGTCACCGCTTCCCTAGCTGACCCTAACCCTTCCAAACCTAGAGGATGGGAAAGAGAAGGTAGCAGGCCTCACTGGTTCCTTACAGAGAGCACGTTACACAGACACAAAACAGCTTATGTTCAAACTCCCAAAGGAACGCTTGCCAGGAAAATATAGTTCCTTCCCCCCAAGTTTAGAATCTCCTACTACATCCCTGCTATGTCTGGAAGTCCAGACCCATCTCCAAGTACTTTCTAAGAGAAAAGAAAAAAAAAAAGGTAGTTCTATTTTTAAATCACAGTAACTTTTTCCTTCCACTACCTGAACACACAAACAGCTGCCAGAATCATGCATCATTTTGGAAAACTTATGAATGTCAAACCCAAGCTTTCCAGGGCTCTCAGGCACAGGGCAGATGAGGCAACCGTGGCTGCTCACTGAACCTTCTCTCCAGAGCCTGCAAGAGCTCATCTTGATGAGCCCAAGGCAAGCACAAGCTGAGTACGGACTGAGGCAAAGTGGCCTCAGTCCTGCCTCCAGAGTTCACAGTAACCGTTTAACCTTTACCAAAGGCTCTCAGAACCTGAAGAAAACACCCAGGTAGCAAAAGCTACGTTTCCTAATGCACCTGCCTAAGCAGCAGGAGGCACACTAAGGGCTGTGCATACATTATCGAATTTGCACCCAGTCTCAATCCATGAAGTTGTTTCTCTCCTATGTTTAAAAAAAAAAAAAAAAAGAAGAGCAAAGTCACTTGAGGCGCTCAGGTAGCAAATGCCAGGGCTGGCATTGAATGAGGGGCTGCACTGCCTCCAGAGCCCATGCTTTACTGACTGCACTCCTCAGGCGCAGCACCACAGGCAGATGTCACATGTTCTGTCCACCCGGGAGCTGGAGTCACTTGTTCAGCAGTTCTATGGGCACCCACAGTTGGTCAGTAGCTGCTAGAGGCAGAGGATGCCTGACGGCCAGACACTCCCAGCTTTACTAACACAGACCGAGAAACCACAGTCAATAGTCAACCTGTTCTGTGAAGGCTGACACTTGAATGCTCAAACGCATTTCAGGAAATCCAGGAGTAAGAGAGGGTGGAGAGAGCTAGCCTTCTACTGGGATCTCTGGGACACTGGCAGACCCGCCGAGGGTCCACGGTAGAGTCCGGGACGCGAGGATAGCAGCTGTGGGTGTGAAACCATGTTCTCCCCATGTTGCAAAGCAAAAACTCTATGGAGTCTGTGAATATAAGCAATGGAGGTCAGGGTAGTCCTGAGATAGGAGCCTGTGCTGTTTCCGTGATTGCCAGTACATGGGTCTTGACAGCCCTTAGAACCTGTATGCCAACCAAGAATGACTATGAACTCAAGTGACTCCTCCAGACTAGGGCACCATGACATAACCTGATGGGAAGAACAGTCTATCTCTACCAAAGAGAGAAAGGAGATGGGGGGCGGGGGGACATGCTTGATTCTGACCAAGCTTAAACCCAAATGGACTAGGAAACTGATAACTTGAACTGTACTGAACTAGACATGGTGACTGGAGATAGAAATGGGGTCAAGCTAAAGGGATATGGTTCAAGCCTCTGTTCTTTAGATGAGAAGTCTGAACCCAGCCATAGGAGCCATGATAGTTCCAAAGAACTCTGATGGTGACGCTGATTGAACAGAAGAGGACCCAGAGTGGGAAGTATTAAACCACAATTCAGAGCAGTGTTTGGGGGACACCCTGGAGGACGGACCTTGAAAGTGAACAGTATCATAAGTTACATTGCACACCCCCAAAACCCTCGCTGATATCCTAGACTACTTCCTTAGGATGTAGCCTTCCTCCAAAACACAATGGCAGAACATGTAAGTAGGCCAATAGGGTCCACTGGGACAGCGTCATACCCTATTTCACTCTGAGTAGGGCCTCACAACAAGTCCTTGTCTGGCACCTGGAACCCTGGAATTTAAGAGGATAAGCCAGCTAGATATGAATCTAAGGCCATCACAGGCTACACAGAAAAAAAGAAGATGGGGAGGGGATAAGGAAGCAGAACAAGAGGAGAAGGAGGAGGTAAGCACGTTACAGTAACTGAGAAGACAAAGGTCATGGTGGCCTGAATACCAGGAAACAAATGTCAAAACAGCAAACCACCAGAAGCTAAAAGAGAGACATGAAAAAGGGCCTCCCACCCCCTTCACAGTCCTCAAGAGAACCTGACCCTGTGATATTGTGACCTCAGACTTCCATCCTCCAGCACTCTGTGATGATGAATTCAGTGGAGCCTCCCAGTTGGGGGTCATGCTGTTCTACAGTTCCAGCAGCTAACCCAGTGGAAATCTTCCACTCCCATTTCCTCTTGTACAACATTTCCTAAGCACCAACTAAGAGAAGGAAAAGCAAGAGTGTTCTGAGGAATACAAAGACGGGCATTTTCTGTGACAGTCATTTTCAGCCCATCCTGAGGACCGCAATCCCATCTGCTTCCTTGGTCATTGGAAGTGAATGGTAGGAATCTTCCAGAAGGTTACCGGAAGCAGAAGGCTTATTAAGGTCACCTAAGCCCACAAAGCCGCATATGCCTGGGATGGAGTCACCATCCAAACCGTAAGTGCCTCTGCTTCTCAGTAATTATTCAGCTCCAGGTTCCCTGGTAGAACACTAACAGCTAAGCGCTCCCACAGCATGCGTTCCCCCCAAGCCTTGGCCTTGCCATCTACCTTCAGTCCTTCTCTTCTCACCTTGCACACAGGGAAGATGCCTTCACTAACAGGAAACCAGACCTGTATTTGTGTTTCTGGAAGGCTGATTCACCCTATTGTGGAAGCAGACACCTAATCCCTGGTCTTCTCTTTGCCTCTGTACTTACAGCCAAAGAAATCCTTGCCTGTTCTCTGGAGTGAGAAGAAGAAGAATCATGTTCTCACCCAGCTCTTTTGCCTATGGTTCAATCCAGGAGCTCAGCTGATAAATATTCAAAATGTCCTTTTCTTCCAAGGTCATTCTATTACTACTCTTTTGATATTAAAATTCTTATTTTGATGCTCCAAAGCAGAACAAGGAAGCCTCCTTCTCTACACTGCTGACATGATATCCTGATACTCCCTAGTGCAATGGAAGCCTGAAAAACATTTTTTCATGAAAAGAATGTGCACACACACACACATACACACTCCACACATATGTACAAGCACACACAATGATTAGCTACATTTCTGCCTAACTCCCTGCTACCAGACAACAGAAGTAAATAACTAACAAGAAAGGCTAAGACAGTCAAAGTCTTAGTAGGAAAAACATGGAAACTTGTGCTCTTTCCTGTTGAATCCTATCACACTTTCTTCCATTTCCCATCCCTTACTTCTAGGACCAGCCATTGCTCTGGACGCACACTTGAACTACTTCAGCGAAGAGAAAAGAATAGAGAATCCTGTGACTTCCTGTGTACATTTTCCTAATAGAACCCACAGGATTGGTAACCAGAGAATGTTGGCTCTGTAAGAACCCAGACAGAGCAAGAAAAGTTGATAAAGTACAACAGAGAAGCCAATGGGCACAAAGCAAAAATATGCCTGTAGAGCCAAAACCAGACCTTCAGGGCCAAGATGGGTTCAAATAAACCCTAGAACTAAGACTAGAGCACAGAGAAAGAGAAAGGAAAGAGGAGACACGAAATCCTAACTTATACAGAAAACAGCTGTAACATGGCTGTTTGTCTGGATCAGTGGTTCTCAACCTTTCTAATGCTGTGGCCCTCTAACACAGTTCCTTAAGTTGACTATAAGTTATTTTTGTCACTTCTTCATAACTATATTGCTACTGTTATGAATCATAATGTAAATCTCTGTGTTTTCAGACAGTCTTAGGCAACCCCTGTGTCATTCAACCCTCGAATGTGCATTACCTTTCTACAGTAAACTTGACGCATGGCTCAAAGCCATTATTCTCACTAACAGTTAATTCTCCTTCCTTCCCATGATTTCACAAGGGAAATCTTTCCTCCATAGACTTACTATGTTGGTCAACTCCGAATACTTGAGGTAACCAACTTATGAAGAGAAAAGGTGTGTTTTGACTCACCAGTTCGAAGGTTGCAGACCGTGATCAGCTGGGCCCATTGCTTCTGGCCCTGGGATTCGGTAGCAGCATCACTGGAGTTGATGGCACAGCGGAAGGGCACACCTCCTAAGTCAGGAACGAGAAAGAGAAATGGGAAGAAACAGGCCTCATATCCCCTTCATGGGCTCTTCCCTAATGACTAAAACCTGCCAGGCATCACAATCTCTTAAAAGTCCCACCACCTGCCAACACCACCATGCGGCAGACCTAGTCTTTAACACGTGGACTTTCCAGGGACATTCAAGATCCAAATCACGGCATCACTCCGTCCTCAGTTGTTTTGGGTTTTTTTTTTGTTGTCACCTCGATTAGTATACAAAATTCATGAAGGTAAATACTCTTTCTTTTTTAATCTTCTCTTTCCAGGGACTAGCCTAGTACCTGGCACTCGTGCGTGCTTGTTTGATGAAGGCGTGAGTGAGCCCCAGATCACTGCCAATGTCACTTCTTTGATGGAGAAAGAAGAGAGAAGAGTTGTTCCCTGCTGATGTGGGTAACGCCTCACAGCATCTGTTTACAGCCCCCAAGGGAGCATTTTGCTTTAACAAGCCCAAGAATTTACATTTCCAAGAAACACATGTGGTTACTAGTGACATTAAACTAGTCGTGAGCAACCTTTTCTGGTTGAGAGCCAACTCAGGAGAAACACAAATGTTTATGATCAGCATTTTAAAATTTAATGTGAAAATGTCTTCAGTGAATCCTCTGGGGTGGGAGAAATAGTGTAGAGTGTTACCATTGAGATGATGTACTTTGCTGATCAGATAAATATTAATGAGCAAACAAACATTACTTTTATGCCTCTAAAATGTGAATATGAGCAGTAATCCATAGATAAATATGATATAATAAAAAATACGCATTTTGTCTTTGTCTCTAGTTCCTGCCACTGAACTTGGAAGATCTTTGGATCTTTCCTGAGTGACAAGGGTGACAAGAGCAGCCTTTGTGATTCATAGAAGCCTCTTCCGGTCATTCTGCAGTGACTACAGCTGTCTCAACTGTAGGATGGACAGTGGTTGTCAGAGGAACCAACCATATGATTGGGAGACTGAAACTTTTAGCCCCAGACATCTGGAAAGGGAAGAAGTGCTAGAGATGGCTTCAGTCATGGATGACAGTGACTTAACCATGCAGACATAAGATCTCCATAAGAACATCACAGGGAGGAGTTAGGGAGCCGAGGACTTAGTAACCACGTGAAGATGCTTAGAGGCTGGGCAGCCCACAAAGACTCGGAAGGTCTGCACCCTCCTTCACATTTGTCCCTGTGTCTCTACGTTTACCTGTTGCCGAGTGGCAACCTCTACAAGAGTGGTCCTTGACCTCCTTGACCCTTTAATACGGCTCCTCATGTTGTGGTGACCCCCTAGCCACAAAATTAATAAAATAAACTGTAATGTCACTACTATTGTGACTCATAATGTAAATATTCGATATGTAGGATATCGGATATGTGACCCCTGTGAAAGGGTTGGTTGACCCCAAAGGGCTCGTGACTCACAGGTTGAGAAACACTACAACAAGCCAGAAGTAGCCACTGCAGTATTTTTCGAAGTTGTCTGCATTTATTCCTGAACCTGAGTTGGGGGCTGCAGAAAAGCTCTCCAGTGTGTGGGAGCAGCAGCGGCAGTTCCACGGCTTGCTTCTGAAGTATGAGCAGCAGGTGGGACCGAGCCTTTGATTTGTGCCATCTGATACTTAATGCCAGAATTTGTGGGCACATAATGCCAGAATTGAATTGGATTGTGGGACACCCAGCTGGCATTCAAAAGCCAAAGAGTTATTGGAAAAAACACTGCACATTTGAAGTCAGAAATATTGATCTTTTCTATTGTTAGTATATATCAGATTTTTAAGCCACGATTGTCGAAGTAGCTCAGGCGCACACATGTTATCTATTTCGGTTGCTGAGTAACTGTAATATAACTTTTTAATTCTTTATTATTATTATCATCATCATTTATTATAATTTATTCTACTTGTATCCCGGCTATGGACCCCTCCCTCCCTCTTCTCCCCCCATGCCCCTCCCCTAGTCCACTGAGGGAGGTCCTCATCCCCTTCCATCTGACCCCAGCCTATCAGGTCTCATCAGGACTGGTTGCATTGTCTTCCCCTGTGGCCTGGCAAGGCTGCACCCCCCAGGGGGAGGTGATCAGAGAGCCTGCAACTGAGTTCATTCCAGAGAAAGCCCCTGGTCCCCTTACTATGGACCCCACTTGGATACTGAGTCTATGGACTACATCTGAGCGAGGGTTTTAGGTCCTCTCCATGCATTGTCCTTGTTTGGGTTATCAGTCTCTGCAGAGCTCCCAAGACCAGTATTTTTTGTTTTGTTGGTCTCCTTTTGGAGCTCCTGTTCCCTCCAGGTCTTTCTATAGGAGACAGAATTTTTGTTAACTCAGCAAACACTCTACATTCAAATACTCTAAAGAAAACAAGAAGGCAAGAGTTCTAAGACCAGGTAAAGTTCCTGGTATTTAAGAAAATGCTTGCATTGGGGTGGGGGGACCTCCAGGTCTTTCTATCTCCCCTTCTTTAAAACTTCATGCCCTCCTCTCAAGTATTCATTTATTCTTTAAAGACTTCTATCATCTTCACAAGATTGGATCTAATGTCATTTTCTTGTACTTCATCTGTGTTGAATATCTTGGGCTTCCTATAGTAGAATAGTTGGTTGTGCCATATTGCCCTGGGTGTTAATTGTGTTCTCACACTGGCTTTTAGCCTTCTGGGTTGTGTATGGGGGGGGGGGCTATTATAAGTTTAGGTGCTGATTTCTGAGTTTATCTTTGTTACGTGCTTTTCTTTTCTTTTTTGAGTATTTTTGCATCAATGTTTTTTGTTGGGTCTTTGTGTGGTTTAGGTAGCAAGGTTACTTACTCACAGAATGAGTTTGGTAGCATTCCTTCTGTTTCTATTTTGTGGAATAGTTTGACGAATATTGGTGTCAGCTCTTTTTTGGAGGTCTGGTAGAATTCTATGCTGAAACCATCAGGCCCTAGGCTTTTTTTGGCAGGAAGACTTTTGATGACTGCTTCTATTTCCTTGGGAGATATAGGACTGTTTAATCTATTTACCTGCTCTTGGTTTAGCTTTGGTAAATGGAATATATCAAGAAAATTGTCTGTTTCATTTAGATTTTCAAATTTTGTGGCATATAGGCTTTTGTAGTAAGACCTAATGATTGTTTGGATTTCCTCAGTGTCTGTCATTATGTCCCCCTTTTCATTTCTGATTTTACTGGTTTGGATAGTTTCTCTCTGCCTTTTACTTAGTTTGGCTAAGGGTTTGTCTATCTTGTTGATTTTCTCAAAGAATCAGCTCTTGGTTTCATTGATTCTTTGAATTGTTTTGTTTTTAATTTATTGATTTCAGCCCTGAGTTTGATTATTTCTAACCATCTACTCCTCTTGGGTGTGTCTGCTTCTTTTTATTTCCCTAGGACTTTCAAGTGTGCTGTTAAGTTGTTTGTATGAGATGTCTCAAACTTCTTTCTGAAGGCACTTAGTGCTATGAACTTTCCTCTTAACACTGCTTTCATTGTGTTCCAAGTCTGGGTAAGTTGTGCCTTCATTTTCATTGAATTTTAGGAAGTCTCTAATTTCTTTTTTTAATTTCTTCCCTGATCCAGCTGTCCTTGAGTAGAGAGTTGTTTACTTTCCATGCATGTGTAGACTTTTTGTTATTTCTGTTGTCATTGAGGTCTAGTTTTGGGCTATGGTGATCTGATAAGATACAAGGGATTGTTTCAATCTTCTTGTATCTAGTGAGGCTTGCTTTGTGTCCAACTATATGGTCAGTTTTGGAGAAGGTTCTATGAGGTTCTGAGAAGAAGGTATACTCTTTTGAGTTTGGGTGAAAAGTTCTGTAGACTTCTACTAGGTCCATTTGATTTAGGACCTCTGTAAGTGCCATTATTTTCCTCTTTAGCTTCTGTCTAGATGATCTGTCCCTTGGTGAGAGTGGAGTGTTGAAGTCTCCCACTATTAAGGTGTTGGGATTGTTGTGTGATTTAAGCTTTAATAATGTTTTATTTACAAATGCAGGTGCTTTTGTATTTGGGGCACAGATGTTCAGGATTGTGATGTCCTCTTGGTGGGTTTTTCCTTTGATGAGAATGAAGTGCCCTTCCTCATCTTTTTTTATTAACTTTGGTTGAAAGTCTATTTTATTAGATATTAGGATAGCTACTCCAGCTTGTTTTCTGGATCCCTTTGCTTGAAAAACCTTTTCCAGCCCTTTACTCTGAGATAGTGTCGACATTGTTGCAGAGGTGTGTTTCTTGGATGAAGCAGAATGTTGGATCCTGTTTCTGCAACCATTCTGTTAGTCTGTGTCTTTTTCTTGGAGACCTAAGCCCATTGATGTTGATAGAGAATAGTGACCAATGAGTATTAGTTCCTTTTATTGTGGAGTTGGCGGTGATAGTGTGTTTGTGTGCTTGTTTTCTTTTGATTTTTTGTTGTGAGGTTATCTATATCCTGTGTTTTCTTGGCTGCAGTTGATTTCATTAGATTGGAGTTTTCCTTCTAGAATCTTTTATAGGGCTGAGTTGCTGTGTAGATGTTGTTTAAGTTTAGTTTTGTTATGGAATATTTTGTTTTCTCCATCTATGTTGATTGAAAGTTTTGCTTGGTATAGTAGTCTGGTTTGACATCTGTGTTCTCTTAGAGTCTGCATGACATCTGTCCAGGCCCTTCTGGCTTTCATGGTTTCTGTTGAGAAGTCTGGTGTGATTTTGATAGGTCTACTTTTGTATCTTACTCGGCCTTTTTCCTTTTCTGCTTTTAATATTTTGTTGTTGTTGTTCTGTAGATTTATTGTTTTAACTATTATGTGGCGTGAGGAATTTCTTCTCTGGTCTACTCTATGTGGTGTTCTGTAGGCCTCTTGTATGTTTAAGTACATCTCCTTCTTTAAGTTGGGAAAATTCTCTTCTGTGATTTTCTTGAAAATATTTTCTGGACCTTGGAGCCTGGAATCTTCTTTTTCATTATTCTTAGATTTTGTCTTTTCATGGTGTCTGTGATTTCTTGGATGTTTTGTGTTTGGGACTTTTCCAATTTTACTTTTTCTCTGAGAGATGTGTCAATTTCTGCAATTCTATCTTCAGCCTTTGAGATTCTCTCTTCCATCCTTTGTATTCTGTTGGTGATGCTTACCTTTGTGGTTCCTGATCTTTTCTCTAAGTTCTCCAGCTCCAGGATTTTCTCTGTTTGTGTTTTCTTTATTGATTCTAAAATTCTGTCTTGCACCATTTCTTTCATCTGTTTGAATGTGGATTCCTGTCTTTCCATGATGTCATCTATTTTTTTATTCAGTTGCTCTTTATGTGCCTCTATTTATGTGGCTGTATTTGCCTGTATTTCTTTGAGAGCTTTGTTCATTTCCTCTTTATGTGCCTCTAATAACTTGAGAAGCATAGCTTTAAAATCATTTTCCTGTGTTTCCAATGAATTAAAATATCCATTGATTTTGGGGGCTGCTGGGGAAGCCATGATGTCCTGATTTTTGTTGGATGTGTTCTTACGCCTGCATCTAGCCATCTGACAGTCAGTAGCCTTTGCTGTTTGTTCTTGGAGCCTTTAATTCAGACTGGGTTTGTCTGTCTCTGAAGTCTGGAGTATTCTTGAGGAAGATGAGAGAGGTCCACCAGTTTGAGTGGATGTTGTGTGTGTTGGTGTTTCAGATGTAGCGAAAGGAGGAAGGTTGCAGGCACAAGTGCACAAGCACGGGAGTATGAGTGGAGGTGTGCCTTCCTAGAAGGGTAAAGTGTAAGGGAGGAGGGCAAGCAAGCGCAGGTTGTGGTGCCGGCCCAGCGTGTGTGCGCACGTGCCCTGAAACGCTCAGTGGCCCACAGGCCTGTTTTGGTATTGTGTTCCAAGCGCTCATATCTGCCTGAGCTGTACCATCTTGGCTCCAGGAATTGTTTGGCTGGTCTCCACTGGGAGACCCACAGAACAGGGACAGCACTGAGAATGCTGTCCCAGGGATCCCTGTGTTACCTATGGCAGGGGGGAGTGGGGGAGCAGGGGATCTGATGTCTCACTGCTAGTGTAGAGGGACCCTAATGTGGGGCTCTGTACACACGCTCTCGCAGAAGCAGTCACTCGCAGGTGGTCGTGCAAAGAGCAGAGGACCTGCAAACTCACTCACAGGCATTGCGCGGTAATCTCAGAGAGCCCACAGTTTTCTACTCTCAGGTTTGGGTCACCTGTTGGACTTTAGAGTAAGGAGGCACCCCATACCTGAGGTCATGCACTCCCCGCTGCTGCCTCAGCGCAGAGGTGCAGCCGGAAGTGCAGGGGGTTGACAGTTCGGTACTCTCAGACCCTCCCCCCCCCAAGACATCCATGGGGGGCCTGGATCTATCTGTCCCAGGTCACAGGTTGTCCCCTCTAGCCCAGGAAGCCTCAAAGTCACTGCTCTGACTTGGGCTGCCCATCCACTTACCAGTTTTGGAGTTTTGGATCTTCTGCCCTTCAGAAACAGTGCACATTGGTGGCCGCCATCTTGAAGAGCCTCTATAATACAACTTTTTTTTTTTACTTTTAATCCTTTTTCATTATTAAAAGATACACACTATGTGAACATCTAGAATATATGTGAAAATTTAAAATACATAAGTATACATATGTATACAGCAGGATACAGAACACTTCTACAGATAAGGGAACATACTGAAAAAATATTGGAGAGTTTCAAACACAACAATTTTTTTTTCTGGAATAATACTGAAACACTATGATCCACGTTTAATAGATGAAAAAACTAAGCCTTAGTGTTGAGTCAATGAGCCCAGCGTTGCACAGCCACTAGAATACATCATGACATTTCACTAACATCTCTACTTCCTGTTTATGCCAGGCTCTGTGGGAAAGTGTAGGGATGAGAAGACAAAGAAGATATGTTCCCCAAATCATACACATGCCCTCCTTAACCTGAACCCCGTCCTCCTTTCACTGTCACAGAAGCTCTGCTCTGTCAGACACTAGAATCTGCAGAAGGACTGAGGCTATCACCAATTTCCCGAGGCTCTTTTCTCCTCCAGCTTCCTGTCTCCTTGTCCCAGACCTCCAAATCGCCTCCCGTTCTTCAAGAACAAGACCCTGAGGGGTGGTGGTGATGCCTGAGGTGTAAGGCTATCTGGAGGAAGCTGCGTCCTTGTGAACTCACCAGTGTTTTGGAATTGGTGTATTCTAGAGAGGAAGAAGTAGGCTGAGTCTGGAGGGCAGAGTTATGACTTCCTCAGATCAGACTGAAGACTGTGTCAGGGTATCTGCCTCAGGCCACTGAGAGGCAGGCTGGAGGCAAACCTGAATCAAGGGTGTGTCAGAGAATGGCAGAGACTCACTCAAGAGAAACAATGCTTGTGGCAGGACTCATGTTCCCTGGGAGCTACCAGATACTTCCTAGCACCAGACTGAGGCAGAAGCTTATTAACCAAGAATGAATCAAGAGCCAAGTTAGTGCAACTGACTCTCACAGATTCTGTGCACTAGCAGTAGGTACTGCTGGCTCATTGATCTTTAGGTGCCCACTTAGAAAAGCTTCAAATTGCTACACCTCAGAACAAGATTCTTTCAAGAGTCTATGGTAAGGAGGAAACTAGAAATAGTGGAGCACAAGCATTGGACAAATATTTGTTGACAGTTATGTTTCGGTCATGACGCTCGGGGCTGTGTATGACTGGACACGGCAGGCAGCCTTTCCTTGCAGAGCTTATGTGCAGGAAGCATACAAACATCACTATGACGTGATGTACCAGGTGCTGAGAAGGGACGGGAAGCGATCGGAGAGGTTTCTCACTTCTCAAGATGAAAAGATGCGAACAAATTCATGTATGGAAAGGAGCCCCGGGAGGCGAGAGGAAGGGTGAGAATACCAGGTAGACGGAGGACCGTGGGATTCCGGGTTCCTGAGCACGAAGCCTTCTACCTCACTACATGGGGCGCTGTGTTCACTGTGGCGGGATGTACGGATCCATCTCAGCCACTGGTATATAAGAATGCTAGGCTTTCAGAAGGGTAAAGGGTTGATCTGCACCGTCTGATGCAAGGACCGCTCTATTGGATTTGAGACTCTGGAATTCTCCCAGACAAGAGGGCTTGGGACAAGTCTTTTAGTGTTAGGTTGGTTGTTTTCCACTGGGACCTCATCTGGACAGAATTTGAGTCATCATAATCCTTGACTTTTGGCACACTCCCGTTGTTAGTCCATCATATGGCACAGATTCGCTCATTATTGCGTATAAATCATCTTCTTTGAACTGTTGTATAATACCTCATTATATGACTGTAGACATGGATCTCTGATCTATGTCAGAGTTGGCAAGATGTGTCAGTGAAGAAAGGAGAAACTGTTAACTAAATAGAACTGTAAATAAAATAATTGCCCATACGCTGTCAGATAAAAGAGAATCTACTAACTGATTCCATATGTAAAAAATCAACTCCACATGAATAAAAGTCTTATGTGTCACAGGCCCATCCCTGAGACGCCACAGATATTCCACAAGCTGACGTGAAGTGGATATAAAGCCTCAAGAACACAGCTTCATCCAGAAGAATGACTGTGACCCTAACACTCCAAGCCCACTCAGTGCCCAGCATCTAAACGGATAGCTATATAACATGGAGAACATTGTCTAGTGCCCTTAAAAACTGGGAGATCAGGGCATGTGCCCTCTAAGGCTAACATTCAGCCACATCTACAGGTATCGACTCCTGTAGATACCAAAATTAAAGGCAGTACCATACAGCTCCTGGGACACCCAACCCATATACCACATTCAGGAGCATGATGCTGGCAGAGCTGGGAGCCGCTGCAGTCATTCTGATTGCCACTTGGCCCATGCTCAAAGTCCTGAGAGGCCTAGGAAAATACCTCAGCTTTAGCCTATTCACCACCTTCACAATCTGTTCAGATACACAGGGCTGTCAGGACCCAGGGAATGTCACAGAGGAGGCAAAAAACTCAATGAGATACAAAAAATCAGGTAGATAATTAAAATGAAGTGATGAAGATACAAATAAAAGTTCAGTAAAAAGATATAGATGGTGAAAAAGAAAATTTGAAATGAATAGTTTAATAAGTTACATTAAATATATAGTCAGAGTCTACAATCAAGATCTAGATAAGGTAGAAGGAAGAGAATTTGAACTTGAAAATGGGTGTTCTGACATATCCCACTTGGGAAAGAAAAAGTTAAGGGAAGAATGGTTAAAGAGGGAGAAAGGAAGGAAAAGAGAAGGGAGGGAAGAAAAAAAGGAAAGAGGGAGATAGAAGTAAAGAAAAGAAAGCAGAAAAGGGGAAGAAAAGATACAGGAAGGAAAAACAAGTGAGGCAAAAGGAAGGGAGGGAGGAAGAAGAGTGCTTATGAGGGCTCTGGGACACCATTAAGTGGGTGCATTTTGAGTATATCTTAAGGAAGAAATGAAAAAGGAAGAAGAATATTAAAACTTTGTCAGTGAACTAAGAGTTAAGAACATCTCTAATCTTTGCAAAGATATGAACACCCATGTGTAAGTATAGGACTCAATATAGACACAACCAGAAAAAAAAAATTCTCACCACAGTTTATTATAGTGAAGCCAACAGTGTTACAAGACAAAGAATCTCAAAAACAGCAACAGAAAGGGCACTTCCGTTGAACTAATAGCACATTTCTTAGCTGAAACCTTCAGAATCCAGGTAGAAATGAAAAGATGTATTCCAAGTCCTGAAAGAATACGGCTACCAGCTGAGAACACTACACCTGGCAAGGCTAGCCCTAGAGATTAAGAAGTGAGAAAGAGCCATCTTCAGAGATCCAAAACCAAAGGAATTTATCATTATCCAATTAGCATATCAAAGAAGCTGAAAAGAAGCAAATTAAACAACAAAAAGATAACTACGGTAATAAAAAGCTGAGAATATAAGTCTTACACAATATACAATAAGGTAAATCAATACACAAAAGGTAAATAGAGAAAAAAAAATCAGACAATTCAACACAGTAAACCACCAAACCACAAAGATGAATAAGAGGAAGAAAAATAGAAAAAGTTAAAAGAAATGTAATAAAATCCCAGAATAAGTCTTTACCTAAACATAAGTGTAAACAAGCTACATTCAGACTACTTAACTGCAATAGGTCCAACAATACACTGCCTATAAGAAACTCATTAGTAATGGTGCACACAGCCTGAAAGTAAAAACATGGAAGAAGTTATTCCATGCAAATGAAAACCAGAAGTAAGCAACAGTGAGACAGACAAGCATAAGACTAGCTTAGCAAACGAGGATTCCATTTGCCTTTGAGCTATAACTACATTCCTTTTCTAATAATTCACTTAAGAAACCTCACAACTGCAATACACTTGCTTGTACATTCTGTTCCAAATGGTGCAATAGGTAGTTTCTCCATTAGCAGACCTTTGAAAACTCTTTTTGTGGTTACTTTGCATTCGAATAAATGTCTGACACATATTGGGGACCTAAAGGAGGGGGGGGCTCATCCAGCCTGAATGAATTTTGAGTACTCACATGATAAGGCAAATTGTATCATCCTAGTAAAATTTTAATTAATCCCTTAATTAATCATCCCATGCTTCTGCATGATTGGGCATGGTTAGGCTGAAAATCAGATACATCACAGGAAAGGACATGTGCGCCAAGTAAAATCTTACAAAACCCAAGCCTGTCAATCAAGAGAGAGAACTACCCACACCACAACCCTTCGGAACCAGCCCCTCCTGCTCCTGAACCCCACAAAAGAAAGCCCCAAACAATATCTAAGGTAAAAGTACTCTAGCCCAGAAAGCCTGCTGCTCTCTTGCAACTTGCCCTTTACTTCCTCTTCACATAAAATTTTGCCTGCTTTGCCATTTGGGTGTGCTTTTTCAATTCACGGGATAAGCCACGAAAAGCTTGGAAATATCTAGTCCAGTCTAAGACCACCACCAACACCATGACTGAGTTGGCTTTACCTGTGGAAGACAAAAAAGAGGCACACACAGGAAGAGAAGCACCTACTTTCTCTTTCATATGTGAAAGCCAGGGATGTATTTTTGTATATGGAACCAATCCAGTGACTCCCAGAACATTCATTTCTCCTCCTAGAAATATGATGCATAGAGTGGGTGTTGATTCAGTAAGAATGATCAGAAGACAAATTTGCACTTTCCACTTCCAGATCTCTCCTTTCCTCACTCACTGTGAGGATCCAGACCAGTCACTCCATGACTCTGAGTTACCATTTTGTCATTCTTCAAGTCTGATCATCATTTGCCTTTCTAACTTCAGGAGTATTATAATACAAAGTTTTCAAAGTGCATTAAAAGACATAACACGGGGCCAGTGAGAAGGCTCAGTGGGTTAAAGCACTTGTCATCAAACCTGACGGCTTGAGTTCCATCCCAGAAACCCACATAGTGAAAGGAGAGAACTGACTCCCACAAGTTATTTCTGGCCTCTATGTATCATTGGCACACACACACACACACACACACACACACACACATAAAATAAGTACATAAATATATTTTAAGGTATTGATTTTGGTCACTGAACATGAAGAAATCAAGCTTACACTAAACTAGAGGCTCCCTCCCAGCTTAACTTTCATAATGCCAGAAGGCACTATAGAGGCTGAGAAGGGAGAAAACTGATCAATGGTCTTATACAAATATGGAACCTCTGGGCTACGATAATTACCTGTCTGGCGAGGTGTGCCCACTAGCGCATGAATATTGTAAGAGTAACTAATAAAGCAGCATGACTATTATAAAAGAGTAACTAATTGTTTTCTGATTAGATTTGGGTCCTGTTCCATGGGAGGGAACCCACGCCTGGTATGGTAAACTTGGTGAGGAGCCTGTGGCTGGGAAGGTCCTAGGTCCTAGGTGTAATCTAATATAGCCATCCTGCTAAACAGACATGTTATCAAACTGCCTTCCAAATACTTATTCCCATAAATCAGGGCTGCTCCCAGCCTTCATCGCAGAAGCTCATTTTTGCAGTGGGTACCAGTTAGTGTAGATATTCACAACTGGTCGAAGTGTTGGAGAATAAGCGACAGTCGAGTGCTTAGCCCTAAGCGGAACATCTACATCAAAGCCATGCCCGAGGTTTGGGGGACACTGCAGAAGATGGGATGGGAAAAACAAAAACCATAAAAGCCAAAGGATGAGGAGAAAGCATTGCTGAACAGTCTCTTCTAGACACTGCATGACAATTGTGTTCATGAACTAACAGCAACTATGATCACCAGAAAACGATCTGAACAACATTGAACCCATCAAGATTTCATCAATTCGTAAGGCTCCAGCCCTTCTGAGTGACTATAGACAGTTATTTGTGACTGGGCAAGAGTGTATCCTATTTTTTTCCAGTAGTAAAAGCACTGATGAGTTGCCTATGCTCCCAAAAATAAGCCCTCATCCATGTCCATGCAAGTAAACATAATTAGACTCTATAAAGGTCAGAAAGAGAGAGATCAGAGTAGGTGTCAGGATTGTTGTAATTAAGAGCAGTGGGAAGAGAGGCCGATATGAGATGGTAAAGAGGGATGAAAATAACCAAAATTCATTACATACATGTACAGCATTGTCACTTTTTAATTTTTTTGTTTAAAATGGCTCAATGGCTTGAAAACTTTAACAGGGTAGAAAAACAAGGAATAGACAATGCTTTGCGCAATCCCTCGGTGCCCGCTCACCAGTGCAGATGAGCCCGGGCCACCTGCCAGGTGCTGAAAGTAAAGCTAAATTCAGCATCTGTGCCCTGTGAGGGTTTCGGTCCAGTGGAGGAGATCATCGGTGAGTACAGCGTCCCGCCAGGCAGCCGAGTGGGGGGGGACCCGGAGGAGCAAGGGAAGGTGCCATTGCCTAATGGTGTCAGATTGGCTCTCCACCTCTTCCTCACCCCAGTGAGGACAAGTGAGGCGAGCAGGCTGCCTTTTACCCAGGTTCCCCAAGCTGCTTTTTTTTAGCCCATCTCATCTTCTCCTGGTTTTGTTCAATTTTCTGCAAGCTTTTCTGTCTGGTTCAGTTATCTCCCTTTATCCCTCAGAACCATCTCAGCAATTCTATTGACTGGCAGGGACACTCCTGTCAAAGCAGAGCATGCTCAGTCCAGCACTGCAGGCCCCCCTACCCCCCCCCAGTCAGTCCCACTGCCTGACTTTTTAGGTTAGCCAGGAGCTTTCCACGATGAGACCTCTCTAGTTTAACTTTTTAGTTTCTAGGTGTAGGCTTTCTTACCTTACTTACATTTGAGGTTGCATTTCACAGAATCAAAGCAACCCAGGTTGTTTGGGGTTTTTTTCTTGGTTTGTGTGTTTGTTTGTTTGTTTGTTTGTTTGTTTGTTTGTTTTGAGACAGGGTCTTGCTTTGTAGCTGAGGCTAACTTCAAATTCTCAGTTTGCCCTGCATCAGTTTCCCAACTGCTGGGATGCTACCACACCTGGCTCTGACCTGTTTTAAAGTGAGTTATGATTCCATGAGAGGAACCTATTCATCTTAATTCCCACATCAAAGCTGATCTAAGTTCAATCCTCTTCAAATAAGAGAATGAAAAAATTACTGGTGAGAGGGGTGCCTGTGAAAAGGTGCTGAGCTTGGCACCAAGGAACTGGGCAGTCAACCATGGGATCTTAGTCAAGTCATCTAACCTTTAAGACTCCCAAACCTCAGGTCTTATCACCTTCCTCATGACTTAAGTGACAGAATCAAAGTCATGAATTGCCGTAAACATGGCCTCATAAACAGTTAAAACAGTTCAGTAAGTAAATACCCACATCAAACCTGGAGGCACTGGCACTGGCTGCCCTTTTAATAAACACACAAGCTCCATGGAAGCTGGGTCTGGGTCAACTCTTGCTCCCTGTTCCTGAGTGATTGGTAATGATGAAGGAAATGAGACAAAAAAAGCCATCCATATTTGTGAGGCTTACCGCTTGTGGATAGAAATGAAATACTACCTGAGATTGCCCTGGTGTCTTTTCTCTGTTTACACCTATGACTCCAATCCCATTTGTGTGGGGTATGGGAAAACTGGTATAAGCCAGTGGTCATTCTGTTGTACATTAAGAGCAGAAGACTTGACCTTGAGCGCCCTGGTAGAGACTGGGGTGAAAATGTCAATATCACAATAGTGGCACCTTCCATTTTCTCGGAGCTTTGTAGTTGACCAATCATAAACCAAACCACTTACCTCAATCTGCTCTTCAAAACATTACATAGAAACCTGCAACAAGTCACTCCCACCTCCTAGAAGAAGATATGGACTCAAAGAGTGCAGAAATGCAGAAACTTTAACCTACTGAGGCCTGTAAGTGGAAGAGCTGGGATGCAGATATTTTTCTGTCACTTTCAGCACTTTCAATCACTGTTGAAGACAATAAGAAGATGTTGTTTCCTTTACTGAGAGCCTGTGGCCACCAAGACCGCTATGATTTTTCTCTTCGGTTTGCTAGAGTTGCCGTTATTCTGACCCCCTGGAATGCAGCATGGAGCATCTCCTGAGAAAACAAAAGCAACAAAACCTGTTTGGAGTAGGATACACAATAGGTGAAATAAAATAATGTTAAGGTTATATGAAGGAAAATTTGGAAATCCTAAGAAGAGAGAGGTTTAAGTGGGGAGATAAAGCTTCCGTTAGAAGCCATGGGTTATCAGATAAAAATTCCATTGCCAAGTATAGAGTGCTTCCCCTCAAGAATGTCCAGTTGCTGGGAAGAAAAGGTTATCGACAGTCTTATACAGCCGTGAACCTTGTAAACTACAATAATGACTGGTATGGGAAGATAGGCCCTCGACAGTAATAAGGACACAAATATTACAGGGTAACAACCACTTTCTGATCATATTTAAGGCCTCCCGTACAAGAGGAAATGCATGCCTGGTACTGCACATCTGGCCAATAACCCAGGGTTGGGAGCCCACAGGCCCAGGAGTGAGCCTACTACTATCATTCTACTAAATGGATATGGACTCAAACTGCCTTCTGAATTTGGATCTCTAAATTCACAGCCTGGTGCAGCTCTCAGACCTCATCAGCCAAATTGGGCAGTGGATGGCAGCTCACGCAGAAACTCACGACTGGTCAAAGTGCAGAAAACAAGTGAGGAGTGGCTCAGCCACAAGTCAGACATCTATATCACACCCTTGTCAAGGCTAAAGAAACGTTACTGAAAAAAAGGAGGGGAAAGATTATGAGAACCAGAGGTTGGGAGCAGGATGGAAATGAAAGTATCTTCTGGATATGACAGGAGATACTACCCTCAAGAACTCACAGTAGGGGTGGTGACATACACAAGATAAAGTCAGTCCTCATTCCAGCACAGAGGGGATAGGGTCTCATCAGTCCCCACCACTAACTGGAGTGTTGGGAGCCGTGACTCCAGCGGCCTGCTTTGATATTTAAATTTTGGTGGAGAGACGGCTTTTAGGAGGCCTTTACTAAGGGCAGAGAAGAACTTGCAAGTCCATCTCCTTTTGTTTGTGACAGCAGGTGGGATAGCTTGTGAGGGTCACACCTCTTCCTCAGGCTCCTTGTGCAAATTAACCTACTGTTCTGAGATATTTTACTGGCTAAAAGTAACTCCTGACAATAAAGAGGTCAGAGGGCTAGAGGCAGAGGAGGAGGCAGAGACTTGAGACTTGCTGCTTACTGCAGCAGCCTGCCTTTTGCTGTGGCTGTCAAGTCTGGACCTTTAAAAAAGGTTTCCTGTATGCTGTGTGTTTATTTTATTAATATTAATCCTCACTCCCGACTCAAGAACCGTTCGACTCTGCTGGCTGGCTCTGGCACTGGAGTAATTATGGATAGCTGATGGCTTCTAGGAGAAAAAGGGTTGGTTTTCTTTAGCGATGTGGCCCCTGGTAGGTCAATCAGGCTCCAGCAGCTGTCCCCACACCAGGAGTATATGGGTGTATGATTTAGACTCAATGGGTTATTTAAAAAAACACACACACACAAAGTAGGGAATGGGATAGGAATAGATCTTGGAATACAAAGTGGGAGGAATGGGGATGAATATAATAAAAATTCATTGTGAGAAATTCTCAAATAATTAGTAAAAAGTTTACACTAAAAATAATGTATAACATTTGATTTTACTAATAATCAACTGTACACTGGGTTTGTGGCTCAACAGCAGGTCACTTGTCCACTTCAATACCCAGCACTGCTAAATAGTGACAACCAACTACAAATGTGCTGGTGAGTTTACGTTAACTTGACACAAGCTGTGGTCAACAGAGAGGTGGGAAACTCAGTTGAGAAAACGTCTCCATAACATCGAGCTGTAGGCCAGCCTGGAAGGCATTTTATTAATTAGTGACTGATCAGGGAGAGCCCACTGTGGGTAGGTAGTTCTGGGTCCTATAAGAAAACGGCCAAGCAAGCCATGGGAAGCAAGCCAGTAAGCAGCATCCCTCCACGGCCTCTGCATCAGTTCCTGCCTCCAGGTTCCTTCTTTGCTCGAGCTCCTGCCCTCACTGCTTTTGATGATGAATTCTTTTATGGAACTGTGAGTGAAATAAACCCTTTCCTCTCTAACTCACAATTGGCCATAGTGTTTTGTCATAGTAATAGTAACTGTAAGTATGACAGCAGGCAATAATGAAGAACAATTTCCCCTGCTAAGTTCGAAATAATTAAAGGTTGATGAGAATGTAGCAAACTGTACATGTATGGTCACCAATGTTGAACATACATATGTACTGTAACAAGCTTTTGAAGGTTGTTTTTCTATACACACCAAGAGCCTTGACATTGCTCACACTCTCAAACCAGTAACCTTGGAAATCTAGCCTAAGGAAATAATATAAAATAGAAAAAGAGAAGCCGGGCCAGGCATAGTGGTGCAACCATTGATCCCAGCACTCAGGAGGCAGAGGCAGGAGGACCTCTGTGAGTTCGAGGTCATCCTGGTCTACAAAGTGAGTTCCAGGATAGCCAGAGCTATTTCACAGAGAAACCATCTTGGGGGTAGGGGGAATAGAAAAAGAGGCAGAACGTGTCTTGCTGAGCCCTGGTTGTCAAGCTTTCTCTTAGATAGCAATGAGCCATGTTATCTTTTTAATAAATTTACTTTTTGTTTAAGCTACCTTGGGTTGACTTCTTGTTGCCTGGCACCGTATCTGTCGCTACTAGAAATATATTCACACATAAAGATAGTTAACCCAAATATTGATAGCCTAGCTCCCTTCTTTCCAAGTTGATTCAAGTTAACCTTACCAGCCACACAACCTGGTGCCCATTCCTTTACCCCCATCAATGCCAAAGTTCTCGCCAAGGGAAACTAAGGTGGCCTTTTATTTCTTTGTTGTTGTTGTTGTTGTTGTTTTCTTTAACTTATTTATTTATTCACTCTACATCCAGATGATAGGCTCCTCCCTCCTCTCCTTCCAGGCCCACCCTCCCATTTTCTTCCCCCATCTCCTGTTCCCCTTTGTCTCAGAGAAGGGAACCACCACCCCATGCCATCCCACCTTGCACATTGTATCCCATCGGGACTAAGTGCATTCTCCTCCCCTGAAGCCAGACAAGGCAGCACAGCTAGGGGAAAGTGACCCAACAACAGGCAACAGAGTCCATGTCAGGGACAGCCCCTGCTTCAGTTGCTAAGGGACCCAGCAGCTCCATAAATATATGGAGTCTAGGTCCAGTCCATGCATATACTTAGGTTGGTGGTTTGGTCTCTGTGAGCCCCCATGGGCCTAGGTTAGTTGACTCTGTTGATCTTCTTGTGGAGTTCTATTCCCCTTTGGCTCCCTCTCTCCTTCTCGAAGCTATTCCACAGGGTTCCCAGATCTCCACCGAGTGTTTGGCTATGGGTCTCAGAGATGGCTCAGCAGTTAAAAGCGCTGGTTGCGCTTCCAGAGGTCCTGAGTTCGATTCCCAGCAACCACAGCGTGGCTCACAACCATCTATAATGGGATCCAATGCCCTCTTCTGGTGTGCAGATGAACAACAGAGCACCGATATACATAAAATTCCTCTTATTTCAAACAAATGTGTTCTTGACTTTTGTGAACAGAGAGTCACCTAGAATGGTGGTTAAAACACTGTCAAATCTTCTCACTCCATGCAACTGCCCTCCACAGGTTTCTGAGTTCTGTGTAAGGCCTGAGAAGGAATGCACCTAGCAAGTTCTGGGTCAGGTTGATTCTAGAAGCCATGCCACAAAGCCACTAGTTTTAAGCAATGCCTCACCAAAATTCCCCCAGCAAGATCCTTCTAACTGATGAAGTCCTAGATCCTGCCTCCCTGTAGCTCTCACAGGTGATAGCTGTCCCAGTGATTCAGGATGAGGGCTAACTGTATCCTCAACACCAACTCCCGCCAACTGTGGTGCTGGCCCAGGACTTTAACACGTTGTGTCTCTAAAGTGAGCCCAATACTTGGCACACATCAGCCACATGCATAGGGGAGAATGAATGATTCTGTGCTGCCTCCCTCAGTAGAAAGCTATGGCTGGTTCCAGTTCCCACAGGATTCATTAGCATACTGAAGAGCTATTTTAAAAAGAAAAGAAAAGAAAAAACGATTAGCCATGATAGCAAAAGAAGAAACATGAGCCAAGCTTATTAGTTTGCCAGGCCAGTAAATATCATCTTGCTTTGCTCTCTAAACTCCCTAATGAAGATAGCAGCTCTCAGGAAAATAAATAAAACATTAGGCTGACAGCACACAGTGCATCACAAGCACAGCCCACTAATTTGCTCATTGCTGAAGGACATTAGCCACCTTCAGGCTAACCTCCATCAGCTCATGGCCCGGTCTTCCTTCCTCCTAGATCAATTGTATCAAGCTATGGTTCTAACATTTTTCAATGTCTTATGTGTATTTTATTTCAATAACTCTCTAAATAGGAAGATACCCATCTTAATCACATGAAATCTATTTTTCAGTAATTTCCTAAAAGCCAATTTCTTTTCTGGAAGAAAAAAAAAAAACATATCAGTTTGAATCACAAAGTGGCTGGGCTAAACAGTGCTCTCAGAATATTAATGTGAGCTCAAGCTATTAAAATGTCATGGTTAACCTTTTTAAAATCTAATTAAATTAAAATAATAATATGTAGAACAGTTTCCCTGAAAGGAAGGGCTCTTTTTCAAATAACCTGTTCCAGGTCTCAATTCTAACACTTTGACGCCATGATAGGAAGGGGACTCTGCACACAGAAATAAGAGCCCGCCTTTGCACCTGCTGAGATTAACTTTTAGTTGTTGTGTTAGACTTAATTATTCTAGCATGCTGGAGGGCAGGGACAATTTACTTGTCTGATCTCACCTAATAAGATGTGTTTGCAGATGCCAGCATCTCCTGGACTTAATCAACAAACTATCAAGACAATCAATGCTGTCGGTCCCCATGTCCTTGTGATATCTTTTTTCCAAATTAAAAAAAAAAAAAAAAGATAAAAAACTCAAGGTCAGAGTGCTAAAGAGGGAGGCAGCTGCTCAGAAGACCACAGTTAGCTAGCTAGCATCAGGCTTAGCTCCCTCCCTGGATGGCCAAAAGCCGTTGTGGGAGAGGGTTTGCCTACCCTAAGGCCTGATTCGTTTGAGCACAAAGTTCAAGCTGCAAACACCAGGTGTAAGGAGGATAATATCCCGGCACTTGCACAGCTCTTGGTAACTGAGTTCTGGAAGACATTAGTGGAATCCTGTCTATTTTATCTCTTGTAGGAAGATTGTTACCCGCCCCCCTTCAAGGCATTGGACTCTTGCTTCACAGTGAATATGTTTCTGTTCCTCTATTTGATCATCTATGTGTGAATCCAAGCAAGAGAGTTTTGAAAGACAAAAACTGGCTATGATATCAAACAGCTTGGCAAATTACACAAAACAGCACGCCTTGCTTTCTACCCTGTTTCCTCTTAGGCTCCAAGACACTCTGGAAAAGAGAAATTGAATCACACGTGGACATACAAAAAGGAAGGGCACGTCTGTGACCCAACAAGCAGGCTCTCCCACGGGCAGTAGAAAGACAGAAATGGTGGCAAGAGCCAGCCCAAGGGCCACTGGACACTAAACCAGGACTGCCACATGGCCGGTCCATCTTCAGTGATGAAAGGTGGCCAGCATTCGGCATAAACACGTAGCACTCTCTGTAATCCAGTCATTTATTCGCTTGCTCAATACACATACATTTGTGTAGCACTGCTCCTGCCAACAGCTATGCTGAGCATGTTCCTGGCTCCGCTAGATGTGGGTTGGGCGAGGCTGAATTCTTGGTAGTTTGCCTGTCTCAGGCAAAGCTACATTATGTCAGTGTTGGGGGTCTCTTTCTTGATCACAACGCCCAAAAGATACAGTCACCACCACCATAAGCGGGTCTCACTTTCTGGGATTCCAGTTACCCATGGGGCAATCACAACCCCAAATAATTAAATGGAAGATTCTAGAAATAAGCTAATTCCAAAGTTTTAAATCACATGCCGTTCTTACGATGGTGGCAGGATCCTGCGGGATCCTGGGCTGCCCTACCCAGAACATGAATCATCTCTCTGTCGCAGCACATCCACGCGCTATGTTCTACCCACCCATTGTTCACCTTCTAACCGTCTCCCAACCAACCGCTGCGGTATCCCAGTGGTTGTGCTCACGTAAGTGAAGTAACAGCCCAGCACTACGTCACAGTACGCACTCCCTCAGCACGGCTCATCTTAAGAAGAGGCCACCTGCCATCTCACGTCATCCCACGAAGGCTGACTACAGCACAGGCAGGTTTTGAAAGAGAAACCGGGTTCACAGGATTATCGTTTTAATGTGTGAGGGCCCTCCTGCTTTATTGTCAGTCATTGTTATCTCTTGTTGGGTCTCACCTATAGGTTAGACGTTACTGTACGTGTGTGTAGATGAAAAAATGAAAGAAGAGGAAACTGTGATGTGCATGTGTGCTGTGGGGAGGGCAGTCTGCGTGGGGTGTCTATGGGTCTGTGTGTAGTGTGTGGCACACATGTGTGGGAGGGCTATATAGGCATAGTGTGTGGGCGTGTGTGTGGTGGGAGAACGTAGTCTGTTTTGTGTGTGTAGTGTGTGTGTTGCATATGTGTGTGATCTGAGTGTGTGTGTGTGTGTGTGTGTGTGTGTGGTATGTGTATATAGTGAAGATGTGGGGTGTGGGCAGGGATGTTGGTGCTATCCACAGTTTTAAACACTGTGATAGTTTGAATGAAAATGGTCACAATAGGCTCGTATGTTTGAATACATGGTTCCCAGTTGGTAGAGCTATTTGGGAAAGAATTAGGAGGTGTGGCCTTACTGGAGGAGGGGTGTCAGTGGGGACAGGATCTGAAGCTCTCTCTGCCTGCTCACCATCGTGATGTAAGCTGTCAGCCACTGCTCTGTCACTACCTCTGCTTGTCTGCTGCCGTGCTTCCTGCCATGACTGCCATAGACCCGGCCTCTGAAACTGTAAGCCCCAAATCAACTCTTTTTTTCTATAAATTGCCCTGGTCATGGCGTCTCTCTTCACATCAATAAAAAAGTAACTAATGCAGGCACTGAACTGGATAAACACTCCAGAGTGACAGTGTGAACACTCGAGAAATGACTTGTATAAACTTGTATTCGTGGCCCACTGGTGAAAGCTGCAGCCACACCTAATCAAGGAAAGTTGGGGAACAACTTCTCAATTCTATTGCTAGTTAAAATTCAGAAGACCTATTACCCTATGAAAGAAGAAAAACTGTATTAATGGTTCCACAAGTAAATAACTTTCTGTGGAGGTACAACCTGAGTTCAGCTCCCCAGAATCCACATAAAAGTCAGACATGGGCAGGGTGTGGTGGTTCACACTTTTAATCCCAACACGTGGGAGGCAGAAGCAGATGGATCTCTGATTTCACTTTGTCTACAAAGTGAGTCGAGGGCAGCCAAGGCTGCACGGAGAAACCCTGTCTCAAAAAAAAACTAAAACAAGCAAACAAATAAGAAGTCTGACATGGTAGCACCCATCTGTAACACAGAGCTGGGGTGTGAAAAAAGGAAGATTCCCAGCACTCACTGGCCAGTCAGCCTAGCTGCAACAGAGCGCTCTCAGTTCCGTGAGAGACGATCTCTCAAAAACTAATGTGGATAATTGGTTACCCCGTACCAAACGGTCATCCCTGAAAAAACGCATACAAGTAACATTGTACAGACTGAGGGGGTTATATCTGGGAATATATATGATATGCTTGTACATATATACATGTAATAACAATTAATGGAAAAGAGGTCATGAATTTGAAAGAGAGGAAGGAGGGCTAGATGAGAAGATTTGAAGGAAGGAAGTGGAAGGTAGGGATGATTTGATCATATTATAGTCTCAAAAACAAAGGAAAAATAATAACACAACAAAGTATTTTAGCACAATAAAAAAGTTACAGTGGAGATGTGATAGATAAAGGCACCTGAAAGGCATGTGTCTGCATGGGTGAGTGTGCTCACATATACAGAGTGTGCTGTTCTTGTCACATGTTCACTTTTATAATGAATAATACAGGGTCCTAACCTAGTGAATCAAGACTTTGGCGCATTTTTGGTAGACTATTGAGTTAGAAGGTCATCCAGGAACCACCATGCATGAAAGGAGATTGCTCAACTAACCAAGCCTGTTTGAGATCATGGTTTCAGTGATGTGGGCTCTCAAGGCCCAAAATAACACACAAGTAGACCATGTCATAATCACCATGCATGAAAACATCAGAGAAGGTGTTCTGTCTTGTTTGGGGGGGGAGGGGCGGAGGGGGTTGTAGGTTTGAAAATAAGATACTGCTGTGGGGAGCAGATGAAGTCCTGAGTGAATATGATTATTGACAGGAGCACAGTCAGATCAGGGATCCTAGTGATGCTTTAGACTGATGAAAATGGCAAAGCCTTCTCCTGGTCTGAGCGCAAATGCTGAGGAGGGTGCCCTTAGCTAAAACCAGTGTGTGCAGAACACATCAACCACAGCCTCCTCCTAACAGAGATGCTCCAACCTCCACACCTGCTGCCAGAAATTAGCTACCTACCCCACCCACAGGCTGCATTTCACTGCCCATGCGCCTCCATCAGAGCCCACAGCTCACCTGATCCCAGTTTTCTGTACGTGTCTGTCATTTCTTTGTTGTCTGTCACCCAAGTCATGTTGATCCCAGAGCCATGCAGGACCCAGCAACATACTTTGCAGTATTAATTCTGGTTTTAGTTTTCCTCATAGGACATTTTTTTGTTGTCAGGAAAAGAACGCGTTCTCAAACCCCCTTATGTTCGTTGACTGGGACCTAGAAATTAAACTGGCAGAAGCAGAGACAGCATTTGTTCATATCCCCTGGAATAAAAAAAAAAAAAAAAAAGTGTCTCAAAGAAGCTGTTAGAATTTGGTGCTTACACCTCATCTGAACAAGGGGCAGAGGTTAGGCTTTCGAGAGGCAGTAAATAGTGGAAATGACTAGGAACTACATGGGGGAGACAAATGAAAGAGAAATAAGATGCTTTGTTTATTTTCTGAATTTGGCTGGGTCAGTGAGTGACCAGATAACTGGCTAAACGTTATTCCTGGCTTTGCCTTTGAGGACAAGGTGAGTGTTTGAATTGGGCCTCATTCTAGTCGCTGAGGCTACAACACAGTGCCTGAGGCTGAGTGGTTTGTAAGGAAACACAGCTTATTCCACCCATGGTTTTAAGGTCTAGGAGGTCCCCGACCAAGCAGCCATATCAAGTAAGACCCTTTTGCAACCAATAACTCTCTCTCTCTCTCTCTCTCTCTCTCTCTCTGTCTCAGAGTCATATGGGGAGTCACGTGGAAAGAGGAATGCACACAGGAACAAAGCTAAACCTGCTCTATAGCGAACCAATTCTCAAGCTAAACCAAGAGCCCTGAGCGAATAAATCCTTCCACAGAGTCAGGTCCTCATAATCTAATTGCCTCTTAAGCGCCCCGCCTGGCCTCATGTCTTAGCACTTGCAAAGAGGATTACATTTGAGGATGGGTTTTGGTAGGGACACTCAAAAGCACAGCAAATCAGTAGCAAAAGCAAATCACTCTCACAGAGGCAGACGTGGTGAGGGTGGAAGAGGCCCTCTGGACAGAAGATTCTGACAGCTGGGAGCTCAAGCCCCAAGGGCAAGGAGCCGCTGCAGCGGACTGTGCTGCCATTTGCTGGCCCATAGCCAAGATCCCAGATGTAGGTGAAGCACCAGCCAGGAACAGAGCAGACAGCAACAGAGCACAAGACCAAGGCGGTTTACAATTCCAGCACGGACCGGTAGGGGCTCCCGAGGCCCCACTCCCAGCGGAGGGTGGCTTGGCAGTGGCTAGTGTGGGAAGGAGAGCAGTTTTTGTTAAGAGTGTGGCTGCCGGTAGCTCCCCAAGCCCCGCATACTTGTGGCCACCACTGATTAGACTTGGTGGGGAGATAGATAGATAGATAGATAGATAGATAGATAGATAGATAGATAGATAGATAGATAGATAGATAGATAGATAGATAGATAGATAGATAGATAGATAGATGGACGGACGGACGGACGGACGGACGGACGGACGGACGGACGGACGGACGGACAGATAGATAGATAGGACATGAAGTTGGGAGGAAATGAGCATTGGGTATGATCGATATACGTTGTAGACAGGTACAAATTTTTCTAGGAAAAATAAAACAATAAAAATTAAAAGCAGAACAAACCCAGCTGGATTAAAAACAGACGTGAAGATCCCTTGATGCGGGTGGGGCAGGGAAGTGGGTCACAGCGGTGGGAAGCGGACCCTCCACTCCTGATTGGAAGCTTTCAGGCTTAGTGTCCTTCCCCTCTGGTTGGTCCCATTTTATACCTTATTAGCATATTCAGCCAATCAGAGCCTGGGAACCCAGCCTCACTGGAGGACTCCTGAGAAAGAAGGATGGCTTGAAAGCTCAGCCACAGGCCTCCCTCCAGCACTGGACCTGCAAGTGTAGGCGCGGGTACTCATTCCTGCCATCGTCTCCAGTTCAGCTGTAAATGGGGGTTTGTTCCTGTATCCAGCCTCCAAGAGCCGTGGCTTCGGAGACCTGCAACCCCAGACTTGACGACTTGCTGCTCTGAGACCTGCCTGAGCTGCAACACTTCTCAGAGCTGTAACAGCCCTAACGGCTCTCACTTAGCATCCTGCTGCTAGTGAGAATTCAAATCTCATGGTCCCATTTGTCACTCCTGCCTTGGTGACCTATTTTTCCCTTTTTAAAGTTATTAATCCCAAGTTAATTAAGTTCCTCTCATTTATACACCCTTCGCCGCCTGCCCACTTCGTTACTGGAAAGAGCAAGACAGGAGCTCAGCTGGACTCTGGAAACCGGTCTCCCCTGACCATCTTAGAAGGACACTGTGTGAGCAGCTGACAATACAAAAGGAACAGAGCAGAGGCGTACACAATCCGCCCTCTGCCTGGCTGCTCGAACTGAAGGTTTACCTCTTGCCCTCAGTCTTGGACTTATGCCTCAGTTCTCAGGCGAAGGAGTTTAGACTAGAACTTATACCACCATTCTCCTGGTCCCCAGACCTTTGGACTCCGACGGGAACGATGTCAGAAGCTCCCTTGGCTGTCCATCTTCCAGGACATGGGACTTCCTGGCTCCCCTAACCACAGCAACAAATATAGTGAGGCTTGTTTTAGTGAGGTCTATGGGTGAAAAGGGTTGTGCTTCCTTTGGTACAAGAAGCTCCTCTTAGAAAGAACTGAAGCTGGTAATTCTTCTGGAAGGCCCTGCTTTTAGGCAGATACAGGAACCAAACAAAGGCCCTTCCCACATCTGATGACTCTGGAATGCCTTCAATTCAAAATGATCTCCATGTTATAGCAACGGAGCCTGACCAAATTTAATGGACTCTTTTATTTTAAAAGCAGAAAGAAAGAAAAGAAATCAGGACAGAAAAAGAAAGGTACTGGCTATGCTGATTTTTTTTTCAGATGATTTGTGAGTTTCAGAAAAATAAGTTATGCTGACAGCCCCCAGAATCAATGCGTGATTTACACGTGTATATGCATGTGTATGCGCACACATATTATAGTTTGCTTTCTGATACTGTGATAAAATACTCTGACTTAAGAGACTTGGGAAAGAAAAGAATTTATTTCAGCTTACACATCCAGGTGAGGTCAGGCAGCAGCTCCAGCAAGAGCTAAAGCAGAGACCATGGAGGATTCTGTACTGGCTTACTGGCTCATGTTCAGTTACCTTTTTGTTTTCTTTTGGTTTTTGAGTCAGGGTTTCTCTGTGTAGCCCTGACTGTCCTGGACTCCCTTTGTAGACCAGGCTGGCCTCAAACTCAAGATCCACATACCTCTGCCTCCTGAGTGCTGAGATTAAAGGCATGTGCCACCATCATCTGGCTTCAGTAACCTTTCTTATACAGCCCAGCCATACCTGCCAGGAGATAGTGCCACTCACAGTGGGCAGGGCCCTCACACATCAATCATCAATCAGGACAGTCTCCCATAGACTTGGCCATGCCAGTTTGATCAGGGCTATTCTCCAATTGAGGGGTTTCCTCTTCTTAGGTTGACAATATAAAGACAAACTTAAAAAAAATAAAATTAAATTAAATTTTAAAAAACTCCATCTTCTTGTCAACTACAAATATATCACTGTTAAACCATAATCTTCCCTTTTTTTATGGTCCCTAAGATTGCATTTCTAATATCATAAAATACACTATAATACTAAAAGTCCTATAGTCTTCAACAATGCTTACACTTTAAAGTTCAGTTTCTTTAAAGATTTTAAACTCTTGTAAAAATTAAACTTAAGTTAAATACTTCTTATCTTAACAGGAAGGAATCAGGGAGCATAAACAATTAGATCGAAAGAAAACCCACATCGGTAATGTAAATCAGCCGTCTGTAGCCCAGTGTCTGGAATCTTGGGCTCGGTCAGCAATTGATGCCAATTCCTTATTAATTACAGCTAATTCTTCAGCCCCAGCTGACTAACCACCACAGATCTTTTTAACCTAAAAAGCACAAAAATAACCCTGATATAGTTTTTGTTTCCCTCAGAAACTTTGCAAGCCCAACTTCCATTGTCTGCATTCCTTTTGACATTCTTATCTTCTAAGCTTCCACAAAACAGACCATTAAGCTCTGAATACTCAACGGCTTTGTCCAGTTCAAAGGCCTGAGCACTTCCACAATTAAAATAACTGAATAAATGAACAAGCAAAGATGGCCATGTCCATCCCAACACCACACTGACCGTACCAATTTCTGTTCAATGTGTGTGTGTGTGTGTGTCCACCTGTGTGACCTGTGTGTGGGGGCCAGAGGTCAACATTAGGCACCTTCCTCAACTACTCTCTACCTCATTTTCTAAGACAGGGTACCTTACTAAGCTGTAGAGCTCGTCGCCCGTTTAGACTGACTGCCCTGGGAGCTCCGGGAATCTACGAGACTCCACCTACTGCCTAGGATTATACACCCACGCTCCTGTACCCAGGTTTTCACACTGCTGCTGGGAGTCTGAGTTCGGGCCTTCACGCTTGCCTGGCCAGCGCTTTACTAACTAAGCCATCTTCCCAGCCATCTCTGCATGGTTTTCGACAAACAACAAATGGGTGGGAAAGACCTAAGCTGCATCCCAAATTCACCTGGTACGATTTCATTCTCTGGGCGAGCCAGTCTCTACCTGCTGGGGACCTGCTCTAAAGAAATGTTCGGAGCTGTGAGTAATTTGCCCTGATTTTTATTTAGTATTGTACAAACACCTTAAAACTTGAGAATATATTGAAAAAAAAAAAACTTGCAGAGAAGAGGAAAGCCTAGGAGGGGGGAAAAATAAGCATGACACTGGGGGAAAGGGGTGGGTTTTATAAAACATGGGGCAATCATTTGCCAACCATGTTAATAGCTGGGGATTGGAGGAGACGTTTTAGGCATTTTGTATCCTAATAGCTCAGTCTTCCATTCACATTTAGGCATTTTCACTATGTGCCAGCTATGTCCTCAGAAATTGCTTAGGGATTTGGGGTTTGTTGATGTGTAACACATTGCAATTTTTTCCCACTTATCGTAATAAGAAATAAGCTTCAGTAACCACTATCACGCAGAACGCCTGATTCTGGGGAGCAGATTACGGATGTTAAGTGGGATGTACCTGTATTTTAGAAGCTGGATGGAAAATGATGTACCGTGGGTCTTCGGGAGCTCAGCAACTGTTCGTCTTACAGCAGACCGGTCATGGTGCCAGGCGGGCAGACTCTGCGGTGCAGCTGGCATGGTCCCTATCTGACGAGATCCGATCTGGGGAGGTAAAGGATTTTCGAGCCTAATTTTCCCCTTTAACTTTAGAACCCAATCATTACTGGGAAGGAGACATCTCAAAAATCTTTATCATTTTAGAAATGAGTATATTCTAATGGAATTGGAAATTTCAAAGGTTTTCTGGGAGTTTGACCTTTACCTTGAACAATTTAAACCACCCCACAGTTCAGTTTGGGAATAGAAGGTAGAAAAAAAAATATCAAGAGGGAGCTGTGACTGAGCCCTGCTTGTTGTCCCCTATCGAACACAAAGCTAATTTAATTGTTAGGCACCTCACTCCCTTGCCTTCTCTGGCCAAAAGGAAACGCTGCCTGCATCCTGCCTGCAGTAGAGCTAACAGAGACAGCTAGTCCTGCAAGTCCTCTGCAGTTAGACAGGCACAGAGCCCCAGAGCTTGAAATATAAATGTTCCCAGCTCTACAACCATCAGCCCACCACCTCCCTTCCAGCTCAAGCCTGTCTATTCACCCTGCTGGGTTTCATTTCAAAATCCGGCACAATCACTGAAAAAAAAAATGAGAGCGATTTGCTCTCCTAGCTATGCAGAGTTTTCATTGGGAGTCTCTGGTGGTTATGATTACAGGCTGGTCTCATTCAGCCTTTTCCTTGCCCTCCCTGTACCAACGTACACACTCCAGAGTTTTTTGAATGGCCTGAGAACACCTGTGAGGTCATCTGTGCTCACCAAGTCCCATAGATAAGATTCTCTCTCTCCAGTCAGACATTTGCCAGTGAGCTGTGATCTCGCATTTCAGCCTGCTTGTCTCTTTTTCCTTCTCCTGAAATCAGATCATCTTTTTGTCTTTCAACTACAATTATGTATTGAATGGTAAACATCACTGTGCTACGGCATACGTGACCCTGTCCTTACTCTGCACAGGGGTAAAGAGGGTGTGATTCAGCTGAAAGGCAGTGCCTTTGGGAAGGAAGGAGAAAGATTCTTTAGGAAATGTCCTCATTTTTATTTTTAGCTTGATAGTCACATCCCTAGCACACCTCGACTGTTGACTGTTGACATATACACATATAAATACCGAAATATACATGCGCACGCACTCACACTCAAATACAAATCAAAAGGAACATTTTTGAGATCTTTGATTTTATTCTTCTCAGCAAGTGAACTGTCAGCCTCCATAGTCAAATAAACATCAAAAGAACAGGGTTTCCCCTTCTTCTGCCGATGCTAAATACAGCCACAGAGATGGGTAAACAGCATGAAACCCTCAGCAGTTCGTGCAGAAGGACTCGGGAGAATAGAAGCTTCCAAATGGAAGCTCGGGTTAGCTCAGTGTTCTCAGAATCTTATCTTTAAATTGTGATTCCAAAGGAGAAATCCCTCTGGCCCAGCCAGCACATACAATCGATTCACCATGTTATTTATGTAAAAATCTGCCCTGTTGAATATTCGGGAGACAGAAGTGACAGCTTCAAAATGAGATTTGCCAAAGCACCCCCTTTGTCCCCAAATGGGAAGACTCAGCAGAACTTCCTAATCAGGCCCCTCAATTTATTCTTCATCAGACCCCAGTGGGAAAGGAGTTGAGCTGAGTAAGATTCTATGCCGCACAAAACCACTATCCAAATCCCAGGTCAAGAAAAAGAAGACGAGGTCTTGAGCCAGGATGAGCTGGCAAACGTATGACCCCTGGAGACTTTAAGGAGGCCAGGCCACAGAAGATCAGGGGAGAGAAGGTGGGACTAATGAAGTGTCCGGGCTGCTGGGCCAGAGAGACAGCAACAATCTTCCAAGCGAAGGCTCCTGGGTGACATCACCTGCCGTGGCACGTGCAGCAAGCACAATAAAGTGAGCGTAGAAGCCTTGCTTTTGAAAATGAGGAGACAGCAATGGGGTTCCATTTTATGTGACTTCTGTGGCGTCGGCCACATGCGCCCTTCCAGTTTCCTGCACATTCCCAGAGGGGCTCCGATCAAGCATGAAGTAATGCATCTTCTACATACAATGAGCTCACGCGGACTTTCACTAACCTGCGCTCTTCCCGCCTTGCACATGTTGAGGGCCAACGCAATGGGATCATTTAAAACTGTCTCTTTGTTGTCTGTGTGTTCGTGTGCATCTCTCTACTTTGCAGGAGAAGAAAAGCAATCTTCTGGCCTTGGTTTTCTCTGGGGGAGGTGGGGGAGTGCTTGAAGACTGAGGGAGGTCAGGGAGAAACTAGAGGAGGAAGCAGGTAGCTGACTGAGGAATTACCCTGGCTGGGTCTTTGGAAAGAGACGCAAGCAAGCCTTCTAGGGTTCTGCATGATTGGCCCAGCTCCTTTGGACAGAGTTGGAGATACAGTTTAGGCAGGAGACCAATTAAGAAGAGGCTGTGTGCTGGGCTGAGCTCAGAGCCTTTGGGAAACAAATGGTGTGTAAGGTAAGCCCAAAGTATGCTGCCCTCAAATCAGTGGAGCCCCAGAATCCAGAAAGCCCCGATATACAGCAAGCATACAGGATGCTAATTGGCTACAGGCAAAAAATAAAATAAAATAAAATCAGATAGTAGCTGATATGAACAATTCTCCAAATGGTCCTCTAAATAGGGTATAGGATTAGGCAATGCCTCTAGCTAGCAGCCAGCTTCGTGGATATGTGGCCTTTACAGTCCCCATTGGACCTATATTTAGAAGGGCAGATAATGATCTACTGTTATAATCTTGATTTTCTTCATTAAAAAAAAGAATTGCATGTGTATATCTGTGATATACATGCATGTGTATGCACATGTTTGTGTGTGTGCACATATGTGGGTAGAGACAACATCAGGTGTCTCCCTCAATTGTTCTCTACCTTATTTACTGAGGCATGGTGGCGCCCTGCACCCAAACCTCACTAATTCAGCTAGCCAACTTTCCCTGAGACTCTGCATCTCTGACTTCCCAATGCCAGGATTATAAGTGGGCTGCCATGCCTGCCCTGCCTTATGTGGTAGTGGAATCTGAATTCTGATCCTCACACTTGATGACAAACTATCTCCTTAGGCTCCTTAGAGTTGGAGAGCAGATGAGAAGGTAGGGGTGGATCTGGAAGATGTTGAGAGAAGGAGTGGGGTATGAATATGGCCATAATATATTGCATGAAATTCTCAAAGAATGAACAAAATATCGCACTTTTTAAAATGTTAAACACCTAGCATTTTTGTTTTTAACTGGGACCTATAAATCATGTGACTGGCCCCTCTCCCGTATGGAGTCCATCCCTTCTCTGAGTCCTACTTCCTGAACTAGTCAAAGACAAATGTCTCTCTGCTATCCATGTCTGTAGATATACTAAGCATGCTAGTCTCTCCTCCTGAACCTTCAGACTCATTTATCCACACAGTGTTTTCCAGCTTCTCTGCAGTCCCCAAGTTAAACACACACACACACACACACACACACACACACACACACAATGCAGCTCATTACTCTCCATCTAGAGCCATGGTTCTTAACCTTCCAACTGAAATGTAAATATTTGTGTTTTCATAGGGGGTTGCCTAGGCAACCCCTGTGAAAGGGTTATTCAAACCCCAAAGGGTCATGACACATAAGTTGTGAAGCCCTGATATGGAGGCAAGGCATCCCTCCATGAACATCATTTCCGGAATTCTCTAATGCTGCTTGGAAAATACCATTCCTGACATCAGTTCAGCCAGTATTTACTAGGTACCTACTATGTGCCTTGATTTCAGCTGGGCTGCCCTGGGCTGTTTTCCCCGCCACCAGTAAAGCAAACTTCCAAATGTTGGGTGTGTAGCATGAGTAATCCAAACTAAAAGAGGAACGTTTCCCTAAAGTGAGATAAATCTCACAGGCAATTTGACCTGAGAAAACAGGGCAAACTTAGGAAGGGTGAGAAGCCACTGACAAAACTGCCAGTATCTAGAATCTGCAAGTGACAGCTGGATGGAGGCGGCAAAGCTGTGAAGGCTCCCTGCCCACCACCCATAGGTTTCTTGCCTCTCATGAGTGTGATCACTATTTCCTGCTTGCCATACTCTGGGACATCAGCACCATGACACACAGCAGGGTGGGGTCCTTGCCTCCTTTAGCCTTACTCATTTTTCCTGGAGGGTTGAGGACAGTCAAAAATTCCTGGGCATTTGTGGACAAGGGAGCAGAAGGACCTGAGCCCATCTCAAGTAGTGCCTCAAGTGGTAGTGTTTTATTGCCGTGAAGAGACACCATGACCACAGCAACTCTTATAAAGGAAAACCTTTAAGTGAGGCTGGCTTGCAGTGCACAGGTTTAGTCCATTATCGCCATGTTGGGAAGCATGGCAGCATGCAGGCAAACATGATGCTGGATAAGGACCTGAGATCTGGACCCAAAGACAGCAGGAAGAGACTAGCACACTGGGAGTGGCTTAAGGATATGAGACCTCAAAGCTTGTTCTCAGTGACCACTTTTCTCCAAGTTCACACTTACTCCAACAGGGCCACACCTGCTAATAGTGCCACCCCCTGTGAGGGCCATTGTTTTTTTCAAATCACCACAAGTGGCTAAGAGTGGCCAGAAGATAGTAGAGTTCAGCAATAAAACGCTGGTTCCTGAGGCTAAGCTCACTTTTCTCCTTGAGTACCGGCCCTCAGTGATCCAGAGACCAGGAGAGTAGGTCTCAGATCATCTATAGAATATGCCAAGCAAAGGCTTATTCTTTAGAACCAGTGAACTGTAAGTCATGAACAGCAAGAGGAAAATAGCTTCATCCATCTCCGGAGAATCAGAGAACAGAAAAGGTGAGAGTTCTAATCTTCTACATAAGCTCTAAGCCAGGGCCTTTTGGCATTCCCAAAAAAATCCACATCCCCTTTGTGATAGATGGGAAAAAATCTCTTGCCCTCTTTTAGAGCTGTATACAGTAAGAAAATTGGCTTCAATGAAATGAAAGCTGCAATGGCTGTCAAGGAATGTATTTGTTGAGCTAAGCTTGTTCCTTTTTCCTGACCCCCTCAACTTTCCTACAAAGATTTCATGTGTGGACAGAGAGATAGGTAGGTGGGTGGCCAGATAAATGGACACACAGACAGGTGAGTGATGGATAGACAAAAGTGTACAATTATCAATTCTTCTTTGGGACTCAAGTTAATTTTGTGCAGTGACCCTAGAACAAAATGAGGACAGTGAACCATTCTGGAAGTAGGTTGAAGCCTGATCCCCAAAGACGACAGACCAGGCTTTTCCAACCTGGTTTCTGTACATTTTTCTCAGGAATAAGCTTCCTAACTAGGCCGGAATCCTCTCACCCAGGCAGAGTCCTATTCATTAAGCAGCCACCAGTTGTAACCTAAGCACAAGACAGCTAGACTGTACAAAGGATAATTTCAGCAGATCCGGAAACCCTGAAGCACACAGTCATCTTAACAGAGAGGCAAGCTCCTACTGACAACCAGAAAACATCTAGACAAGCAGGGCTGGACAGGCCCTGAAGCTGTAGTCAGTGATCTACAATGAATGACCTGACGATATGGAGCCTAGAAAGGAAAAGGAAACAGTGAAGGGAGGGACTGAATCATAACTCTTTGGACATTTGAGTATATGTAACTCTTCAGATCTAGAGGACAGACTACGGCTGAGGAAGCAGTTTCTAACAGGTTTATCCTTAATCTGCCTTCTGCCATCTACCTTCACATCACATACATACAAACACACAAGCTAGAGTCCACAAGAGAGAGACTGAGAGACAGAGAGAATACCATTGTCTTTTAATCTGACTTATTTCACTTAATATGCTTATCACCAGTTGCATTCATTTTCCCAGCATATGCCACAATTCCATTCTTCTTTATGTCTGAGTAAATTCTTTCGTGTATTCAGGGTCATCATTAAAAGGCCTATTTATAAGTTAAGCTTCCTGTCAGTGGAAAGAATGAGCCAAATCTGCTTACTGCCTTTCTGGCTGTAACGTGAGGAATGTCTGTGGGGAAGGGAAGGTGGGCTCCTGACTCCTTTGCCATGGCTCATTGGTTTGGGGAGACATCTGTGCCATCCTCAGCCCTTATCTTACCCATCACCAGTAAGACTGGAAAACAACTTTTTTTCAAGGGCGTGACAGAGAACTCACTTCCCTTAGAATTTCTGGGTCTTCAGACTCTGAGGTCTGTTCACGGAAACGTCAGATGTCCTTCTCAGGTCTGTACAGATCAGAATGGCACGCTCACTGTGGGATGGGTCACACTGTGCTTCTGAGCGTGTCCTCCAACTCGGCCTCTGGCTTCCTCTGTCTCTGTTCCCTTCTTCCCTCTGCATTGTTTGACACCAAAGTGCTTCTCAGAAAGTGCTTGGGGAAGGTCCTCCCTTGAGCTCTTCTCTAATGCCTCCCTGGTAGGACACTTGATTATCTGATCATCTCAGCTCTGGAAACCAGTTCTTAATGGTATCCTTGACTATTGGACTTGTGATCGTGTCAAACTTGTAAGGAAGTAAGTTCCCTGGGACTAGCAGGACATCAGCTCATTGTCAAGAATTCCACAGTACCTCTTCCCACTGTTAACTCAACTCCATCCCTCAGGATTTCAGTCAGTTTTGTGCCATCAACAGCGTGAGACTTTTCTGAGTTTTTTTTTTTCCTGTGCAAAATAACATGGTTCTGTGATTTAAAAAAAAGGGGCATTTCCTTCAACTCCTCCGTGCTGGAGAGGAAATCAGTATCCTTGGTGGTAATTTGACTTATCCAGGAAGAGAGAAGAGACCCTCAAACTCTGCCTCTAGGTCTCTCTGTGTCTGTTTCCTCCTTTGCTCTAAATTCTCATACACCAAAGTTCTCAGCAAGCAGCTTGAAAAGGTTCTCATTTGGGTCTCTTTTCTCTAACTTTACCCTGGTCTTCTACCTCCTAATTCTGTCTTCAGTGTTGCCTCTCCTGGACCCTGAGAGCAGAACACCTGGATTTTAGGGAAAGGAACTGAAGAAGACACACAGAAAAAGAGTCAAAGGGGACTGGAGTTCACTCCATGGCTCACTTAGGCATAAGGTAGGGTTGGGGAATCCCTTGAGTAGTTACCAATCCTTCTTTCTCTTAACACAGTCCCCACCCAAAGACCCAGGTCAAGTGCAAGAGAACACTCTCAGGGTTCTCTTCTTGCAGCTGTGCTCAGCTCTTAAGCAACAAATACCGGAAACCCTCCTGCTTCTGAATTCGCTGTTGCTGCAACCCCTAGCTAGGGATGTGCACTGAGGAGGGCTGGCTCAGAGACCCACTGAAGGTGTGATAAGCACTTCCAAGTATCCTCTAATCAGCTCTCATAGAATGCTTTGAGCATAATTCCCTCTTGGGGCAGCTAATCCCCCTCAGCTGCAGGAGTGTGGCTGCCTTGTATGCTAAGGAGGAGATGTCAGAACAAGAGAAAGCAATCCGGTCTTGAATGCTAGCTCAAGACACATGCCACGTGTCTTATACTTTCATAACGTTGTCTAAGTGAAGACAACTTGTGACTACTTGGCTGTGGTTATGCGATAAAGTTCTGCCAAACACTGTGAGCTTTTTAAACACAGAAAGAAAGCCATCAGGTGGCTGTTAGAACAGTCGCTCTGGCGAAATATGTTAAGAGTTTTAATGTAGAGAAAGATCCTCTTTTTCTGCAGGGCCGTCTCTGCTGTTAACTTGGATGATTGGATTTCTTGTCAATGTTTCCATGACTCAAGCCAGAACAGCAAATAATAGTCACATGATGCTTACGCTCTCTAGAGACAAATAATTTGGAACATAGCCTGCCTCCTTAGTGACTTACAAATTGTTCTACCTGCAGAATATCATATGAGGCTTTCGATGACAGTTTTAAGTGTTGCCAAGTATCAGGTGAGGCTGACATAAGGTAGGTCCCCATTTCAGAAACCTGGCACCAGAAACACCAGGCTCACCAGGTCATGTGTGTAAAAACATCACATACTCCACTAATAAAAACCTCTCCACAGTGTTCACCCCAGGACTCTTCCAACCCCTATGGCTAAGATGCCATGATTTGGATGTGTCCCCCAAAGGTCATTAAAGGCTTGGTCCCAGACATCCCCAGTGGCACTGCTGAGAAGTGGTCAAAGCCATAAAATGTGAGGCCTAGGGCCACGATGGCAGAAAAGAAGGAAGGTAGCAGAAACACCAAGTCCCAGAATGACACACAGCAAGTGGCGTCCATGAGATTCTCTTCATGGTAAGGAGTCTTCCTATCCCCGTCCCCTGACTCAGAAAGAGAAGCAGCTGGGATCTCTACGTGTCTGGGTGGCGTGGGAAGATGGAAGGAAGGGCCTCTATGGGCAACAGTGCAGTGATCTGAGGCAAGAGATCTAAACTCTGCAAGCCTGGAATGCGCAGATGGAAACGGTACCCCGCTCTCTGGAGACAACATCAATGGTGTGTCTGTGGACATGATTGGATTTAGAGGTACACCAGGAGCTGCAGCAATTCACACCTCTGAGGTGTTCCCCGGAGAGAAGTAACCGTGGGGGGAGGGGCACTCACTATCCCATAGGCTAAAGAAAGGAAGAGAGAGGGTGAGGGGAGAAAGCAAACCAGCACAGATACTCCACCTGAACCTTCACACACACTCCTGCCGTCGTGGGGTTCTGCCCCAAAACACACAGCCGGTAAACTATGGATGGAAAGTGCCGGAACCCTGAGCAGAAATGCAGAACTCCTCTCTGTAAGTTGTTTCTGTGGGTGTTTTGGTCAATGAGGTGCAGACATAACTTCACATGGGACCCAGGCAGCAACTTTTCTTTTCCCAGCCAAGTCTGCTGACTTTGTAAACAGTCAGCAAAGTGTGGCTCTTAAAATTTTATTAAATAGAGCAAAGCTCCTTTACAGAGACACACTATAAATCTTGAAAGTTCTTTTCCATGTTTTTTATGGCTGCTGTTCTCCAATAAAACATGACATTGTGGTTTTGTTTATTTTAGCATATTATAGTTTTGATAAAGCCCCAAATCCTTACATCAAATATATTCTTCAATGTCAAAAGGGCATGCAAAGAAATGTTTCCTAATGAAAGATTTATCTTTTATCTGACAGCAATGATTTAGCTGGTGCTGATCTCTTCATCCTCTTTTCCATTAAAAAAAAAAAAAGTTGAACAAAATTACCTTTCTTAGAATAACAGCCCCTTTAAAAACCTGACTACTTTGTCATTACATCTGTAATCTCCCTTGGAGATCATGGGCTATTCATTTTCTCCCTGACTCCAATTTGCCTTTTGATATTTTTCTTTGGTCTGTTCAAACAGTCCCCCAATTGCCCAGCTCATCAGAGCGAGGCCTGAGCATGCACTGCAGCCCAGTGACACAGTGGGTCACCTCACGCTCCACCAGCCCTGAGCCCCTCTGCGCACTGCAGAGGGGCTTTGAAAATGGTCTAAGCTCTCCTCGTTAAAGTTTCCTCTGGCTCTTATCCCCCTGAGATCTTTTATCTACATATCATGTCAAAGGCTGCAGTTTCATACTCTAAAAAAAAGAAGAAGAAGAGGTATAGTGACTGAGAGAAAGAGAGAGAGAGAGGGGAGAAAGAAAGAAAACATGATAAAAGAAATGGCTAGAAGTATGAACAAGTTACGTATAGGCTATTGGAGGCTCCATGAACAGCTGTGCAAGAGGCACTTGCTGAAAGCCTGAATACACAACAAAGGGTCCTGCAATGCCTACCCAGGGCTACAGAGGGTCCCTTCACCATGTTGACCCAGCAAGCCCTGGGCCCAATGCAACCTGAGGGCTTAGCGATGGTTTCTGTGGGATGCTGAGTTGGGCCAAGGATGGAGATTTTCTTGCTGCTTGTTCTGATACACTCAGTTGGTATCCTTGGGATTGTTTCTCTTCTGTTCCCTCTATGTAGCTTCATCTCTGAGGCCAGGAAAACCTTGGCAGGGCTGCTATTCAGAAGCAACATAGATTAGAAAGATTCTCATACAACCCCCATCTTTGCTTGCACAGGCCCGAAAGAAATTTCTTTCTAGCAGCGTTTTTCATCGGTAGTGTGTATACAGACACACTTGCTCAGTGCGTACTGGATTTTGAATGCACAACCACATCCCAACACATCCCAGCTCATTAGGGACAAGCGAGCTGAGCCTGTCAGGCATGGCTCACACCCCAGGAAGGTGGGCTGTGCTACAACCCTGCAGCCAGGCTGGGATCCGCACACCAGCTGAGCTGGCTTTTCCTTTCCTTTTAAGCTGTATTGATCTCAGGAAGAACCGAAAGCCTGTGGAAAAAAAAAAAAAGTGTGGGAATCAGCTCAACATACTAATTTATGTATTATTTATGGTCTTAAAGAAGCCTGGACCCCCAGCAACAAAGAAAAATGACTGAGAGCCTTGGAACTGCCACTGAGTCCAACTGCAGTAGCCAACTAACTTGGTGCAGGAATGTCATGAGGGAGAATGGGGAGAGGGAGGCACCATGGGATGGGAATGACCTCCTGCTGAGGGCAGACTCCTGTGGCTGCATCTCTAGGCTCTGGTTTTTTCCTAGCTCTGAGATGGAGAGACGCATCTGTTCACAGGGTCATCTCAAGAATTAAACCGAGGGAAAGAATGTGTGGTCTCCTGGAGATACCCTGTGTGAGGATGGCACCTGTCCAGCTTCCAGCTTTCCCGTCACAGAATGGCTACCTTTTCCAACCAAAGGCCCGGGGGGAAGAGGTAGAAAGAGCAAAGACACATTCGCTAAGTGCAGGCATAGGTAGTGCCTGCGTGTGTGCACCCTAATGTATGCGTGCGTTCATCCACCCTCTCTTCTAAAAAGACAATAAAAAATACCTGAAGAACTGGCTCAAAGCCTAACTCCCATAGTGTGGGGAATTGACCACAGCTCCATGGTAAGGCCAACCTACTTTCCACACTCAGCAAGAGAACTCCACCCTGAAAGTGCTTCTTGCTGACACCAAGGTGGCTGTGAAACCTGACGGTTCACACCTGAGATGCCCCAGTCACGCTGGTATGATCTAGACCCTTGAAGATGATGGACTTCAATGCTCGGCTCAACAAAGGATGCTCATCCCAGCGGGGGCTTCCAGGATAAGGGTCCTTAGCTAACATTCTCAGGAACTCTCATCAGAGTGAGTTAAGAAAATAAGAACCAACAGACCCTTTCCATTCTGGTGATTTATTTCTCTGCCCTTCTTCCCCAGAATATTGGAAGATTTTCCTTGTTGGCCTTTGAAACTATGGGTTCTCATGACAATGGAGCTAATTCCTAGCAGTTGGCTTTATTGAGTATCTTTAGTTCTTCTCTCTTCCGGCTCATGCTCCATCCTCCTCCACACCATTCCAGCATCCCACTTCTTCTCCATAGCTACCCTATATTCTTTTCTTGCTAGCCCCACCCCAAAAGGACAATGCTTCCTCTTGAGTGTCACCCTATGCACCTCTTCAGTGTCTCTTATGGAAAGCCAAAGCCTTCCAAGACATTTTACTAGAAATGCAACTCTTACCCAGATCACACTGTGGAGGACAAATACTATGTCCTATAGTGTATGTCCTTCGTCTCATCAAATTATCACAGCCACTTATCTCCATTTGACCAACGAAAGTCTGAAACTCCAAGGGGCTGAACTGCTCACCCTAGCCCACAAAGCTTACAAGCAATAGACTACAGCTCTGACCCTCCGCTTAGCAGGTCCCACCGCTCCCTGGATCCCAATCCTCTCAAACTCATTTCCAGGCTAGAAATAGCTCATTTCATCCTCAGATTCCCCAGAGTCTGTACACTCTACCATGTCCTAGGAAAGCTCCTGTTACTATGCAAAATAACATGATCAAAGCACCATGCAGAGGAAAGGAATTCTTTGGCTTACAGGTTAAGGTGCGTCAGTGAGAGGAACTCACGGCAGGAACCTAGGGGCAGGAACTGAAGCAGAGGCCATGGAAGAATGTGGCTCACTGGCTTTTTTTCCCCTGCTGTGGCTCACTATGTTTGTTTTTTTATAGAACCCAGGACCACCTGCCCAGGGGTGGCACCATCCACAGGCACTCTCACATCAATCATTAATGAAGAAACTGCCCAACGGGCCATTCTGATGGCATTTTCTCAGTTGAGGTTCCCTCTTCCTGAATGACTCTAGGTGTGTCAAGTTGAAAGAAAAAAAATAGCATACCACAGTTAACCAGCACAACCTAGTTCACAGATGCAGAAGCCCAGATATAGGCACAGAAATGCACACCTTGGGCTCATCAAACTCCTCCAGAAGAGAATTCTTCCTCTCTTAGAACCCCATTCTAAGCAGGGGCCTGACAATGCCGATGAGCTAGAGAAGGGGCTAGTGGGACAGAGCCCGTGGAACATCTGTGGTTTGAGAATGAGGTTTCCTAATATACCCTACCCCACAAAATGCTTATGTGTGATGGACCTGTAAGAGCCACCCACTTCCTATGGCCCAAACCACACAAATGGCCCAAATCACACATCAATGATTCACCCTTGTCTCAGTTGTTTTTCTATCACTGGCTCTCCCCAAGGCTGAGATCCAGGCTCCATGACCAAGTTAACTTACTAAAAAAAAAAAAAAAAAAAAAAAAAAAAAAAAAAAAAGATTTTGATTTGAGGCTCATAGTTCCAGAAGGTCAGTCCATGACCATCATGGTAGGGAGCCTGGCAGCAAGCAGGCAGGCATGGTACTGGAGCAGTCGCCAAGAGCTCAATTATGATTTACAAAAGATAATAAGAGAGGGAGAAAGAAAACTAACTAGAAAAAGCATGGGCTTTTGACTCCTTCCAACAAGAGACATGCCTCCTAATCCTTTCCAAATAGTTCCACTAATTGAGAACCATGTATTCAAATATATGCACCTATGGAGGCCATTCTCATCAAGCAATCACAGCCTTTTTGAATTTTGTAGACCTTTCTGGACTACAGTCACCCAACAAAATATAAACGTCTCTGGGAGCCACTTCATTGGAGACAACTGCTTGTCAGTGTCACACAGCTTTCCTCCTGCTGATGTCTTCTCACCTGCCCTGGGGGCTTAGGTTGGGCAGCCTGAACCCAGGGGAGGTGAAGTAGCCAGGACTCAGTAGACAAGGACAAGCGAGATGCCCGGGAGTGGGATGGAGCCTAGGAGCACAGGAGTCTCTTCTTAGACCTCACACTGCCACGTCCTTAGAGGCCCTGTGTGTACCCATTGGCTTGATCCCAGAGCCTACCCATCCTTCTCAGCTTCACCTCCATGTGACAAGGTAGACAGTCCTGGGAACTCGTGTGACTCTTTCTGATCTTGGGCTCAATTGACACAGGGGAGGCTGGAAGAACCAGGAGGTTAATGCTGCAGGGAGCCTGGCACTTGGGTAGAAAAAAACACAGGAAAATCAGTGTCCCTCTGGGATAGTTTGAGAAGTCCCACACGCCTACCCTCTCCTGAAGGCTGAGATCCAAGCCCCACTGTGGTACCTGTTTCTCATGCAGCATCTTCTGACTTCTTCCCCTGAGTTCCTTGTCAACTCCTCTGCTATTGGCTCCAGCGTGAGTTCCTAGATAATGCTTGTGCACGCAGGTCCATACTTCCTAGTCTTCCTCAGAGACCAAACAGTTCCTCGGAATATGTGATTTCACTCTGAACTTTCCCTCTGTGTTGTTTGCCTTCTTCAGTTATTTAAAGCTCTTATTTCCTTCGTTCTTTCTTGACTACCATCCCCTTCTTTGTACCCTGTGTAGATGCCTGTGTAACCCTGTTACCCATGGGACACATAGAAGTGGCCTATGGATAAAGAACACCAGCAGATGAAACCAAGAGGCACACTGCCATCATTAGAACAAGCTTAGCCATAATAGTTCCTATACAATGAGCCAAAGAATGGGCATGGTGCCCCAACCTTTGGAGAATAATTTGCTAAATGGTGTGGGTGATAAAAAGAATAAATCATAGTTTCTCAGCCTGGGAAGATCATGAGCGGGCTGTGACGAAACCTGCTTGCCTAACACTAACTCATAAAGCCAAGATGGCACGCAGAAAATTCTGAAGAGGTGCTGTGTGACATCAGAGTTCAAGGAACAGCGGAACACATTGAACTTCTGCTGTCCCATCAGGAAGTTCAGAAAGAGCCTTGTTGGCTTTGCTGCCTGCAAGGCAGACAGCTTCCTAGCACAGGCATCCAATGTCAGTTCTGCTCTACTCAGTAAAAACAGCTGTAACAGGGCTTTCATCACAGAGCATTCGCTCATCTAGAACGGGGTTTGGGACAAATGGGGGAAAAATACCTCATCGTCTGACAAGGCACCTGATATGAGGGTTCCTGACAATGGTGTAACTCCTTCACTTGGAGTACTTAGTGATTAGAGGTTCCTGCACAGAACCGCTTTCCAGGGTCTAATCTGACTCTAGAGACTAGCACCAATGACCCCAGAATTCTTGAACCACAGAGCTAGAAGGGATCTGAAGGCCCCTAACCACTGTCATCCAGCCTGACCATTTCTGATGACCCAAAGCTCACTCCTATTGGTATTCCATTTCCTTTGCAGGCATCTCTCAGTGGTAGAACACTCTTTTTCCGCCACTGAAGGTTTTCTTGGAGTTAGGGGGAAAGATAGCTACACTTAAATTTTAGCTTTAAAAATTATTGTCTTAGAAAGTGAACAAAATAATGAGTTTTATTACCTTTTTGTATACATACATCACTGTACTTTGCCATACTGAGACTGACTGCCACTAAACTCTCTGTTCCTTCCCCAAAAAAAATTGCCATCCTTCTGCTTTTGCATCCTACACAGACTACGTAGTCAAATCTTTAGCCTGAATTTAAGAGAAAACATTTCAAGATGACTACTTTCTACAAAAACCAAGGCCACCATAAATACTGGCAGTACAAGAAATTCAACCCGGAGCTAAAGAAATGGCTTAGAGGTTAAGAGCCCTGGCTGCTTTTCCAAAGGTCCTCAGTTCAATTCCCAGCATAGATGGCTCCCAACCATCTATAATGAGATCTGATGCCCTCTTCTGGCATGTAGGCACACATGCAGGCAGAAAACTGTATATATAACAAATAAATAAACCTTTAAGAAGAAAGAGAGAGACAGAGAGAGAGAAAGAAATAGAAATTCAACCAATCTAGGGGAAAGGACAAAACCACTTGATCCAATCCAAGCAAAGGTCAGCTGTGCTGAGGAATGCTCTTGAAAGTGTGTCCCTCTATGTTCCCAGAAATCTGTACAATACTCCTCAACAGGAAGGCTTCTAAGTTTCTATTAACCAACTGTCTTAAAAGTACTTGGAGTCCAGGTATTCTGAGCTGCTCCAGAGAAACTATAACCAACCATATCAGAATATTCTGGGCAGAAATTAGAGTTGAGCAGACCAAGAGAGGCAGCCATGAGAATGAAGAAATATAGGTGCTTGGAGGAGCTAAGATGCGAAATGCAGTTGAGCAGAGTCAAACCTGAGCCTGTGAGTGAGCAGTAACTAACTCACTCTCAAAGGACTGTGTCTACAAATGCTTCACCCAAGCTTCTTAAAGCAGTGGGCTTCGTTACGGTCTCTTCATGCAGTATATCATATATATTATGCTTGGATAATAATCGGTTTGCCATGGCCCTCCTCATCACCCTTTCCTTCTCCTGGATCCTCTCCCTCCTCCTAAACAGTCCCCTGGTACTTTCCTGTCTTGTTCACCCACCCTTTTGATTGCTTCTTGGCTGGTGCCTTTAAACTGATCCAAAATTATAACACATGATTTTTTTGCTTAAAGAATTTTTTCTTAAATAATACAAAAAGCAGTGAAGACATTTTTTAAATTCCCATATTATCACCATGCAGAATTAATGATTACATTTTCTATCTCTATTTGAGCCTCATTCTTCTACTTCTGTTCTCTATCCTTCATCATTACCTCCAGAAAACTCATAAACTCAGCAAAAACTATGAGTTTTGTGTGTGTGTGTTTCAGCCATTTTTCTCTACAGTTTTATATTCATACTTACTTACGCTCTGCTCCTGGATTAACATATTCAGTTTCCATTTTTTCAGTGGCTACTCTTTAAGCTTTAAAATAGTCTTAACTTCATGTTCTTAAAACCAGGCACAAAACTATTGGCATCTGTGCCTACCTTTGATATTTCCGCTTATATTAATTTCACGCCCATCCTATCTCAGTCCCAAAAGTTTGTTGTTTTATGATCAGAATTTTAGTTATATTTTGCCTTTAAGCACACACATTGGTTATTCTTTGTCTCCTGAGTCTTCACTGTCAGTCTGCATCATTGCTGCTGCTGTCTTCCCTGCCTTAGGGCACCTTTTATCACTTCTTTCTGAGTGGTAAACTACTCAAGTTTCTTTCGGTCTGGAAACATCTCTGCTTTTTCATCACTCTTTAAAATACTTTGTTGAGCTTATATAGTCCATAATTTTCTCTAAAATATTTCAGCAGAGATAGCATGACATCTGTCACCTACGGATGTTTGCTAGTCACAGTCTCTAGTCTCCTTGGTTAAGACCGGAGGGAGTCTAAGCAGTAATGAACACCGGAAGGGGGACTCATTAGCATTTGAGATAACTCATTCAATAATGTACTTCCTACTCTGGGCTGATAGCTCAGTCAGAGACTAACTATCAAGCATAAGGACGAAAGTTTGATACTCTGGAACCCACATCAAAAAAGCCAGGTATCCAGGCTAATCAAGTCATAGACCTTGAAGTAGAGCCTACATGCCCAACTTTACTAGACCAGCGTAATCCCTAGTTATGCCCTAAATATTTATTCTTATGCCCACAGATAAGCATAGGTGTTACCCTTCATCAAAATAAAATAATAAGAATGAAAATAAAAATTTCTCCTTGCAACAGACAGACCATTACAGAAAACCACCATCAGCCCCAATGCAGAGAACAAGTGTTCATCTGGTGCACATCATTAAATGATACATTTACAACACAACTCCTGAACCTAAGGCTCAGGAATCATAGCAGAAGAAGGGGTGCAAAGATCAGAAGGAGCTAGAGGAATGGGAAGTTTGCTGTGAGATTTTTTTTGTCTCTGAGCAATGTCAGAGAAGCCTCACCCACAAAATCTCATCAACATGACTGCCTAAACAAGACTTGAACAATGATGAAACCAATGGACACGTTCATGGAATGGGGAAAGCTCAAGACTGCAACTCTAGACAAGCTACAGGCAACTGAGGAACAGTGAGAAGAGGAGAAACCATGTTCCCCAGGGAAGAGCACACCAGTTGATTATCCAGTATCAAACTCAGATATATACAAGTACAATTCTATGCACTGGACAGGCCTGAAATTCTAACAACTTGCAACACTAAAACAGGAGAACCATGAGGCCAGGAAGTGCCTCATGAGGTCTAGGTCAGCCTTGGCAACCTAGTGAGACCTGTCTCAAAATTAAAAATGGTTTGTTTGGGGTTTGGTTGGTTGGTTTTTGTTTGTTCGTCATTGTTTGTTGTTGTTGTTCTTTTCCTGAGACAGGGTTTCTCTCTGTAGCCTTGGCTGTCTTGGACTTGCTTTGTAGACAGCCTGGTCTCAAACCCAGAGAGGTCTACCTGCCTTTGCCTCCCCGAGTCCTGGGATTACAGGCGTGTGCCACCGCACCGGGCTAAAAATGGTTTTTAACTTGCTTTATTTTGTATTTTATATGTACACGTGTTTTACCTGTAAGTATGAATGTGTGCTACATGCATGGCCTGGCGCCAGCAGAGTCCAGAAAAGGGTATTGGAGCGCCTGCATCTAGACTTACGTGTCAGTTCTAGGGGTTACTGCCATGTGGGTTTGGGGGACTGAACACTGGCTCCTCTGCAAGAGCACCAGCTGCTTTTAAGCACTGAGCCATCATTCCAGCCCCAAAATACACGGTTTTAAGAAAGGGTTGAGGTAGGCTCCTGTCCTGTTCCCTGTCTTCTGCTTCTGATGTCTATCTCATTTGCCCTTCTGAATGAGGACTGAGCATCTTCCCTAGGGTCTTCCTTGTTGTTTTAGTCTTCTTCATTTTAAGCTGTTTCTTTTTTAATTTATTTATTTTTAATTAATTACAGCTTATTTCACTTTGTATCCCACAGAGGGCCTCTGAAAGACTCTACTGATGGAGGTTCGAAGCAGAGGCTGAGACTCATAGCCAACTCATAACCAAACTTTGGGCAAAGTACATGGGATTTTATGAAAGAAGGGGGAGATAGAAAGATCTGGGGGGACAGGAGCTCCATAAAGAGAGAAAAAAAATCTGGGCACAGGGGTCATGGGGGAAAAGAGAGAGGGAGGGTAAGGTTGGGAGGCGACAAGGGAGGGGGCCATAGGCGGGATACAAAGTGAATAAATTGTAATAATTAATTTTAAAAATGGGGGGGCATGAAAAGAGATGAGGGAGGGAGGGTAGGATTGGGAGAGGACAAGGAAGGGGGCTACAGCTGGGACACAAAGTGAATAAACCGTAATTAATAAAAAAATAAATTTAAACAAAAGGAAAGGGCTTAAGGATGTACTTCAATGTACACAATACTTGCCTGGTGTGTGAAAAACAGTAGGTTCAATCCTCAGTACTAAGTAAGAATAAAAAGCAAAGACTGTCTCTGCCCACCCTCACAAAGCAAGCCCAAAAAGACCAATGCCCTGAGGCCTGGGCAGACAGACCTTAGGAGACATTGTGCCACCAAGATGAGCAAGTGGTGGAGACTGGGAGAGAAAGAGAGGCAAAAGTGTGTGTGCACAATGAAGAGAGGCACAACTGCAGCCGAACATGGCCACCTAAGGCCGTGGTGAGGTCCTGGCCTGGGCTGCCACCGAGGGCCATGTGGGTTCATGGGCCCTACAGCAGTTGGGGGTCTGTTACTACCAAAGACCAGGCGGAGGGCCCTGGTTTGGGCTGCTGCTGGGACAGTGTTGATGGCTGAGGGCAGTACAGAGCAGGCCGGGCCCCTCCCATCTACAGTACTTAATAGAGGGGAGGGGACTCAGACCTGGCCCAGGAGGCACAGCAGAATTGGTCCTGATTTGGAGTGTTGTGGGTGAGCCGGCCCCGAGGGCATGAGCGAGGGAAAGCTGGCCCCACCACTCATCTGCCATGTTGTGGCATAGACAAAAGAGAGATGCCCTCCCCCCTTGCTTCTCCCAACATTTGGTAGGCGGGAGAGCTGGTCCCAAGGTCGTGAGAGCAAGAGAGCTAGCCCAGTGCCCCGCTGGCTACAGCACTCGGGAAAGCGGGTCCTATACCTAGCCTGGGCAGCACAATAGAGCCCCTGCTGGAGTGTGCAAGGGTGGGCTAACCCCCAAGAGCATTCTGCCCCTTGCCAGCCGCAGCCTTGGGTGAGGTAGCCAGGGCAGTGCTGAAGAGCTGGCCCTGGTGGTGTGAGTACTGGAGAGCTGGTGAGCTGACCACCTCAGCTACCTACCAGGCCCAGATCCAGGGCTTTGAGTTGGCCCCTGGGGTCAGTCCAAAGCTGCAGGATCTCCATGACACAGGGCAAAAACAGGATATCCTGGGATGTATATATCAGGATATCTGAGAGGAGTCCTGGCGATATTGATAATCCAGCAGGAGACAGATGCCTCGAACCAAGCCAATGACTCTGCAACGAACATTTGCCAGTAAAGAAGTGTGTACAAAAGGGTATACAGAAGGGACACACTGTGACACACTGCAGCTTCCACAATGAGGCTTTTTTTTTTCCTTTCTGGGGGAAGTTGCAAAGGTAGAGGGCAGATACAAAGGGACTGTGAGATGAGTAGAATTATGGTGCATGATATTAAATTCACAAAGAATCAATAAAAGGTTAAGTTTTTAAAAAAAAAAAAAAAAAGCAATTTTTGCAAGCAAGCCCTAAGACTACACAGAGATCGAGACGGTCTAGAAGTACCTTTTATTTTTTAAAAGTACCTTTTATTGTTAAATTGTGGCTTCCATTGTAGGCAGACTCTTTCAGATTCATGCTTTGCTTTTGTGGTTTAATTAAAGCATGCAGGCACCTGTGCTGCTGTTGCGTGAATAGGCCACAAAAACAGCCCAGCACAGCATCTCAGTCCAGGCAGAGCAATGGGCTCTCTTTGACCTGCGTCTCACCACTTAATAAAAGATTCTATCATTTAATGGAACAGAAAGGTCAGTGAGCTGCTCATGGAAACCACCACACCCACCTGTGGAGAAGCTTAAACAAGCTGTGGGGAGAAATCTCTAAAGGGCGGGAAAGCAGAATTCCATTGTTTTCATAAAACCACATAACTATGATTTGTAACAGGCAAATATATATATAAAAGACCATCTTCGAATGAGACAGGATTCTGTTTGAGACCTGCTTTCACCATCACATTCTACCTGATAGCAAGTTCAGAAAGCTATCTCACTCTCCAGTGATTATGAAACTTACCAAAAGAATTAAGCTCAGCACTGCTTGAATGTGTTTGTGGTGTTGGCCAGTGGCATGAGCCTGCGGGTTTCAAGTGGTTTAGTATCCATGTCTTTTGCATCTGTGATGAGAGAATTCTGCTGTCTTCCTAAATGCCACCGTCTTGTAGCAGGTAATTCCAGGATTTTGCTTTATTATTTTTAGATCTTTTGAGTGGGGCTTTACTCTATAGCCAAGGCTGGCTTAAAACTCTCTAGGTAGCCCAAGCTAGACTAGAACTCATGGTCCTCCTGTCTCTGTCTCTTGCTTGCTAGGATTACAGGTATAAGGAGCTACACAGGGCTGTCTTGAGGTTTATATTATGCATTTACCACAATGGAATCCATCAAAGAAATTTTTCCAATCCTTTTTGGCTGTCAGTTCTTTCTTCCAAATAACTAATTCTCTCCTTATCTATATCTAAATTATACTACAACCCATCTCTAAGCTTTTTTATTTCAATGATTCCCTATTTTCTCATCTTAGAAGTTTCTACTTCATTCTTCTTACTTTAACTGAGTATGTTATTCTTTCTTTGGGTATTTCTATATGACTGGGATAGTGTCAGAATCTCTCAGTATGCAATCAATCTGACCCTGTGACCTGGAAGTCATCACCCTAATTCTTCACTAAAACTGGGAATCGAATTCAAGGCAGCTTGGTTTGTAAAACATACAGCGGTAGAAATATGAGGGAGGGATCCAGAACCTATTTATTGCTAGAATCACCACAGAGCTAGAGAAATGGCTCAGTGGTTAAGAGCACTGGCAGCTCTTCCAGAAGATCTGGGTTCAATTCCCAGAACCCATATAGCAGACATCAATCATCTCTAACTACAGTCCAAGGAGATTTGACACCAAAGTCTGGCCCTCTGCCATTAGGCATGCAAGCAGTGTACAAACACACATGCAAGCAAAACACTATACTCATAACATAAAAACAAATAAATTCCAATGAAGGAAAGAGAAAGAAGGAAGGAAGGAAGGAAGGAAGGAAGGAAGGAAGGAAGGAAGGAAGGAAGGAAGGAAGGAAGGAAGGCCATAACCAGGAGAGGGACTCTAGCAAAGCATGAATCTGAAAAATTTTGCATACGATAGAAGCCACACTTACATCGTGCCCTCTAATCACAGGTAGAACTTGGCTTTGAAGCTACACACTCTTCAGAGAAAACTGTGCCCAAAAGACAAGGTGTTTGATCTTGTGCATAACAGTTCTGCAGGAACAATTTTGAAGCAAATAAGTCAGCAAGCGCTCGGCAACTGGGTGCATGACGGCCTGGCAAGCTTAGGACTGGCCAGCAGGGAAACTGCTAATTGGAAATAGAGGATGTGTGGGGTCCTTGGACAGGCCTGGGACATCAGGCTGCTGCTCTGCTTTTCTTTCTGTTTTCTGCTTTGGAATGGAATTGAGAGAAGGGACCTTTCAGGCGGTCAGCAATGCCAAAAGACTAAATGAGGTTGACCTTCTCAATAGCCAACAGGCCACAAAGAGAAATGTGCATGGTCTGATGGAGATGTGACAGAAGATTGCACGCTAGAAATTTAGTGATTGCAAAAATAAAAGTGAAAGTAAACGCCACTGGGATGGTTACATTAACATGCTAGTCTATGACAGCTTTAGTGCTTACTCCTCCCAACCTTTGTGGCTGCCATGAGAGCCCCTGATGTCTACCAGAAGGCAAGAATCCAGTTGGTCTTGACAACATCCTATATAAATTTTAAAAGGAAGACTAGGGATTTAGGGACTCAGCTCAGTCGGTAGATGGCCTACTTAGCTTGCACAGGGTCCTGGATTTGATCCTTAGCACACATAAAATCCAGCATGGTGGTGCATAGCTATAATCCCAGCATTTGGGATCTGGGGGCAGGAAGATTGGGAGTTTAGCAATGAATAGCTCAAAGGCAAGCCTAGGATATAGCAGACCCTGTCTCAAAAATAAATAATCAAAAGAATATGCGTTTGAGAAATTCTGGATTACACTGTAGTACAAATTATGTCCAAACGTATAGTGGATATTTCAACTTAGCATTTAAGTGAAATAATTACTGACTGGTAGAAGTTTCTCATTTCAATGCATAGATTAAATTTCTACCATTGGGGGAAGACAAATGTAAAATTAGGCTAAGTAGGATTCTACATTACCCACGCATGGAAAGAGCAGCCTATATAAGCTGAGGCTGTCAGCCTTGGCCACATAGTCCATCAACTGAGGCACTTAAAAAAAATACCAGTGTCTGGGCTCTACCCCAAACCAATTAAACTCAAACATCCAGAGGGGTAGCCCTGGTATCAGCAATTTCTAAAAGCTCACCAAGCAATTCTTACATGCTGTCAAGGTCAAAACCCACCCGCTCTAATGAAAACTGAGGGGCTGATCCTCAGGAACCGCTCTCAAATGGCACTCCTCAGACTGGACCTAAGAAGCAGTTAGACATCTGACACAAAAGTAAGAACTCGACAAAGCACCAGGAGGGCAAGCCCGTTTGGGGTCCACAAACACAGACTCTGCACGGGTCCTCCTTCCGAAGCCAGTGCAGAGAGACAGTTTGCGGGAATGTCCCATTCCACTCTCAGTCAAATACTGGCTAAAGCAGAAAATTAGCTTTGTCGTCGGCATTGATTAGGCAGTATTTTCCACCGCCTCCATTCATCAGGAAAGGGGTCTTACTCAACAGATTGACAGATTATTTTAGTGATTAGCTCGTGGTTTTCATCAGGTGAGCCAAGTGCCTTATAGATGCCGTGCAGCCAAGCACGCACTGCAGCTGTGACAAAGGCGACATTCCAAGCCTCTCCCCGACCTGTGCCTGACAGCCCCAGGATGAGAAAGGCAGGAAGAGGATCCACAGACCCTGGGTCATTGTCTTCATTGCCTCGTCTACTTCCTCTTGCGTTCCAGTTGGACTTCACAGTATTCAGATCTCTATATATATATTTTTTTCTTTTTCAAAAGCAGAAAGCACAATAGCATGAACTTTGCCGTTTCTAAATCTTCTGTGGTTGGTGAGGTATTTCCACAAGCTTCCTCTGACCACTCCATTCTCACATCAGCAACAGCGGCGTCAGCAAGCTGGACCAGCCAGGCAATTTTTCAGGGGCCAACATGTGCCTTTAGTAGGTGCCTTGGCAAAATAGCTGGTTGGCTGCCAAGAGAGCAGGCAGGAACACCTTGAATTCTTGCCTTGAATTCTCTAGCAACAAATCTCTTGGCAGCCCTGCTGAAAGGTCCATTCCTTGTACCCTTTAACAATTCCCTCTGCAGGTAGCAGCTGGAGATCATGAGATGAGAGAGAGCTCAGGCCCCAGGAGGCTGGAGATGTAAGTTTTTATAGCTGGGAGACCTTGAGCAAGCCATTTAACCTCCCTGACCTTCTGTTTTCCCTTCTGTAAAATGGAAATAAAGATATCTACCCTGTCTTCCTTAATAGGTTGCCGTGAGAACAGGGTGACATGATAGATGTACAGGTTCTGTACATTGTAAAATCCAAAGTTTTCTCTCCACGGCGTATGATCCAGGCACCCCTGAACTCCATTCTTCGTGACAAAGAGAGCCGTCAACATCAAACACACACTTGAAGGGTCTCTCTGGGGACACAAGTTCTCTTTCCTACTGTCTGAGTTGCTGATGGGGGTAGATATTCCCAAGGCATAGAAAATTCTGCTGGCTTTGGTCCCCTGAGAGCTGTCACAGAAAATATGACAAGGAAGCCTGGAAAAAGATAAAGGGATTAAAGGACTTCAAAGGAAGAGGTTTTGTTTTAGCAAAGACCTTTTCCATAGAGGTTGTTAGAGAGTACGGGCTTTCCATTGGCCCAAATGCTTCACATGGAGGTCCTATGTGAAGGCCCAGATGGCCAGAGCGACCTCTATGGAGAAATCACACATCCTGAGGGACCTAGCTATTGGACTTTCAGTTTTTATGTTGTACTTGAGAACAAGAACTTTACCAGTATGGGAAGCAGAATCGGGGGCTTGGGAGATGGTCTGTTGGTAAAGTGCTTGCTGAGCAAGCAAAAGGACCTGAGTTCAGATCCCCAGAATCCATGTAAAAAGCCAAGCATGGCAGGCTGTTCCTATAATCACAGTGTGCAGGGAAATCCTGAAGGTTGTGCCGCTCAGCCTGTCTAGCCAACCAGCAAATCTCAGGTCCAGTGAGAGACCCTGTTTCAAAAAGTAAGAGCTCCTGAGGAAGACACAAGCATTGCCCTCTGACCTGTCCCTAACTGGAGAAAGAGGAAAAAGAGCAAGAAGAAGTGGGAAAGGGACTGAAAGGAGAGGGAGAGGGAGAGGGAAGGGAGGGAGAGGCTTACCTGAGTACGTTCATAGGAAATGAGACAGAAGAGGGACCACAGGGGTTACCCCAGCCAAAGGATGGCTGGCTTATAGTTGCACGGTATGAAGCTGTGCTCCTAGGAACGAGTGTCGCATTAAACATAAAAGATTCGGTGTGGAAAACGTAGCCAGTACAAGTGCAGCCTTTAAACATTGATAGAATGAGAGAGGCACAGTGGCTGTGCAGCCTCCCGCTGGCTGTTTCAAGAAGCTTGATATGCAGTGACATCTAGTGGCATCCCATACAAAAGGCTTCTGGGTATCTTCTTTCCGTTTGTTTTTTTTTTTTAGGAAAGCAGAAACTCAGAGATTAATCAACCTCTGTCTACAGTGCAGCCTTCTGCAATTCTCATTTTCATTTGCCCATTCCCCAAGGACCAGAGCCTTGAGGAGTATGATTCAGTAGTAAAACAAGGACTTATCATAAGTTGCCTCCTTAAGTCTGTGAATGTAGCTGCAAGGATGTGTCATTTATGGGCCAACAATCGAAGACACATTGCCCGGATGAAGAGAGAGAACCACCAAAGAATGACATCATGCAAAGAACAAACAACAACCCCCCCCCTTTGAAATAATACTTTTAAAATACATCTTGTCTCAGACTAGCCGTCATTTTTTTTTCTGTTACCAGTGAACTCAAGCTTTTCTTAAAAAATGTGTCATCCCAAGCTGACCAGTGCAAACTCAATCTCACTGGTGCACTTACCGCCAGCTACATTGGCTCTAGCAAGGTAACACTTTTACAAGGTGTCTCAGAAAGCTCAAACCGTCTGCATTCCCAGGGTACCCTCTCCAGTCAAGAAACTAGCGAAACTCTGCATGAGCCAGCGGTGTCAGGATCAAGTGGGCAGAGAAGAAAGCTGACTGGGACCTGCCTGAAGTGAAGGGAAAGAGCAATCGTATCACTCACCATTCTCATCCCTTATTAGGCAGTGTTCTCAAAGGGAATAGAACCAACAAAATGTAAAGTATTATTAAAAGGGATTTATTAGCTTAGCTTACAAACACTCTAAGGAGAAACCCCTTTATCTTTCTCCAAGCGGTCCAACAATGGCCACCTACATGCTGGAAAGGCTCAGATACCCGAATTTGCTAGGTCCAAAAAGCGGGATGCCTCTGTTTGAAATGTGGCCCTTCAGAGCTGCAACGATTCCATCCACAATGGAAGAACAAAACAGGTAAGGTATGATGTCATCGGAAAATGGCAGCATCAGTGATGGGCAGGCTCCTGACTCTTTTTCGTTGGCTTGCGTGGGGAAGGTCCCCCCCACTCCCCCTGAGACTGGGTCTCTCCCACTCACTAAATTCTCTCTGAAATCATCCTCATAGACACACTTGGGCTCCTACATTGGGTCTAAGATCCATCAAAGTGTCAGTGAAGACCAATACATAGCACATCACTTACTGAGAAGCCCCCCTGGGATTTCAAAAGAGCGTACATTCATCTACTCATTCAACAAATCGTTCAAGACCAAGATCAGTCCATACAAACAAAACAAAATGCCCTACTCGTCGGATGAAATGGCTTTTGAGCTCAAGTTAGGAACACAGTTTGAGCTTGACTAAGACTTCAAATTCTGTGTCACGTTACTGCAAGGAAACGTGTTTATAGATCACCTTTTGGTGCGTCCAGCTCACGCAGACTGAGTTGAGTGTCCAGGAGCACCCCCTAGTGCTCCTAGCAGTATCTGCACCCAGCTGAGAGGCCTGCCTGGAATGTTCCAGTGCCTGATGGACTGGGGGAAGGAGTAAGAGGCACCGGAGGCTGAAGAATTCTATCATCCTGTTGTCAGAAACACACCTAACCTCAAGGCCAGTAACCCCTTCAGACAGGCAGCTCCCTGCCCTATAAACCCTCTAGGAAGAGATGTTATTCTTTTCTTGGTCAGTGGACATGCGCCTCCCCCGCTCAGATGCATGGATACAGCACCCTGGAGAAAGGGACAGTTGTATGAAGTGTGCATGGGCTGACTGATGCATGAAGTGTGTCTGCACCTACGTGTGAACGTTCCCTCTTCAGAATGACACCCTTCCCCGGTGTCATTCAAACATCCCAGCTCACCACCAAAGCCGTTCTGTAACCTCCAGATCTAATCTCCGGTCCCACATGCCATCACGCCATCTAGATGGTCCACAAGCGTTTCACCCTCCTGTATAAAACTGAACTTACTCTCTTACCTCAGATCTGCTCTACTCTCCTCCCAGACTCTTCATCTCAGTCACTGGCGCGCCTCTACCTGCACACTCAAGCGGCCACCCTCCCACTCTTCTTTCCATCTAAATCCTAACGAGTCCCGACCCTGCTTAGCTTCCAGGATCCGGCATGTTCAAGATGATATGGCTGTCGGTATGACATGTCCTTTCTCCTCACTTCCCTCCAACCTCCCCTCACCCAGAAAGTTGCCAAGCCCTATTGCTTTTTCCCTCTAACTTCCCCTCTGCTGAGCCTTCCATCCTGCCTCTGTTCATGCCCTGCATATCTCCCACTTTCTTGACTGTGAGATAGCCACCCAGCTTTCAGGCTCACCCTCTCTAATATGGTCCCCTCACAAGGCCACAGCAGCCTTTCCAATCTCACCTCGGGCCACCCTACTGACTGGATTCCTCCTCCCATGAATTCCAAGTCTTTCCCTAACTTGGATCTTAGGGACCGTCTCTAAGCAACCATCACATGTCCTCTGTGGGTTTTACACATGCAGTAGAGTCTTAGAAAAACGTCATCCTCTTCTGCACTCCTGTAACCTGGCATATGCTGTTCCCTCTGGGTGGGATGCCCTTCCCTATACCCCCAGACGTCTACCCACTTCCTTCTATTGCAGTCGTTCTCAACCTGTGGGTCTCAATCCCTTTGGGGGTTGAATGACTCCTTCACAGGGGTCGTATGTCAGACATCCTGCATATCAAGTATTTACATTACGGTTCACGACAGTAGCAAAAGCACAGTTGTGAAATGACTTTATGATTGTGGGTCACCACAGCATGAGGAGCTGTATTAAAGGGGTCACAGCATTAGGAAGGTCGGGAGCCACTGCTTTTACGGGGTTAGCTGCTCCTTCCTCTGCACTTACAAAACTTTCCTTTTTCCCTATTCAACAACTTTCTGTATTTCTCATAATAATTGCGTTTATCTGTTCTTCTTCACCAGCATGTTAAATCCTTAAAGGATAGGTCAGTATCTTAGAAATTCCTTTTTTACCTCTAGCATTTGGCATAAATGCTAAGCATTGATTTAATGGTTTAACAAATATTTGTCGAAAGACTAAGGAGATAACTTAGCTGTCAAAGTGCTTGACATATACAACCATGAGAACCCGAGTTTGAGCCCCAGAACGCGTGTGAAAAAGTCAGATTTGACGGTGCATGCTTAAAATCCCAGCATCAAATGAGGCAAGTGGATCCCTACAACTCTGGCCCAACAGTGTAACCTGCTTGGCAAGTTCAAGGACAATAAGAGGTCTTGGGGGGGGGGAGGTCTTAGAAAAACAACTGGACAGCCCGTGCAGAACACCCAAACAAACCTCTGGTCTACACACACAGAGGAATAAAACGTTTTATTTGTTGGATGAGTCAAAATTGTAAGCAGCCAGCTCCCTAAACATGGTGGAGGGCCTTCTGAATCAGAACTTAGATTCTTGAGTCCCATTCTGCTCTCCACAGTTTCCATCATGCTGGTTATTCTTTCCTTCTTCCTCACTGACTAAATCCTTGTTTCCCTCTGGGGAAAACCCTCCTCCATGCAGCCCTATAGGAAAGCAGAATGTTCCAAATGTGGCACTTTTGTGTATCAGTTCCAGCCGTGTGTATCTGACTTCTTTTTTTTTTTTTTTTACCTATAAGACATGAAAAAAAAAAGTGCTCCAAGGGCTTCTCAAAGATGCAGGAGAAACCCGCCTTCCATTTCTAGACTCTGTTGGATGTAGGCCATGGTCAATTTCCAGCTAAATGCCCCAAGAGCTGAAAGCATTCTGCAGTGATGGGGCAGGAGTCCCATATTCAGCTAGCATGGAAGTCCACCCTTTCTCCAGGCTCCCAATCTCATGAGTCCAATAAACCTGACTAAATCCTTTGAGTTTATGATATTATTATTACTAATAATCAGATGTACCCCCCAAAACATACACTCAAGATAACATACATGTGTTATCTTGAGAAGTAGCCATCCCATACGCCGCTTGATTCTCTGAGAGTAAACCGTCTTCCTGGCAACCACTCCCTTTGCTTTCGAAATCCAGTGTGGATTAAGGAAAATTGGAAGAGCTGCCAGGGTCAGCTCAAGTTCATGACGCATCAACAGGCAGTGCGGTCACATGTTGACAAGCTTGTCCAAAAGCTACCATTGTGATGAACAAGTGGACATGGGCATGTCAGAACAAAGTCCAAGGTCAAATTTCAACCAGTCTTCATGGCTCCACACTTTCTTCCCTGGCCTTAATCACTGCAGTTCACTGATAAGCCTATTGACTTCCTGGTTGATGGTCTTTAAAAAATAATAATAAAAATAAAAATAAGCTGTCAAATCAAAGTTGGAAGTTAAAGGAACAAAAACAGACAAACCCAGGCCACGTGAGAGTGGCCAAGGAGCTGACCAGAAACATGCTGGAAAACAAAACTGCTGGGGACCTCTCGGGGGAGGTGCAGGCAGGGTCTCGGTGAGCGGCCTAGGCTAGCCCTGAATTCTGATCCTCCCAGGCACCAGACTGCAGGCAAAGGCCACCACTCCAAGCTTCTTGGGGACTTCTGCAGTAGAAAAGAATAAAGCAAGGAGGAGGTCCTGGAATTGACAAGAGGGTTGGAAGAACACCAGTCAGCTCCAAAACAGGAAGACTGTCCTGGAGTATTAGGAAGCTGGAGCCACCTGTGGCAGAACTGTGCACTCAGCTCTGCTGCTGAAGGAGTTGCTCCTGCCAATAACCAGAGCCCATAGCCTGGCATTGGGGGAGCCAGCATAGCATGCCTGAGGAAGCTGCCAGCATCATACCTGGCCACTACCTCTATAAACGCAACAGCTCTTCACCTGACCCCCGCACTAGTCTCCTTCCATGGAGCCTTGGCAGACACACAGACAAAGTGGCTCTAGGCCTTTTCTTCCTTTGTCACTAAGGTTAGGTGACATAGAAACAGCCAGTCCATTTTCTCTTGCTGTAATAAAATACCTGAGGCTGGATACCTTGAAGAGATTCGTTTCGCTTATTTGTTCTTACACATCCAACACTAGCAGCACTGCCAGAGCAATCTTGGAAGAGAAGAGAACAAAGTCATAGTTCTAGAGGTCTCAAAACATGGTGCTGGCCTCAGGTCAGTTCTGGATCTCCTGATAGATGGTGTCATGCCATAAGCACGTGTAGAAGAGACGTCGTAAGACTATAGTCAGAGAGAAAGAGAGACTCAAGTGTCAAACTGTTCTTCTGTAACAGTTTTTACACAGGGAAACTAGAGTTCCACAAGAACTGCAGTAACCCAATCCAAAGGCAATAACCTCAATATTTCTTTCTAGGCTCTCTCCCTCTCTCTCTCACTCTATCTATCTATCTATCTATCTATCTATCTATCTCAACAGGGTTTCTCTGCGTAGCTTTGGATATCCTGGACTTTCTTTGTATACCCGGCTGGCCTCAAACTCACAGAGCTCCCCTGCCTCTGCCTCCCTGCGGGCTGGGATCACAGGGGTGGGCCCTTGCGCCGGGCTAGGTCCCACCTCTTAAAATCCCAGCATTCTCAAAATCATGTCAGGGGCCGAGCTCCCACCACAGGAACATTTGAGGGGCAAATCACAGCAGGAGGCAAACCGTGACTATGAGAGTTTAAAATACTTAAGATTCTTTCATGTGTCTGTGCAACATTCTTACACATATCCAGAGCAAGAAGTCCAGAGGAGTGCAAGAAGGCAGGAGCTAGATTATATAGACAGCCCCCCTAGAGCAGCAGTTCTCAGCCTGTGGGTTGTGACCCCTTTGGGGTCAAATGAGCATCTCACAGGGGTCTCATCGTAGATATTCTGCCTATGAGAATATGACAATATGTCATGCATATCTTCCATGAGAATTCACAACAGTAAAAAATTACAGTTATGAAGTTGCAACAAAATGACTTTATGGTTGGGAGGCAGCACAGCATGAGGAACTGTATTAAAGGGTCGCAGCATTAGGAAGGCTGAGAGCCGCTGCTCTAGAGGCTGAGAGGTCATGGGTCAACACTTACTCTTTGGTGGTCACACACATACATGGGCTCCAAAGACTTTCCCATTTGTCTGCTTGTATCACTTGCAAACCTACACATCTTCCTTTTATTTTCTTTTAGCCTTCTATTTTCTCTCTATATTAGCCCAACTCCCATTGTCTGTCCTATGATACCTCTTTAGGACACCCCTCAATGAAGCAAGAAGGACAGGTCTTTTGCATCTCCCTAGCAAGGATGTTTGAGAAAGAAAGAAAGAAAGAAAGAAAGAAAGAAAGAAAGAAAGAAAGAAAGAAAGAAAGAAAGAAAGAAAGGCTTTCTTTCTGGCTGCTAGAACAAAATCAAGTAGTTTTACTAAGCTAAAACAGTTTCTGTCTTTTCACGGAGCTAGACGAGCATCCCAGAGGTCAGCCTGATCTGAACAGATGCCAAGAGTACACAGGGTGGCCACAAACTGTGCATGTGTTTCTGAATGGGGTCAATTGCCTCTTCTGGCACCACTGAGCTAATTCCACGTCTGTGGTCAACAGCTAGTTCCAAGCAAACAACACTTTGCCCATGATTCCTGTGAGACTGCTTAGGGAGCCAAGACAAAGCCTGAGACATGCTGTTTAGCAATCCGCGCTGCACGTGGGTTGGCAAAGCCGAGGTATGGGAAGCTGCGAATGTTCCATTCAACACAGATCTTTCCCACAGGTCAACAGTGGAAAAGGTGACAGAAGGCAAACAGGACATCTACCCTGGTTACGAAGGGAACTAAAGCCCTACCAACCTAGAGCCTTGGTTTGCTATCCACTGCTGTTGTGGTAGACATCATTCCAAAAACAATGTGGGGAGGAAAAGGTTTATTTCAGCATACAGCTCACAGTCTATCAGGACAGGGAGTCGGGGGAGGGACGAGGAGGCAGAGACTGAAGCAGAGACCATGGAGGAACACTGCTCACTGGCTTGCTCCTCTCAGCTCACTCAGCTTCCTTTGTTAAATAACTTAGGACCACCTGCCTGGGGGTGGTACAGCCACAGTGGGCTTGGCCCTCCCACATCAATCATTTATCAAGAAAATACCCCATGGCTGAGGTTTCCTCTCCCCAAGATAACTTTAGCTTGTGTCAAACTGACAACAACAATCAGTCAATCAATAAACCAATAAACAAATAAATAATAGATACAATCATATATACATATATACATACATACTGACCAGAACTCCTAGCCTCCCTCAGCCTCCAGATCCAGACCCTCCCATCAGAAATGCGAGCATCCATAAAGGAATACAGCTCTCTAAGCCTGAGAAACCCAGAGGAGAGGACTCAGCCATGCTAGACCCAGACTTCAAAACAACAGAAGCAAAAAACAGCCAACAGCAAAAAGGTGGATCTTAAGCCATGAAATGTGTGGAAATCTCATGCTGCAAAAGCATGACATACAAGCACCAACTCTGGAAGGTCTTGTCAAGGAAGGACACAGGAGCTAGCATTCAGCAGTCACTGGTTCACAGTTACTCAGTAAATCTGCTTGTCATTGTCAATGGGTCAATAACAGACTGAGAGCAAAAACAACCCCTTACCATTTTCAGGGCTTACCCTGGAGAAATATACTTAGCCTCTAGTCTCAGCTTCTCCACTATTGAACTCTACTCTACTTCGAAGAGTTCACTAATGACAGTGCTCAGCGCTTTAGTGACGCCAACCACCCAAGAGACAATTATTAGCCCTTTGTAGAAATTTTAGCAGTTCAGAGAAGCCAGTGCCACCAGATACCATCACCTGTAAGGCGGCAGGTCTCAGGCTCAGCTTTCTGACTTCCAGGCTCATGCTTCTCCCAACCAAAGCTGCTCCCTCAAAAAACTCCTGTGATTTGGCAAATGTGAGAGTCAACAGTGTTTACAGCTGGCTGTAGCTCCCAGTGGCTGGATTTATCAAAGTAACCACCTCTGTTCTGTTCTTCTGTTGATACCTGCCTGACAATGGCCACTGTTCTGTCCATTGTATATCCCTCTGGCTTGGCTGACTTTTCATTACACATGATGCATATCCTAACATTGAAGGAAGAAGAAATGAGGCATGGGGTGGAACATGACAGGAGACAGGCCTTGGGCCATTGACTAAGAGTGGTCACATTGACCATGACAGAGACCTCCAGTAAACACATTAGATCTCTGAGCCCAGTTTCTAACAGAACAGTCTCCAGGAAGGCTCGGAAAAACAGGAACCCTGCAAGTATAATTTTCAGTTCATTGTCATCGCCCTTCCCTTCCAGTGTGTAAAAAGGATATAAAAGTGGAAGGAGCAAGGATGGGCAGTCAAAATCATCATGGTTAAGAATTTGTCTTCCTAGTTCATTTAGAAATGCCATTATTCTTTAAAATGCTTTAAATTTATCATTTAATTCAAAATTAATCTCTGTAATGAAGTTCTTCCAGCAGGAACAGCTCAATTGTATTATCACAAAGGTAGCAACAGTTAACTGCCCGCTCACCAACATCACATCCCCACACTGTGTCTGAAACCTCTGGCCACCGTTCAGTTTCCCATGCCTGAGTCAAACCTTGCCTGGCCTTGGAGCTGCCTGAGTCAGGAAAACATCAGAACAGGGTTCTTGTTCAAACATCTCTAATACATTTCAAATTACCTTCTCCATATTTATGACAGTAGTTCAGTCATGGTGGTACCCAGGTACTTCTTGATCAACATTTTTCTGAGTGCATAGATGAGGGTTTGGAGGGATTAACATTCCTATCAGTAGACCAAGTCCAGCAGATTTCCTTCATAATTTGGTGAGCCTCACCCATCAGCTGAAGGCTGCCTTTGAGCAAGAGGTAACTCAATAGAAGATGCCTCTAGACCTAAACATCAAAACCAGCTCTTTCCTGCCTCCTGCCAATGGCCCATGCCCCAGTGGGCCTTGCCAACTAACAGATTCATATAAGCAGACAAGTCCCTTAAGCAAGCCCTTTCCTTTCTTTCCTCCATCTCCCACTCCTCGATTCCCCACATACACACATACTCACAATGCATCCCATTTCTCTGGAGAACCCTAACAATTAAAATACTCAAGATACTGTCATAGTTACTTTTCTATCGCTGTGAAAAGACACCATGATCAAGGCAACTTATAAAAGAAAGCAATTAATTGGGGGCTTGCTTACACTTTCAGAGCGGCTCCATGCTTACCATGGCGGTAGCATGGCAGCAGGCAGGCAGGAGGGCACTGGAGCAATAGCTGAGAACTGGCATCTTATCTCCAAGTTGGAGGCAGAGAGAGAGCAACACTTGACTTGGTATAAGCTTTTGAAACCTCAAAACCCACCCCCCACCCCCCAGTGACTACCTCCTCCAAGAAACCCACACCTACTTCAACAGAGCTGCGCCTCCTAATCCTTCCCAAAACAGTTCCACCAACCAAGGACCAAGTTCCTCCCAACCCAGGAGCCTGTGGCGGCCACTCTCCTCCAAACCACCACAATACTTAATCATAAAATGTCTTTAGTCTCCTTATCTCCTTAGGGGTGACAAAAAGTGCAGGGGCAGAGACTGTCAGAGAAGAAGGGAAAGAGTTTCCAGTGATTAAGGAGCTGGGTCTCAAATAAAAGGACTGAAATGGGCAAACTAGGAAGGCACAGGCATGGAAATGAGAAGAGAAACATTTAAAATGGCTGCAGCAGCGGCAAGATACTGAGCAAAGCCTCTAAACCAGGGCCTGTGCTCAGAGCTTTCCATCTAGCCACTTGCTCTAAAACCCTATGTTGGCCAAAGCCACAGCACCTGCAAATGCCAGCAGGGTGTAGAACAATAACTCACATTGACTTTTACTGTACATACAAAATGGTGCAGCCACTTTGAACACAGTCTACAGGCTTAGAAGAGGGAAACACCAGATTACCATGTGTCCAGCCACCATGCTCCTGGTGTCTGCCCATGTGAAGCCCGTCAACACAAACTCCTGCACCCAGAGGTTGGCGGTCACTTTATTCCTAATTATCACAAAACGGAAGCAACCAGGATGGCTTTCAATAGATGAATGGATAAGCAAAGCGGTCTGTCCTTGAGATGCGATCCTATTTAGCGGTAAGGATAAATGAGCTGGAGAATGAGTAGCCTCTTGGACTCCCAGCAGGGCAATGTCCTATACCACAATAAAAATAACACTCAGACTGGCAGTGACTGGGCTACGGTGACTCATGCCTATGACTTCAAAGACCAATTTTATCCCCACTGCAGGGTACTTGACCAAGTCCATCGCCAACATGGCAGCTCTGTCCATCCAGGTCTTTGCCCTTCCTCTTGGGCAACGTGATGGGCAAAGTGTTCTTTGGTCAGCAAAAGGCCATGGAGATGGAACAACACCGGTGTGCTGTCAGCAAGACTTGCCTGTCCTTCCCTGTCTTTCAAGGTGACTCCATTCATTTAATCATTTCCTCTCCTTCGCTTCTCAGATGTTCCCGCTGGCTGAGGACAATATGGGCTGTGTCAGCTCCTTGATGCTCCTCCTGGGTATTGTGAACTTCTTCCTTCTCATGCATCGCCATCACAGCATCCTGACCAGTGCGGCCTCCATGCAGCCGGCGTTTGGCTTTGAGAACACCATTCTGATGACCGTTGTGCTCTTCGTCTTCATCATGTATGTGCCGCACTCCATGAGCCTCCAGAAAATAAGACCATATATGTTCTATGCAGAGCTCTTTATAGGCTCCATCAAGGTCTTGCTGTACATGGCCCTCATAGCCACCATGATCCCATTTTCCCACTCTGCATCTGACCCACGTACCTGCCCATAGAGTGATTAAATCAAGCTATGGAAGATATTATCAGGCCTTGCAAAGCCATCCATAACATAAATGCACTGTCTCCAGCTGTCGCTCTTGGAGAGCGCCAAGGCAATGGACGACTGTAGCACCTGCTGAGAAGAGGTGGTAACCCATGCGAAGAGATTGCCCTCCGAGTAGGTGCTCCGTGCCAGCCACGTGTACTCCTGGATCCAGTGGCAGCAAGCCTGCCCAGCCCCTGCGTGGATGCCCTGTCTGCATCACGAACACTACCACCATGACTACTTCCTACCCCCGCCAAGCAGGGCTACCCCTGCCTCCCACCGCTGCCGCCCTGTCCGCCAACTTTCCCTAGGACCTCTTCCCTTCCCTCCTTTACCTCTGGACATGTTCCCACTGAAGTCCACTGTGGGCTCTTTTCCACTGCCTCACCTTTCCTAAGCTCAGGAGAGGTTGTGCCCCCCCCCCC
>NW_026586463.1:2891528-2892624 GCF_907164565.1 Psammomys obesus
AAAAAAAAAAAAATCCTCACACACAAAATTTTTTAAACTGTTAATATCAGGGAAAGATTTCAAAGCAAAGAACATTACTAAGAATAAGAAAGGCAACTTAATAATAAGAGGGTCAACTTAATGTGAATTATGTAACAGTACTAAACATTTATGAGCCAAATAACAGAACTTCAAAATCACATAAAACAAAAATGAAACAAACTAAAGATCTCTCATGGACAGAAAGCAAGCAAAATTCACAAGAATATTTTAAAAAGTCACAAGTTACATTCTGTTTAACAGGTGCATGAGGAACACTTACTTAATGGAATTTATGGACCATTAAAAAATAACTAAAAGCAATAAAATCAGACAGATGTTTCCTAACTACAAGAAATTAAAATTTTTTAAAACGGGAAAAAATGACCTTTGGAAATTTCCAAGTATTTGGACACTAAATAACACATATTAAAATAACTCATGAGTTAAAAAACAAAACCTAAGGGAAATTATGAAGTGTTTTGAATTGAATAAAAACAAAGCCAAACTATATCAGGACCTGTGGGGATGCAGAACATTAATGCTGCATAGAAAAGTTCTCAAATCAAGGATTCTAATTCATACTTTAAGGGGAGAAAATAAAAAATAACAAAGCACCTAAATCTGTAATATACAAAATTACAGAGAGTAAATGAGAGCAATTTGATTTGAGAAAAATAACTTGACAAATATCCTAATTAAACTGATCCAAATACATAGGAAAACAAGTTTAGAAATGATAGGACATCACTACAGACCTTGCATGTTTAAAGGAAACATGAACAACTTCACATAAATAAGTTAATCAACTCAAAAAGCTTAAAATGAAGCCAGGTGTGGTGGTGCATGCCTTTAATCCCAGCACTTAGGGAGGCAGAGGCAGGTGGATTGCTATGAGTTCAAGGCCAGCCTCGTCTACAAAGGGAGTCCAGGACAGCCAAGGCTACAAAGAAACCCTGCCTTGAAAAAACAAAATTAAAACTTAAAGACGGCTCAGTTGATAACAGCACTGGTCGACCTAAATGCAACCTACACACACACACACACACACACACACACACACACACACACACACACA
>NW_026586463.1:2892634-3061579 GCF_907164565.1 Psammomys obesus
ACACACACACACACACACACACACACACACACACACACACACACACAGGCTCATACTGGCTTCACTGGAGAATTACATCTAGCAATGTAGTACAAATTCCCTCAGGAAAAAAAAAAAATGAAGGAACAATTTTAACTTATGCAATTAAATGAGCAATGACCATTTTACCAAAACAAGAAAGCCTGAACAGTTTAAAGAAGGCTAATTAAGTGGCAATATACATTGAAATAACCCAACGTCAGACCAATTAAGTGTCCAGAGAAATAGATTAAAATGAAAGGGACTTAACTCCAGTACTATAACTACCTCTCTACCAGGGGAATTTCTCCCATGCATCCACAATCATTCCTGATAAATAGCATGTTAAGATACCGGGGGGGGGGGGGGGGGGGGGGGGGAGATGGGGGAGGTGGTTGGCGCAGGACTGATGGTGTAACACTCGGGTACATAGCTAAGATTGAAGATGAGGAGTTCAAGTCCAGCCATGCTAAACAAGACCCACGCTCAAAGCAACAGTTAACAAGGACCCTTCAGAGGAAACCAGAATTGGCATAGCAAAGGTAAATGAGAGCAGTGTCAATAGAAATTGGCAGTAAGAACTAGCATGGATGGTGGTTCCGGTGAACTGAACACCTGAGGCACACACTTATCACCACAAATTGTAGAAAGAACATTTGTGACACTAGTATATAATAACTAATATTAAGCCAAGCGGTGGTGGTACATGCCTTTAGTCCCAGTACTCTAGAGGTAGCAGCAGGTGGATCTTTATGAGTTTGAGACCAGCCTCGTCTACAGAGTAAGTTCCAGGACAGCCAAGGCTACACAGAAAACCCTGTCAAACCCTATCAAAGAGCTACTCCAACCTGGCATCCATGAAAAAGGCCACATACTGCAGTCTACATCTGCTATCAGCAAGTTTCCTAAAAGGGCTCTCCAGCATAACCCTTTGGAAAACCACTGGCTAGTTTTATCTGAAAGGGCAGCTAAGCCAGGCACTTCACTCATCATGGATGGGCCAGCCAAGCCACAAGATCATACTAAATCCTAAATCTACACAGATTGCAAGTAAACACAATTAGAAAATGACTTTTGGGAATTAGTTCTCTCCTTCTACCGCACAGGTCCTAGTGACCAAAGTCAGGTCACTGGGCTTGTCAGCACATGCCTTTACCTGCTGAACCATCTCACCAGCCCTAGTTAACTTATTTTTAAGGACGTAATTTTGACTTACTGGTCAATCTCACTTAAGTTGGCCACTCTGAGCACACATGATAGAAAACTGTACTCCCCCAAAACCAAAGAAAGCATTTCACTCGCTATTAAGGTATGGTAGCAGTGATCACTACACAAAAATCCCCACACAAAAGGGACTCACAGCATTAACCACTTAGAATAGCAGTAAATGCTTGATATGGTAACCCTTAATTACAGTTACCACCCATGACAGGACTGCCCAATATACAAAACTCTGTCAGGGTAGTCATTTCTGAAGCCTGGAAGAGCAAATCACATTTCAGTTATAAAAACAAGCGATAGTATACAAATAAATACCTGTCTCAGAAGATGAAATTACTACTCAACAGTGAAAGGATTTCAAGATTTTCATTTTATTAAAAATATAGCATCATAATTGCATCATTTGATAGCTCTTTACTAATAGCATGTAAAAGTACTTCTACTCACAGACTCACACCTAGGCAGTATCTTTATGCTTACAATAACTTTTCCCTTTTGAGGATCTGTAATACTGTTCTATTAAACTACTTGAGACCAAGAAGGTGTTTTTAATTACAAAACTGACCTCTACAATTACACAGCATATTCAATCTTGTATGGAAATCAGTTCTCTGGATTATTCCCCCATTATGTGTTGGCTACTGGTACCATTTACTAGTAGAATTCTACAATTCTTTCAGTATGAGTTTGATGAATCTGAACCTAAATAGTCAGGAATGTCTCTATTAGAAAAACAAAAACAAAACAAAGACAACAAAAAGAGACCACTACTCCATTCTCAACCTAGAATTTAAATATCATCTCTCCCCAAATTGGCAAATTTCCAAATGAAAATGTTAGCTGCCAGTAAGCCTAAACATCAGGCAACAGACTAAAAACCTACTTTTAAAATACATTGTTATGAGCTGGGCTGCAGTTCAGTGACAGACCACTTCAGATGTGAAGCCCTGGGTTCAATCCTTAAAGTGAGGGAAAAAAAAATTAACCATAAACAAATCAATTACAGAAATTACTAACATTTCTTAGCCTGGAATGTAAAAAGATCTACTACTAAATCTAACCTGGTTATGGACCAGAAGTCATAAATGGCTTTAGCTTTCCAATTTTAATTTATGTATCGCTCACTCTTCAGGTGAGATCATTAATCATACAATAAAAGACAAAGGAAATTGAAAGGCTGACCTACAAATTAAGTAGGAACCAAGTTTTATTTTTAAAGATTATTTTGTTACATTTAGATTCCTGCTTCCAGGAACAAAATGATGCCCTTTGAAGACCATTAAATTTGGGAACTTGAACATAATTCAAATGACTATTAGCTAAACATGAGAAAACGTTAAGGTGGGAAAAACACAAATACATATGTACAGCCACTGAACTTCTACATCATGGAGCTAGCTCAGCTTCATGACCAACTCAATCAAATCCTATTTCCAGTGACTCACAGAGATGCTCCATTACTCAATGCATTCCTCCAAAAAGGCTGATACTAGCTGCTGACTCAACTAACATGAAATCATACTCTATCTGTAATTCACTGTAAATTGGAATTATTTTTAAAGCCTATTAGTGAGCTTCATAACCCCTAAATTTAAATAACCTCATAGGTTAAGACAGGTCTAGATAAAAGGCTGGATCTTTTTAACATTTAAAATGAAAGCCACACAAACTAAACAATGACATTAGCATTTTAAAACAGATTTTTCTTGACCAAAAAAATAAATCATCCTGATTATAAACATTGGTTTTTATTTGTAATTTAAGCCTTTAACATAAAGATAAATACATAACAGACACTGAATCTGTTCAAAAAAAGAATTCTAAACATGGAGATTACAGGCTGAGCAGTGGTTTTTTTGTCTAAGTTAGCTAGTCCTTCACTGTGAAGCCAGCAGGTTAGTGCCTACACCAGCTCAGTGTGCACAGGGAAGCTGTCCACAGCATCAGACTGTCCACAGTGAGGAAAAGAACAACCACAGTTGCCGTCAGTCAGAGCGGCTCCTCTTAGCTTACCTCAGGTTGTCCTGACAGCCATCTATCTTGGGTGAAAAACAATATTCTTGAAAGAAATAAAACACCTTAACAAAAAACAGTAGATGAGTAAAAACAAATAGGCGTACCTGTCTCCCTCATGCCAGCGAGTGTTGCTTCTAAGAAAAACAAATTCTACAGCATCTGAATTCACTTTTGCTTGTGTTCCTAGTCATTCTGAGTTTTCAAAACCATTTTCTACATTAATGATTATTTAAGCAAAATAAATACCTGCATAAAAAGTACTTAGCAGTAGGAATTAAATGTTAACATCCACCATGAAAACATTTTTAACGGTCCACAGGGGAGGAAAACACCTCAACTTCAAAGGGCTGTTTTAGAGACAATGCAAAAGCCTGCATTGTCCCGGACTCCATATGCCAAACAAAACAAGAGCAGGATGAAACTAAAGAGTCTTTCCTCTAAAATACTCAACTTTATTAGAGAAATGGTACTAAAAAATAACAAAGATTCAAACATTTGCTCTATTCTACTTACATATCATAAATAAGACAGCGGTTGAAGCGAGACACACTCCTTCACAATCTTTCCACAGGTGCCCAAGTATTTCTGTATCAGAATAAGCTGTTTACCAGCCAACCGTATGTGGCTAAGTGATTTAAATGGCCATCTATACTTTACATAGTAAAGTATTTTCCAAAAGTTTAATGTACACAGTGACAAAAAAGAACACACACATATACACACAGTAATTCTGAACACCTGAAGATGATCAAGCAGCTTCATAATCGAACCAGGCTTTATGATTTGCAGAAAGGGCCTTTCTATTCTTCAAATTATAGTTTCAACAGTATTAATGTGAAAACAAGACTCAAGTTGAAACCAAATAACTAAAGTGCTACCTGGCTTTTTAAATCTGTGAAAGTAACTCTTCCCCCCGTGAGGTAAGGCAACTAAGTAATTTGATTGTATTAGGTTGTATTAAAATAATTACACTTGATTTTCAAATAACCTTTGCAAATTGAAAGTGGGTTTTTGTTTGTTTTGGAACTATTAACAATAATGAAGAGTGCATTAATTAGAATTTATAGTTTTGAAGAAAACATTAACACAGATGTCATTTTACTACTTTCATACCTTCTGCAAAAAGCTGAGCCCAAGATTGATGGATGACCCTGTGTCTTAAACTCGCATAAGCAAATCGTTAAACACAAAACCACCTCCATATGATCCCAGTCCTCCCTTTAAAAATAATCTCGGCATCATTAGGAGAAAATGACTGCGAGGTAATATTAAGGCCATCCAATGAAGTCAATCGGTAGGTTTCCTCTGATCTAAGAGCATGTCTCCTTTTTAATCATCACAGTAGAAAACTGGTGGTCCCAAAACTACATTGTTGTCTGAAACTCCCCAAGTCTTGTAAACAGGACTTTACTTAACTGAATTAAGAAGTGCTTCTGACACACGACGCACACACTTCCCAATGGGTGTGACTAGAACACAGCCATCTAGATTCCATATGAACTGAGAATGACTGGCACACAGAAGATCCTAGAAAGCAGCACACCACACATTGTAGAAGGCACTAAAGCTTCAGCTTGTGCTCCCTAGCCCATTTTGAAAATTCAGTTTCCTTTTTATAAAGGCATCTTTGCCACCTATGGCTGGCAAGACACACTGCAAATTTTTTTCATGAGCTTGAAAATGTCAACAAAGTTTAAGAAGAAACGCTCATTTTGTGGCAGACATCGAATACTGACATGTTAGTAGTATTCGACACAGTTGTTCTTTTTTTTTTGAAAGAGAACAGTAGCATGCATTGTCAGTTGGTTTTTAATCCACATATTTAGGCAGCTTTAATCTGTAGAAACTGTTTTAAAGAAAAACTGATGTCCAAAACAGTGAGCAAAAGAAAACACAATAGTGAGAATTTACCACAATCACTGTAAGCCCTGTGAAGTGAATGTTAAAACTTCTTACATACTTTGCACTTTACAAGAGTGTGTATATCTGCACAAATTTCAAGCACATCAAACTGTACATATTCAATTTTTTTTTAAAAAAGTAAAACAATACAAAAGTCAGTAACTAGCATTTTGTAAGCGCCTCCAATGCTCATCTCTAGTCTTTAGGGATAGCTCCACTCTGCATCTTTGATGTTCAATTTCTTTGCAATGCTCCTGGCAAACACTAATGCACTGCATGACAAGTGTGACAGCCACCATGGAAACGCAGACTTCAGAAGATGGTGAGTTTGGGGACATCTGGCATTTCATGATGTCCACGCTCCATAACAAGATGTCCACAATGTCACCTCATAGCTGGAAAAGCTGTTAGTTTCCACTCATGGGTTTCTTCCCGTTTCCACCTTGCTGTGAACTGAAAGCTTTGGGTTTGCTCCCACCTGGAGGGAGATGCAGCTGGCGGGCCTACACGGCGTCAGCTTGGCTACAGAGGCTCTCTTCATTTGGCTGGCAATTCCCATTCTGCTGCACTTTGTTTTCTTCCTCAGTCCTTGGTGACTCCTTGTCCCCTGCATCTTTGCTCACACTGGAATCTGCCTTCTCCTACAACAGACAGCACGAACATGTTCACTATAAGAACTCTCTGTGACTGCGGCTGAAGGATGTAACTGTCTTTTGTGAATAAGGCTGCATTGTTTTCTTTCACTAAAAAACCATGCAAGCATGTATCAATTTGTCCTTTGTATGTTATTTCCCACAAAAGATGGGCAATTCATGGTAACAAACTCAGACTTTAACAGGTGAACAGAAATTCTAGCTCTTCAAAACAGCCTTATAAAACAAAACAAACAAAGCCAAATAGCTTTCCAATACACAAGAAATAACTGTGAACATGGACAAAAAGAAGTTGCTATTCCTATTAGAAAACCGTCAACAGCAGTCCAAATTCTGCCCTCAGGCTAAGAAAAGACTACAAAGAACGCCTAAGATATAATACATGCTTAATAAAGAACGGTGATTCACAACCTTTTTTCCAAATAGAATTAGACATGACAAAATAGCAAAAGAAACTGAACTGACAAAACTCCTAAGTACTTACAATTTCTAAGAAAAAGCTTAATTAGGGAGTTTCATTTTTAACTCTGTATTAGGGAATTTAGTTTTCATGTACTACACATCAACAAATCTAACAAATCTAATTGTAACTATATACTACAGAACCAATGACAACAAAGTCTCATAAACACGCTCAAATGTATGCCAAGGAGAGTAGTATCAGACCCACATCTCATAAACATATCAAATACATTTGTTACTTAGGGGTTCTCTAAAATTTTCTCCTTATATGTTATTTACTGATTCTCCAAAATAAGGAATTAAGCTGCTTACATTTTAATTGTCTCTCATCTCTTCAAAAGATAGTATGTATGAAGAGCAATGGTGCACAGGGCACCTCTGATGCTGGGGGCAGACTGCTGCTCTGGGGGGACAGGACTGCTGCCCTAGGTGGGGTAGGAGGCACTGTGCTTCTGCACGCAGGCCCTAGGTGAGGGGCTTACCTTGTTTTGTTCTTCTTCAAGACAAGAGTTTCTCTGTGTAGCTCTGGCTGTCCTGGACTTGCTTGGTAGACCAGGCTGGCCTCCAGTTCACAAAGATCTGCCTGCCTCTGCCTCTCCTGAGTTTAAAGGTATGCATCACCACAGCCTGCTCTGAGTGCCTTACCTTAACTTGCGTGTTGGTCTTCTCCACCTTCTCCTTCCCATCTCGGTCACCAGAACTCTTTTTTGTGGAGGTGGAACGCTCTCTTTCTCTCCTGTCACTGATGTGGTCCCGTTCTTTTTCTCTCTTCTTATCTTTCTTATTTCTGCTATATTGAAAACGCAACAGTTATCTTCTAAGAATGTAAAGACCTACTCTATCGGCTGGCAGCAGTCCTTATCTAACATAGCCTATCCAAAACAAGGCACTGAAAATAAGTATGCTAGAAAATTAGGTTGGCAAAGGAACAAAAATAGGTCCTACAACCTGACCTATTCCCTTTGTTTCAGTCAGGGTTAAAGTCATTTCTGCAGCAGCCACCATGTGTTCCTTTTTGACACAACTTGGTATTGTCAATTTACTACTTTTTAAATGCTCAAGATTTACTTTTCTACCAAAATAAGGATGAGATAAAAACCCAACTACAGCCAGCCTATACTATAATAGTTCCTTATCCACACACTCAACCACAAGTCAAAATGCTACACCTCAACACAGGCATTTCTTTTCCTGGTCATGGAAACTCTTCTACTAAATCCCTGACGCCTACAGACTTTTTTCTTTTCATAATTCTCTGACTATACCATATACTAGCGTATGTTTTCATATGAACCTTCTCAACTTAATGTATGAACATTCAAGAGGAAATAAAAAGAGACAGTAAGATGGCTTAGTGGACATCAAGCATAATGCCCCGAGTTTGATCCCTGGGACCTACAAGATAGGAGAGAACCAACTACCCGTCCTGACACCCTCATTTACACAAAATAGAAACAAACAAACAAACAAACAAACAAAAAAAACCATTAACAGAGAATGAAAAGGACAGAGATTGAGATGCGAGAGAATCTTAGCATCCAGCAAAACTTAGAATTTCAAATAACCTACTATGTTCCTTATCCATCTCATCTACTACTAGAAACAAGAACCACCAATTCACAACCACCCATAAAACATACGGAGCTCCCTTACAAATAAAAAAAATTTAGAAAAATCACAGACCCCTAAGATTATAAGGGAGAAATTATTCAAATCATTTGAAAAACACAACTGCTCCTGACCTGACTGAGATAATTCTAACATGGAAATATGAGAAGTTCCTTCTTATAAGTAGTTTAAAAATAGATATGAGACTAATGGAACAAATAAAGACAACTATGAAGAAGATCCAAAAACAAATGAAATTCTGTTGTAAGAAAAGTACCATTCAAGTCACTGGGGAAAAAATGATTTTTTATAACAAGAGGTTTGGGGTGAACTTTCTAATCATTTGCAAGGTGTTAAAACAGAATGCACATGCCATTCTGCATAACAGAAATAAACCAAATTGGCTTAGAGACCAAATTTGTTTTTAAATGAAATGACTACATACTAGAAATTAATATGGGTGAATTCCAGGTTAAAGGAAATTTCTGGCCACAACTAAAACTTCAAAGACATAAAACAAACAAAAAATGTAAAAATTTTTTGTAAGAAACTTTACAAGGCAAAACAACATCAAAAAAAGAAATCTCACATGCCTCAAAACAAAGCATATTTATGTGTGCTATATTTCTTTATATATGGCTTAAAAACTAAAAGAACAATACAAAGAAGCATAACAAACAATAAACTACATGGGCTGGAGGTGGCTCAGCAGTAACAGGCAGAGGACTGGGTTCAGTTCGCAGCACCAACATGAGGCAGGCTGCAATTGTCTGCAACTCCCCCGCCCTCTTCCTGCCTCTGCAGGCATTGTGCTTACATGCACAAACACAGACATAGAATTAAAAAACTACAAATGACATTTTAAAAGAAAATACAATCAATCTAACTAAAGATAACAAAAACACCACCAGTTCATATGCTAGCTACAACACAGTAAGGAAGGAACTTACAGAAGACACACTGGAAGGCAAGCCTGAATGCCATTAGGAGCATCACAAAAACAATGCACATACTCAATGCAACCCCTACAATGACCGTTAACAGCATCAGCAGCAGACACAGGAAAACCCACCCTAAAACTCATATGACATCTTGAAGGCTTTTCATACAGCCAAAATGATCTTTTAGAAAAAGAACAGATTGAAGCTGGAGAGATGACACGGTTGTTAAGAGCACTCAATGTTCTTTTAGAAGACCCTGGTTTAGTTTCCAGCACTCACACAGAAGCTCATAACTTCCAGTTCCAGGGAATCTGACATCTCCTCACCTCCACAGGCTCCTGGATACATGTTACAAACACTTAGGCACACACATAAAATAAATGAATATATAAATATTTTTAAGGAAAACAGGGTTAGATGACTCAGAATTTCTGATCTCAAAATGACTACAAAACTACATTAACTGAAAACATGGTACTTGCCTAAGGACAAAATATGTACAGCTATGAAATGGCCTAGAATAAACTTGTATAGCAGGTCAAATGATTTTCAAGATGGGTGTCAAAACCATCATTCAATGGTAAAATGGCTGTTTTCAACAACAGTGCTGGGAAAATCTTAAATCCAAATGCCAAAGAATGAAGTTGGAATCCCACCTCTAACCATATATAAAAATTATCTCAAAATAAGCAAAAGGGTTGACCAATGGCTCAGAGTGACAGCATATGTTGTGCGACCTGAACCCACATATAAGTAGCAGAGAACTAATTTCATAAAGATGTCCTTCAACTTCCACACATATGCTGTGACACAGACACATCACAAACACACAAATAATAAAACTTAAAACAAAAATAGGTCAACAGACAATAGCAGTTTATCATAAGCTCAAGGGTAGTCTAGTCTACTAGTGTGTAAACATCAAAATGAGACCTGGGCATAGTCACTGATGACACAAATATACAAGAGTATGCCATCCCTTGTGTGAAGAAAGAAAAAAAAAAAGGAAAATACTTATTTGCCTAATTTTGCAAAAAGAAACAGAAAAAAAGGCAGGCAGAAGGAAAATAGAATATTATCCCAGAGCCAGAGTCCCAACATCATCAAAAGAAATGAAGACACTCTCACCCGTAGGGAGACATTTCTTATAGTTACGAATGGTGAAAAGGCACAGCCCCTAGCTAATCTATTTCATGCTACTTTTTAGTCTAAGGAAAAAACGTATACATTTCCATCTTGTAACTATACAAAACTAGTGAAAAAAAGGGGAAGGGGGTTCAATGGTCAACTCCTTTAGAGACAGAGTGGATGAGCACATGGGTGGAAGATGATAGTTTTAAACACCCACGTCTTTTATTAATTCTGAAGAATTCAAATTTTAGCCATTCAAAATGTAAAACTTAAAAACAGGTTAAAGAAGAAGTTCTTTTTCATGTTCTGTTCCCTCTTTATGCTTTTCCCAGAAGCATCACCTACCCCCTGGGAGATGGAGACCTGGAAGACTTTCTCTTTATGGTCTTTGATGTTCTTGGTGATCTGGAAGAACTCCTGCTCCTCCTCCTCCGCCTTTCCCTGAAAGACAAAACATGTCACTTTCTAAAATCAGCCACTGAAATTAAAGACAGTTCAAACTACAAAGTTAGATTTTTTAAAAAATGTTTTTCAGACCTTGACAATAGCCTCAGGTTTCTCAGTACTGAGACTGTCGGCTTATACCAACAGCTTAGCTTATTTTTATTGGGAGAAGGGTTAAAGGGATCCTGGAGATAAAATTGAGGCCCTGCCACATGACAGACAAGTGGTTTGCCCCTGAGCCACTCCCCTAACCCCTTAAAGGCCCATTATACTCTTTTTAAAATCATGTTTTATTACCTGATTTTAACGTGGATCAAATTATGAACCATACATTTTATTGTTGACAAAACCATCATCTAAAATTTCAGAAAATAAAGGACAACCTCCTTTTCATGTTAGTATATAAGTAATGAGTTTCGCTAGAACCAATTTTCCAGTGGAGAAACTATTAACGATGTTTTAGACTCTTAGACTCAAGTATCTTCTCTCTTAGTGACTAAAATCTTTCCTGTCATTATGCTTCTGGCTCTTCCTGCCCTACTGCGAAGACATTACTTTCTAACAAAGTAACAAAGTCTGGCAAAACTGAAAATCTTGCTAAGGTCTGATATGTCAGAATGACAAAAAAGCATTTAAATAATTTATTGAGAAACTGCTTTCCCCTCAGCTTGCTATCATTACTGTTCAGGTAATTTTAAATCAAATGCACAAATTTACACACATAGTTAAAATCTAAAATTTACATAATTACAAAGAACATTTTAACATTAGCAATGCATATTTTAAACTACATCATATTTAAGAGTAGTTAAATTAGAATCAATGAACTTCACCATGTTCACAATTCAAGGGATATATGGGGACATATTTATCAAATGATTACTATAGCCAATGATCTTATATAAGAAGTTCTGCTAAGGGCTGCTAATTGTTCCGTGGATAAAGGACTTCCTGCCTAGGCACCAATGTAAATGGCCAGGCAGGGGTGGCACAAACCTGCAATCCTGCTCCAGGAGGCAAGAACAGGAGGATCTGGCAGACTTGCTAGCCTGGACAGTCAGTGAGTTTCGGGTTCACTGACGTCTTGTCTCAAAAACTAAGGTGAAGAGTGACCGAGGAAGACACACACACGGACCACTAATTGCAACACATGCAGACATAAATGCACACACTGCAAACACATCCCCCACACACAGAGCAGCAGCAGCTCTGAGAACCACTGACCACACACACAAAATATAAATCCTCTGAAATTCAAGTTCTCCATTCTATTGCTTTTAGTTTTCTTTCATAAATGTAAGCACTTAGATTATTAGTTGTATATACAGTTTTCATTTTGAAGAGTCAAAAGAGCAAAGATCTTTAACAACACAAATACTATTTAAACTGGGTCTACTTTTTCAATTGGAAACAAAGAAAACTCACGAACAGTAATTCAAGACTTACAGGGCTGTGCTGAGGCTAGAGGAGAACACCTATAAAGGGGCAAGGAGCAGAGCCAGGCACACAGGAGGTGCTCCATAGAGAGAGATTTTATTTTTTTTGTGGGAGTAGAAACAGAATGTTGAAGAAAAAAGTCAAACCCAAATCTATTCACATGTGCTAGAAAAGCAATGATAAACAGTCTCTGCCCTACCTTTCTATTTATTTATTTATTTATTTATTTATTATTGCTGTTTTTGTTTTTTGAGATATGTCTTCTCTCTGTAGTCTTGGCTGTCCTGGACTGTAAAACAGGCCTGCCTAGAACTCACAATCCTCCTGCCTCTGCCTCCCTGAGTGCAAGCACAGGCATGTGACACTGCACCCAGCTTCCTTCCCTTTCTTTTTGACAGTAGTTTTACAGTAGGAAACATTTAAGTATTAAATCTTTTTTAAAATACAGATTAGGAGACACTGTTGCAAATATAAGCATGAAGTACTTTTTTGAGCAGTTAGAATGCTTCCCGTAAAGGAGGGGCCTACTACAGCATGGGAAGCCATAGCTACCGCTTAACTTGACGTTACTCCCAGAGAACTCGCAGACCATCAGGGATGCACATGTAGTCATTTACTAACCACCTCCTTTCAGCTCAGCCCTGTCTTTCGGTCTGTAGGTCCCAGGTCTTAAGATTATGCTCAGGACTGAATGTGAACCTTTCACCTCCTTTAAACATAAAACAAAGGAGCTGGGTATGGTGGCACACGCCTTTAATCCTAGCACTTGAGAGAGTTGCGTTTGAGGCCAGCTAGGTCTACACATTGAGAGCTACATAGAGACTCTGTCTGGGGGCGGGGAGAGGGAGAGGAAGAGAGGAAGAGGGAGACGGGGAGAGGGAGGGAAAATGGAAGAAAGCTAACAATCATTTTAGAGTCACCAGAAAAATAAACTTATGTTACTAATTAGAAAGGATTCAAATTGTTTGATACTGTAAAGTAGAGGATCTGGATGGCACAACAACATGAGGGCACCCACAACATGAGTTAACAAAATCACTTGTAAGCAAGGTGGTTCACAGGTTAGCCTGATATCCAGGGCAAAGGTTGTAATTGTGTTTCAATGTTGAGACCATTGTGACTGGTGTTAGCTTTCAACTTCATGGTTGAAAAGCATGTTTTAAAAAGCTGGTATCAAGTACTAGTCACACTTTCTATCAAGAAGGAAACAAGGTACTACACTTCTGATAGCAGAGAAGTGGGCAATGGAAAGGCCTGTTTTTACCACAGTTAGTAGTCTCACAAGCTTGCTGGAAGAACTAAGTGAGACATCAAAGTCAGCTGAGAACGAGACCAGCACCCAATGAACACTGCAATTTGCTTTTATTAATAGGCTGGCATGAAATAAGCTATAAAATAAGCTATAAAAAAAGCTATAAAAAATAAGCTATAAAAAACATTTTAAAAAGTAGGAAATATTCATTCATCAACTTGTTTGCAATGAAAAGCCAACTTTAAAATTTGTTCAAACATTTATTTTTAAATATTTTTAAAAGACTAAACTTAACTTATCACAGAATCATCTGGAATAAGGGATAAGAGGATTAAGGTTGAGGAAGATTCTCATTTTTGTAGTAGATTCTCATTTTGTTACATTTGTTAGCAACATGCTGCCACCAGGTGGCAGCATACCTACTAATAAGTGGAAACAGTAGTCCTAAAGGAAAAGATGTAATCCTTAAAACTAACAAAGGAGAATACTTAAAGGACATACACAAAGCATAATGGAAGCAAAAGTTAACTTAGCTAATAGACGGGACTCACACTACAACTTTAGGAATCATGTAACATGCTAAGATTTACCACACCACTTCAGGGAGACACCAAAGCCTCAAAGGTCAACTATCACAAGAATTTTTACACAGGCGTTTTAAAAGCATTTTCTCAAAAAAAAAAAAAAAAAAAAAAAAAAAAGCATTTTCTCCATCATATGCCATTCTCTAGGAAAATAGTAAGGAAAAATTAACCAGATTTAAATATTGCAGCTACGTCTGTCCAAATATCCTGCCCAGGAAGTTCACTGATGTAGTAATCTCTCTGCCGGAGAAAAGTTCACTCAGCAATTAAGAGTAGATGTTGCTACTATGCTTGCATGAAGTAATCTTCCCCCTCAGTTATAAATGTACTCATTAGCCACCAGCAAAGCCCTTGGTACAAAGCGTGAGCAGTGTGTACTGAGAGCTCAGTCAGTGAAGGGCTTGTCATGGAAGCGTGAGGCCCCAAGCTCTGCCTCCAGAACCCACGTGGAAAAGCCCAGCACAAGAATAACACAAGCAAGCAAGCTTGATAGCATGCATCTGTGACGCCAGTCCCAGGGAGGAAGTCAAGTGGATCCCTGGGCTAACGGCCCATCAGCCTAGCCTACTGTGTCCTGGCCAATGAACCACATCCAAAGTCGTCCTATGACCTCCACACACAAGCACCCACAGGCAGGCACCTGCACACACAGAGAAGTATCATCAAACCTGCTGGTACTACGAGATCTTCTTGATGCATTGTAACTTCGGGGTGGTGTTCTGGACTTCTTATCCTTCTTCCGTTTTTCATCTGTCTCTTTAGATCTGTCTTTTTCTCGTTCCTTGTCTTTATCCTGTTCCTTCTCCTTCTCTTTGTCTCGCTCCTTTTCATGATCCTTTTCTTTCTCACGGTCTTTGTCTTTGTTTTTACTCCGTTCCTTGTCTTTTTCACGATCCTTTTCCCTTTCTCTCTCCTTTTCTCTCTCTCTCTCCTTCACTCTTTCCTTTTCCCTCACCTTTTCACGGGTATCTTTTCTCTTGTCCCTTGAAAAACAAAGAAATAAATTCTTAGCTAAAATAATTCGAGCTCAAAAAGAGACTTTTTCACCATTACTAATAATAAGAGACCTTTTTCACCATTACTGTAATTACTGACTACAGACTTTAGAAAAATCTGTATAACTCAGGTGTGCACCTGAGGCTGCTAAGTGGGCAATTACTAGGCCAAGCTGAATCACACTGGTCATATTTGCCTCTGGGCATCAGAGGCAATCAATAGTAATCCTAGACACTAAAGCAATGAGAAAGCCTTAGTTCTCTCATGATAAACCTAAACCACAACTTCACTTAAGTAAAAACAGGATAAAATTTTAAATTCTCCCATGACCACTCCAAACCTCACCGAGACCGTGACCGGCTCCGTGACTTCCGCCTCTCCCGAGACTTAGAGCGTTTCTTATGTGGGCTCTTGGATCTACGTCTATCTTTCTGTCTTGAACGTGACCTGTTATGGGATCTACTCCTAAAGAAAAACAAATTGTAAGGACATCAAAATTTAATCTTAGAATTTCAACTGCAAAAAAGTTAAGAATTATTTTCAACAAGAGCATTTAGAAAATCTATCCTATAAACATTTTAAGTGACCCTACTATAATGTTTTCATTATAATGGCAGAAATTAAATCTACTTACTGGAAATTTACCAGCTGTATTATTGTGTAGAACACAAAACAAAAATTACTTAATAATTATTTTTTTCTATGTCAGATTATTTTCAGGAATAGTTTTCCTTTTCATCACACTATTACATGCCTCGAATATGAAGACTGTTCCCTTGGCCCAAGTTTCCCATCCTGAATTGTCTCTAACTCCTGGCTTCCTTGTATGCTGGCTGCGATTCATCCTGAGGGGAGCAGGTTATACGCTTCAACAAGTTCTGTAAATGGCTATGTACTGTTTGTCACAACAAATATTAGAAAGAATGTATAAGGAATGAGAGATGAAGAAGGCAGTGAAGATGAACACCAGTAAGCATTATCAACATGTAGAAACTTGTCAAAGAACACAGTAATAAAAAGTATTTTAAAGTATATTGAAGAATAGTATTATTGATAATACTGGTATTATTAACAAAATGAAGCATGAGATGTTAAAACCAGAGAGATTAGCTGGGCAGTGTTGGCACATCCCTTTATCCCAGCACTCAGGCGAATCTCTATGAGTTTGAGGTCAACCTGGACTACAGAGCAAGTTCTAGAACAGCCAGAGCTATACAGAGAATCCCTGTCTCGAAAAAACCAAACCAACCAAACAAACAAAAAACCCCTGGTAACTCAAGTGTCTTGATCTTTTAACTCTAATTATAATCACCTATTTAAAAACCTTTACTACTCTATTATCCCCTGAAAAATAAGTTATTTCAATTCCAAGGAAGCCCCATTAAAATAACTGGGGACATATTTATGTGTGTATATATTGGTTTTTCAAGACAGGGTTTCTCTGTTTAACTGGGTCTATTTTTAATATTGTATTTCATAATAAAATATCCTAGGCACTATTTACCGAAATATAAAATAGGGTTGCCAATGTAGCTCAATGGTAGTTTCTAGAATATCTAATGGATTTGATTCCTACAACTAGACCAAAAGAAAAGGACATTATTTCCTTTCAAGTGTAGCAAAATAGAGTACACAGTTTAAGTAAGAAGCTGGGAGATCCCTGTCTGAATCTGCCACAGTGGCTCTGAGCTTTAGCTAAGTCCTTGTTCTGTACTAGAAGCTCAATGCTTCTCTGCAGTCTGGATGCCACCTACAGTTCCCAAGGCAATCATGAGGACTCATTCAAATGATGTACGCAAAATGGTTTGTGGCCTCTGTCACAAAGAAAATGTTTAAATCAGCATACAGGTAAACTTTCATTTTTATTTATTCCAAAGAAGCTAGCGACATGCGAACTTTCCACCGTGTGCTTTAGATAACAAAATTCATCTTCATGGTTGTAGTTTTGTTTTAATTACACTGTTTATTTAGTGTTTGTACGTGTGCGCATATGTGAGTGCCAAAGCACATGTCTGGAGATCAGAGAGCAATCTGTAAAGTAGTTTCTCATCTTCTACCATGTGAATCCCAAGGATTGAATTCAGGCTACCAGGCTGAGTAGAAATCACCTTTACCTGCTGAGCTATCTCACTCGCCCCACTGATGGTCACATTTTCATAAAATAAATTAAAACAAATCCTACAAAAAAGGATTTTGAACTTTCTTCTAGTTCATTCTAAAATATGTAATAGATTATTGCCAACTATAATCATCCTATACATTGTAGCTCATGAGTACTATTCTGCTGACGACATATATTTTGGCACCCATTATCCAACCTCTTCTGCTCCCTGAGAACTGAATGAAACTCAACTTTTGAAACAATTTCATGGGAACAGTATTCTGCCTGGAGAAGCAAAGGTCCAGAAACACCTGGCATTATAATGTACACTACCCTGCTAGGTCTGCTGGGAAGTAGGAAAATATAGGAATATTCTTTCAGATCAAAACCCTCAAGTCTTATGTCTTTAATGAAAGATTCCCATGTCTCGATTTTAGAGATAATTCATTCTCTTTTGTCTTTAGCCTATTTTTCAACATGTATGTGTAAAACATATTGACTATGCATATCTGTGTGTGTACACGCATGCCAAGGGCTACTACTTTCTAGTCTTAACTTCAGATACATCTATATGAAAGTACATTCATGAATATCAACAATTGCCAAATTTCAATTTCCACATAATAAACTCTTAGAGTGAGAAAATAATATATAAACTTAAAAACCTTAAAAGTGGGTAGCAGATAAAGTAGGTTAACTCCATTTTAGAGCTAAATTTTTAAAAATATGTAGTTTCATAAATTATCAAGGAAACTGATGTTGATGGACAAGTTTTAGTTTTTCTCACCCTAAGTGCTGGGCTCTCCTTTATGATCATTCCAGCTGACACCCAGGACACCAGTGTTGTTACTCTGGGGCAGTTTCCTACGTCCCTGAGCTTCATCATCATGTCAATATGTGGCAAGCCATCCTCCTATCCCAGTCTCCACACTGCTGGGTCTGTTCTGCTTTCCCACCCCCACTCTGTTCCTACTGCACTTATATAGCAAGACAATGTCTTGCTATGTAGGCCTGGCTGATCTGGTATTTTGTCACTATGTATACCATGCTTGAACTTGAAGCACTTGACTTTGAGCTTGCCTAACTAAGAGCTCAGAGACAGTAAAGTCCCAAAAGACGATTCTGTAAGAACCATTATTTATGAATCATTCCATTAAAGGTGCAACAAGCACAATTTATCAAAGTCAAAGAAAAAGCACTCTATTTTCCTATCTGATCTCTGACTCTCATTCACCACCATAGAAATGCAAACTAGACTGAAGGTGCTTGTGAGATGTCCCTTCGAGCACTGCCCCTTTCCCTTTAATTCCCCACCTTGCACATACACGCACACATCTGTGTCATTCTCTCAAGATATGAGCAACTCAATGAGGACTCACTACATTCCATACACAATTCTCAAGGGACTTCTCATCAAATCAGGATATGCTGCAACTTAAGACTCTGAGGTATCCTTTGCACCAAACACAAAGCATTAACAAACAAAATAAAAAAAATTAAAATACTGAGGTTGTGATCAAAAATAAAACAAAAAGAACTTAAAGACAACATTGGTGTCTGGGCCACAGAGTGGCCTAGAGAACTGCAACTTGAACACTACTTTCTGCATTAGCTTTTCTCAAAACACAGAATAAAAACGCTCTCTGCAGCGAATGTGTAAAAGGCTAGTTTGAAAAAAAATATTAAGTATAAAACATAGCAAATACAAAATATAAAAACATTTCTAAAACTAAAGATTATTTTTAAGATAAGATTAAAGTATTAAAAATTAAGTATCAATTAGAAAAAAAAAATTTGAGCACAAAGACCAAGAGAAATGGGATGGGCAGCAAGGTGTAGCCCTTAACTACACCATTACCACCGCAGCAACGGTTGACAGTAAGCCGACCACGGGTGAGCAAACACTAATGACACTTCTCAGTTCGGATGCTTTGACATTTTACTATGTGAAATACCAACCTGAAACAGCATTAGGCATTGACAGCAGAGGCTCACCTGTGCTTTGACTGTGATCTCTTCCTTCTAGAATGGGATTTTGAGCTAGACCTGGACTTTGAGCGAGTGTGGGAACGAGATCGACCGCCTTTCCTTTCATTGCTCTTTCCAGACTCTGGGAGGAAAAAACCACTTTGCAGCGTAAGCTCAGAACAATTAAAGATCCCAGTTAATAATTAGGCACAAGTGGAATATACCACATTTAGTGCAAGGGGCCTACTCTCTGTACATCCTCCTCCTGTGCAATTATCCTTCAGAAACATCCAAGAAAGTCATTGCATAAACTCGTTGAGTGCAGCCACCCTGCAGCAGTACATATAAACCAGATGATTATAAACAGCTGTTCGTAGTATTTTGTTGCTGCCATAACGTAAGATTAAAACATGTCTGCAATTCCTATGACAGTGAGGCTAAGACCTTCCTGCGCTTATTTTTGTTAGATTTGAACCTAAATTCCAAGTGTTAATTTAGGAAACCTAATTAAAGATAAATCACATAGACATTTTAGAGTGGATTTTAAAGTATTTAGCAACACAAAAACTGAGTAAGTTTTCCTTTAATATGACAAAACTGAGTAACTGTGTTTTTCTAAATCATATGCCCTTTCTCTTGTCTTAAAATTAAAACTTTGAGGGAAAGACAACCTGCCTATATTTAACATTTTAGCATTTACTCTTTCCTTCTTAGCCTCACAGTAACACACTGCATTTAGCAAACCAACCACAATATTGACTGGTCACCATAAAGAACTCACTGACTCAGGCTAAGCGTGTCAGCTCAGTAGTGGGAAAGTCAGTCTGTGCCGAGCTCTTCTGAGTGAGCCACTTACTAGGTCTTTAGTTTCAGTCTTCTCATTTGTACAGTGAAGGAGCTGAGCAGTGTAATCCTAGAATTCCTTCCAGCTCTAAGAGTCTACGGTCTTTAGTCTACGCCCTGGACAGCAATACTGTGGCCTTACCTGGTTCAATAGCTGCTGAGATAAATGACTGAGCCTCCCGCACTCGCTTCATTACTTCTTCTAACTCCTTAGCTGCAGCCTGAGGTGTCATCTCAGGAGGCTTTACTATTGCATTGTTGGAGTGATTTATTCTAAATTAAAAATATTAGTATATCACAAACACACACCATAGTTTATAAAACAAGAAACAATTAAATGTTAGTATGATACACATATTTATAAATCTGAGGACATCAACAGCACATACGGAAATAAAATAACTACAGAATAAGCAAAAGCAACCTCAGAAAACCATGATAAATCTTTCATCTCCACCTACCGTGTCCTGCTAAACAAAAGAAAAAGCAAGAAAAACTGAAATCTACCTTCATAACTTAATCATAAGTGCTTTTGCACATACCTTAGAAAAAATGAAAATACAGCTATCGGGATTAAAAGGGACCACCTTTATTCTTAATTTTATTCTGCTGATAACCTGCATACCCCAGAAGGATGAAGGGGAAGCTGACTTCATGATCATTTTATTCAATACTGACCTATGTCTTAGTCAGACACAGCGTCAGAGGCGACAGGCATCTGGTAAACCTCCTCTAGTAGGCAGTGAGTCTCCTGGGACATACACAGACATACCTGCTGTGTCTATCTTACACATACCGCAGACAAGACTGGGCACCCAATAACAACAGTGACTGATCACTTGAGAGTAAAATGCCAAACTAGTAGTAAATTGAGAGATCCAACTATAAAACTCAAAACCATTCGCCTTCATATCTGTATGAAATACAATTTCTGGTCTTAAGCATCTGAAAGGTGATATGAAATTTTTACAAACAAGGATAGGCATGAGCAGATTAAGTCACAATGTCTGATTTAAAACTGATTCTAAATACTTAACATTATTTTCTTCCTAGGACTTGGAATTTACCCAAATTCTTATTATCGAAGTTCTGCAGTTCAATTGTAAATTAAGCTGCCCTTAATCTGCTATCATCATAAAATAAACCTGTATTCCTGAAACCACTATGTATCGTATACAGTTAATGATCAACTATGTATTAAGGCCAGAAAAAAAAAGAGAGACAGGTCTTCAACTATAACAAGAAATGTAAAGGCTACCGTGTCATGCGTTTCACTTATACTTAACCCAGTCTTTCCACAAACTGCCAATTACTATTTTTAAAAAAAAAAGCTCTAATTAAATCAAGCATTTCACAACGTTTTCAAAACCATTAAGAATGTCTTTGTTGAAGGTGTCTTACTTCAGCGGCCTGTCTCCGAACATAACGCCATTAAAAGCAAGGGCCCTCGGCACAGAATTTTGGTCTGCAAATTCCACAAAAGCAAACCGAGTTGGCTGAGTCTCATCACCTGCCATCCGAACAAACTTCACTTCTCCAACTTGTTTAAAAAATTCAAGTAGTTGATCAGCTGTTGTTGTCTGAGGAAGCAGAGTGACACTTTAATACAGTATATTCTTTTTTAAGTCAGGTAAATAAAGTAGTTAATGCTTGCAGCAGGGAGGGAAGTACATTTTTTTTTTTAGTGACAAGGTGACTGGCAAGGTTCCCATACTCCTGTAAATAATCAATGCTCCTAAGATGCAATCCTGATTAAACCTACTAGGTTCCAAGAAAGACATGAACGTAGAAGAGGGACTACTTGGGAAGAGAAAGCAAATTGATGGGAGTAGGAAGACGTTACAAGGGAATAATGGGGAAAATAAATACGGTCAAAATACATGCATGTGTGAAAACATCATAATGAAATTTTTAAAACAAGTAAATAATACTTTATCAATAGAAATTTCAAGGAATAAATAAATGGCTACTGCCACCTGGTTTCTTCTTAGTTACCTGTGAATTCAAATTTCCAACATAAACTGTTCTCCTAATTTCATCAATTTTGGAAGGGTCCACATTTCCCATAAGCGGTGGCTGTGGGATCTCTCCAAGTGTGGTAATATTTGGGTCCAGTGCTGCTGCCGGTATGGCTCCCAAACTGCTAAGTGAGACACCAAGCTATAAGAAACAAAAGTAAACTATGACTATGAGGCATAGTTTCCATTCGTGTCCAAAGCATTGTTCTCTAATCTTCCTACCAGTAGATCAATTCAACGTGAATGGAAGGAGAAAAAGAACTTTAAGCTACATATATCTGAATTGCAAAGAATAACCTCACATTAGTTTTTAACAAAACATTTTCTAACTGCCCGGGTATTTAATTACCTTTAAACTGACATTAAAAGTGAACACTACTTTTCAGTGTTCAACATAGTTCTATTTTGTGATGTCCATAAACAGCATTATTGTATACTGGGCTAATGCCTAGAAAAGAGGCAAGGTTAAGTTCCTAGGACCTTGTCATCACAATATCTCTGCCCATCAAGTACTCAGTACAGAACTTCCTAATATGACTTTCTGTCTGATGGTCCCTTGGTTAATATATGTTGATTTAGCAACACTGAATTCACTGTCAGTAAAACAAATCAAAACAAATACTCTGAAGCTTTTCTACATTTCCATCATAAGGACTGAGCTTTTTTTTTTTTTCTTCTTTTTTGGCACTGTGTGTGGAACTATCTAAAGAAAAAAAAATACATACAAAAACAGAATTTCAAAGACTATGGCACTAAACAGACTATACTCACACCCATTTGCAGCATGAGTACTGAAACAAGGCAGAAGATGCTTGGCTTCATCTAGAAATATCACATCATGTAACTCAAATTCATCATTACTCTAGAGTATGTATCAGCTGCAAACAGTGATTTGGAAGTTTCAAAAAACTTGGGCTGGAGAGATGGCTCAGAGGTTAAGAACACTGGCTGTTCTTAAGGTCCTGAGTTCAATTCCCAGCAACCACATGGTGGCTCACAACCACCTACAATGAGATCTGGTCCCTCTTGTGGCCATGCAGACAGAACACTATACATAATAAGTAAATCTTTAAAAAAAAAAAAAAAAAAAAAAAAAACTTTTACTAAGTATATGAATTCACAAATATTGAATTTGCAATGTCAACTATACCTGGTCATTCAAAAGATCTCAAAATTTTAAAACATTTTCTGCATTTGGGAGAAGTAACAAAAAGATTTTTCAAAGAAATAAAATACAACCACTTTCATTTCTATTTGTGCTAACTCCAGAAAACTGATCACTAACAATATATGCAAATATTCTATCAATGACTAAGAAGTAACAGCAGTTTCTAAAGCTAAAAAAACAAGTTTACAAAACTTCTTTTGTAAGTTTTGTCCCTTATTCTTGTCATAGTACGGCCAGTATAATATTTTTGAAAACATGCGAGGACATGTTGTTTCTAATCAACTAAAAAATAGAATTCAAATGCCTTTCTAAGATCTAAAAAGCCCTACACAGTCAGTATCCTATCCAACTTCAAACACCTAGTTCTGTCCCCTCACTATGCTCCAGGCAAATTGAGCACTTCTGGTCTGCTCAAACACAGAAGTTCAATTAAAAACTATCTTGCTCCATAAATCTCAGTGAAGGTCTCCAGCAACAGAATGCTATGCAAAATTCAAAATTCCAGAAGCCATTTCTATAATCAGGTCAAACTGACCATCACAATCACGAAGTTTGTGCTCTCCCTATGGAAAACTAAAACGTAAGTCACAGCCTTTATCTAACCCTCCTGGAAAAGGAGTATAACCAGAATCTTTTTCACACAAAAAATAAAAGCCCAGTGATGGCTGTATCTTTCTTTTACTAAGAAATCACAAGATATTAATTACTGTTTAATTCTATACAGAAAAAGTTAAGATTTTCATCATCTTTTCACCTTGTTCCAGCTTCACAGTCATCACATGACTATTTCTCTGAAATGCTTTTTTCCATTACCAATGCTCATGCCCTTCTTTAAACGGCTTTAGACCTTCTGGTACTCCTCAACTGGGAAGTGATCTACAGCCTCCAAGTCTGTGTTATCTCAAGCACCAAGTTTCCTACTTGAGTTTCCAAATCTGAACAAGCTCCCAGTTATTTCAGAGCAATCCCCAAAGCAACCTCAAGTGAGCTGACAATGGGGTAAATTAAGCCTGGATTTTGGATGGTTACCACCAAAACAAAACAAAGTGAAAATAATTTCAAATTCCTTACTCAGCCATTTGCATAGGTCACCGTGCCCACAACATCAAGACGACTTACACTACTCACTGCCGTCAGAGGACTGGAGGTCGGTATGGGGAGCAGTCCTGCACCCGGAACCAAGCTTGCCATGGTTGGAGCAGGAGCCAGTAAAGACAGGGCTTTGGCTTCCTCTGGGATTTTACCTGCAGAGAAAAGTTCCAGATATTACGGAAAGCGGAAACACCACACCAACTTTATACTATGATTTTACAATTACCCTTGCACTTAAAAATAATAATAATAAATGAATCTATCTATCAGATCTGTACAAAGAAACAAATACGAACATAAGTCTTTCCTTTTATCCTGCTCTATTAGGAAAAATAAAAGTGAGCAAAACTTCAAAGACTAACAATCTCATTAATGGAATATTATTTTAAAAACTGAATAATGTAGACAATTATTTAACACTTTGAGCTATGGGTCACCTGTACTGGAAACTTAATGTTCATGAACCAAACGATATCAAGCATGGACGCTTTCCCAGGACGCTGTTTTCGCGGTGATCGAAAGTTGTGTTACACATGACAACCGTTCGTGTTGGCTGCGTCACTAATAGCACACAGAACATCAGATACAGAAAAGAAGAACATTTTTTAAAGTTTAATCCCCAGAAATGGCAAATAACCAAATTAGTCAAAAAAGAAAAAGAAAAAGAAAAAAAAAAAACAAATATGTGCGAATTGAAATTTGTTCCACAATGAGTGTTCTCTATCCTGTCCTGAAGCTACCTACTTGTGAAGCAAACAATTCTGTAACCCTCCAAGACTCCACTCAATCTCAAATAAACACAGGAAAACAGAACTCTACAACACGTAATCAGCTTGAATTAAAAACGGTCCATACCCACTCATCAATAAGGTTCCTCAACAACTAATGCCTTGAAAGGATCTAATCCCAAAGATGCCTTTTAGGCAATTTATAAAAAATTTATGGGACTGAACAAAAATGTTTTCAGTCTCAAAAAAAAAAAAGAAAAAAAAAACCCTTTTAATACTAACCTTAGATGCAATGTATATATACTTATCTGAATAACAGTAACTAATGCTTACAAATGCTTTGCTTATGAAACCTGTAATTTTCTAACAGGAGTAGTACTAAAATCAGTTTAGAATTAATAAAAACACTTGCAACTTAAAAAATGAAAAAGTCATTTTAAAGTTCATGATCTGCTATATTTGGCTTCTAAATTTAAAAAAAAAATTTAAAAAACTAAAACATTCACATTTTTCCCTATCTTCTTAGCAAATAAAAAGGTATAATTCTCAAACTTGATTGCATATATAAATTACCATTTCTTTTAATTCATTAAGACTGTCTTAAAACCGTTCTTTTAAAAAAAAATCACACAAGCTGAAAAATATGTGGTAAATTTTCAGGAACATGATGCCTGGTTTCAGTGGTAAATCCTATTTAGAACAACCAGATGTACAGAGATAAATCTCTAAACATCTCTTGATAGACCTCTAAGCATGAAGTGATTCAAGTTGGAATGTAAAACTTTAGATAATGGGTATAGCTTATCTATAGAAAAAATACAATTACAGTTTAGTCCTTTTGGCAAATGCAAATTTTCTAATTTCCCAGCATCTAAATTTAACTAATTTTAAAAACCGAGGACATTGCTTTAAGTTCTGGAGAACAAATTTCTTAACATGCAGAATGATAACAAGGTAGGCCTTTTTAAAGACAGCAAACAGTAATGAGCTACTCGTTACTATTACTATATATCCACATATGCCCACACACACTATACTATTTACTCTTTATATTCATTATCACATTCATTTTACCTACTCAAAATAGATAGCATTTTAGAGGTTTAAAACCTGACCACCGGTGATAAATAACTAGTCCTAACGTGTGCACTCTATGCTCTAGCACCCTAATTTATTCACCTAAGAGTTTCAATCTAGTAATGCCAAATTTAGCATTATCTGTCAATAATCAAACCCAGCTACCCATACAGTAAAGAGACTGCACAGACAATAAGGTGTTCAACATGAACCAAGATCATTACTCAGTACTATGAGGACTTGGTTCTGTAGTAAGTATCAACAGGTTATCAGATTCTCCCTACCTCATAAAAATAAACTTACAAATCAGTAACTTTAAGCTCATATTATATTATTTCTGTCTTATTCTAAAGATACTTTAAGAAAAAATTCCATTGCTCTATTTCCAAAATAAAATTCTATAAAATTTATCCTCTAAAACTCTACCAGAGTATATAGAAGTATAAAACAAGTAAGCATTTAGCATTTTCCCCAAACTACACTTCAAAGAAAACTGAGGCAAACATCTCACACTGTGAGTCCTGACGTCAGAATCCACTTAAAAAGCTATTAACCTGTGAAGAATTTTCAACAAAAAATTCAAGCAAAAAAAAAAAAAAAATGCATGCAAATAAACAATCAATGTTGTCTCCAATATCCATTCCCCAGAGGCAACAAAAGGCTTCTTAAGACCAAGTTAATAAAAGACAAAGACCTCCCCCTACCTTCAAAATGGTAAAAGAAATGCACTTATTTTCCTTAATGGTTTTATATGCCTACAGTTCTAGGGGAAGGATAAAAATTATAAGCCATCAGTTGGTTTTTATGAGAGATGTAGACTTGGGGAAAAAATAATAAGCACTGAGCCCATCTAGAAAATGTTCCTAAGATTCTCGTAAGTGCTTTAATGTTTGAAGATCAAAATGTACCTCATCAACCCACAAAGACCAATTAAAAGCACTGAGCATCTTTTCAGCTACACTCTAACTTACTGCATGGCAATTCAGTTCATCTAAAGGTTGAGTTCTGGTAATCATTCCCCCATAAATTTGCAACACGTTATGAACTCTTAATGGAATACCATTTACAAAGAACTGGAAGACCAGCTCACAAGTTAAAAGTGAAAGATTTAACAAAACAAAAACAAAACAAACAAAAAAGAGGGACAAAATAAAAAGAAAGAAAATTAAAGTAAAACAATAAAAACAGAGACAGGGCGTCCATCTTCTGCGGTTCAGACTCCGATCTCATTTCCCCAATGAAGGTTTCACTTGGCGGCAGGTTTAGTGGCATGGCAAACAATGCCTAACTCAGGCAAGTGTAACAGGTCTGCCTTGGCCAGTCTAGTCATCTAATAATGCACAAATATCACATAGAGAAAACATACAAAACCAAATTAATGTCAAAATCCATCTACCAGAAAATGTGGACATAAAGTTATGACTGATGATTAGGCTCACACCTGCTATGTTGATCTTATTTTTTTCTAAGTGTTAACATTTCTAAAAAGAAATCTGAAATGCACGCAACAAAAAGGGGTCATATTTAGACAAGTATAATGAAAGTACTTTTTATTCAAAATAGCATGTTTCATTAACAATAGTTCCTGCTTAAAAGGTATCAATACTTTTCCATTCTCTTCTCACATTACTGTCTGAACTAAAAACCAGCAAATTGAAAAAACCTGAAAATCTGGTAAAATGTCTAACCTGGCCTTTCTCATTTGCACAATGCTGCTTCCACGGCGCTGAGGCCTGCAACGAGTCAAGTGTGCAGGGCGCACACTGCACTGCTCACCTCAGAGACCCCTCCACTGCAGACTTCCCTCCGTTTCTTCCTCTAACTCTGCTCTTTTTTTAAATTTAACAATGCACTACTTCTTTGCTAAAGGTGCATAATCAGACTTAAGAGCTGTGATAGTCAGTTATATTTTGACAAAAATAAAAAATGCGTATCAGTTTCTTCCTGATATCAGTTACTCATGTCAAAATTGAAAAATGCAGTAAATTTTGATTTGCATATTCAAAAATAGTAAAATTTTCTCTCACTGAAAATATTTAAAGAGTTATAGCTGCCTTTATTAATTTCTACCAAGTCAAACAAACTACAACAAAGACCTCCATATGCCCATAACCTTGAAAGTTTCTTAGAAATCAGAGTTTCTCTGATTGAATGGACTTAGAGTAAGGTTCAATGATTTTAAACTCCTCCATCAAAATCAGTAATGATAAAAGCCTATGCTATACTTTTTGATATTTTCAGTTTAAGAAATCCACTTGGTAATTTTTTTTCCTGTGCAGTTTTATAGCATGAAACTTTGTAAAATTAAAACTTCCTTTCCCATCTTACTCCCTGACTTGGGGCTCACTGTACTCTTAAAAGATTATCAAGTAAGAATGCATTTGGCAAATAATTTATTTTAATCCACATTTATCTTCCCTATCTACTCTAACCCCTTAAACACGAGAAATATGCTTTCAAATACATCTGGGGGAAAAAAGAAACCAGAACTTCCTGTTCTGGGATCTGAAAGCCACCAGTCTGGAGGAGCCATATCTTACAGTGCTCTTAACACTCCATAACAGGCATTCTGAAACAAGCATAGAACTCCCAAAGTGCTAATGCATTAACTGATTGTATTTTAGTGTTAACCTAGTCACTACAGCAAGTTTTTAAAATTCATATAAAAAGGCCAGTAAATTGTTTCTAGCATACTTTTATGCTATAAAATAGTTACTATTATCTAGCAAAAACAAACAAAAAAAAAACATGTTCATTTCTAAGAACATTTCAATTTAGAAAATAACCAAAATTTAAAATCTATATATATATATGTCACCAAAATCCGCAGCCAATTAATTATATATGAATGACTCTGGAAAAACATAAAATTTGTAATAATAATTACCTCTTAAAGCAATGCAAGACATAAGATTTAACAAGTAACTAGAAGGCTTTTGGCCTTTTTCCCATCTTTGACATTACTCCTTGATGGAGGCCTTAAAAGTTGCTTTCTAGTTATCCTCCCCAATAAAAGCCAATCAAAGAAAAAGTTCCAGATATATAATAAAAATTAAACTAAATATGAAATAATAGTCTTATAATAATTGAAAGAAACTACTTTAAGAGGATATTTGAAAGAATAAACTGAGTATTTCTCAAATTAATATAAAAACATTACAACCCTAATTTGGCTGAATGTATAGTGTTTTACTTGGAAAATTCTTAACTGTCCTCTGAATATATGAATTTTAAATACCTTTCATACCAACTTAAGTTTTTAAATTCTAAAAAACTTTTTTTTTTGCAATCTGCAAATTGGGTATAAAAAGCCAAGGCCAACTATAAAAGGTAAATATTTGACAAATTTTCTAAATGTTCAGTTGTAAAACCTCAAATATCCATAAGTAATGAACCAACCACTTCCATATAGTTTTCTATCAGGTGTTTTTTTTCTTCTCTGATCTCATTCTCATTTTCACACACACAAAAGTGAGTGTGCACAAACAAACACAAAAATTACTGGCCAATTTCTAGGAAGTTAAAGGCTATAGTAACAGACAGGACAGAAATTAAAACAGTAAGAAAAAAGATGAGATACCAACCTTCTGCACAAGGAACTACTATCAGAGCTCTGTCAATAAAAACCGTGTTAGTTAGATGCTGGGCCACACCAACACTTGATGGGTCACGAAACTTAACATAACATACTTTGGAGGAAAAAGCAAGAGGTGTGTTGCTGCAAGATAAAAAAAAAAAAAGGATTAATAAACATCCGCATGGTTTTGTAATTTTCATTTTAAATTTCTTACACCAGACTTAGGTAATTTTTGTTGCTAAAGATTATTAACATCGAAACAGCAAATTTTAGTCATTTAATGCTGACTCTGGCTTGTCTGACAAAACAGAAGCCAATCTCAAGTTGTCTGCAAATCAGTAAGTACTTTGCGTGAAATTCAAAACAGTTAACACGTTATCATAGTCAGACTTTTACCATCCAAGACTTTAAACTGTAAAAACAACAAAGAAACAAAAAAGTAGCCTCTCCCACCAACTGATTACTCAACACTATCTTACTTAAAAGTAATGATACTATTTCCCTGCTATGGTATCTGAGAGTCACTAGTATCACAGTAATTGGCACTATTCACCAAAATTTCCAATGTTCCTTTAAAGTGCATGGTAAAATTCCACTTTTCTGCTTCATGAACTTACTTGTGTCCAAATAACTTGCTTTGGTGGATTAAACATGCGCAAAACCAACCCCTCCAGTTTGCAGAAGCTTTCAGAGCCACTGCCTGGCTCTTTTTCTCTGCCACAGCCACAGATAATGCTCAAGAGACATAAAGCTGACTGTGCACTTCATCTCAGAGCTCAGCCCTACCAAGACAGTGTTAAGAAATTATCTCTTTTGTCAAACTGAGACTTGGATTGCCAATCCTGATTCACTCATCCTTGACCTTTCCAACTTCCTCATCCAAACCACCAATAAATCCTGAGATCATCTCCCAAATATGTGTCACACTGTCTTTCCTCATTCTCACTATTGACAGGACCTTAGCAATGCTCACCTAGATTAGTACACAATCTTATAATCACTCGCTCTTTGTCTAACTTAAGTTCACTATTAATGGTCTTCTTCCACAAAAATGCCAATGTGATCCTTAAGCCCCAAATTGCATTACATCACGTAAGATGAAATTTCCGTAGAGGCACCTTTGTGTTGCTTCATTTTATATGCATCCAAAACTCCAGACATACAAGTTTTGTGGTTCCAAGATCACATCCTGAATAGCATAGTCTGAACATGTGGTCTCTGTACATGCTGTTTCACTTAAGGAATCACTTTTTTTTCTCTATCTCCTCTTTAAGCTAATTTCATTTTTCTTTAAGACTCAAGTTTCAAGTCCTCTGTAAACCACTCAAAGATATCACAGGTCACAGGCAACCTGAGCGACCTGAGCATTGCATGCAGCTTCAGCACAGGCATTATTTAGCACAATTTATTTGAACCTCCCAACACATTCTTTAAGCTTCTCTAGCCCCAAGTGATTAGTCATCTGCCACAAGAGTCCAATTCACCTGCTAACCAACAACATGCATTCTGGGTAGTCAGGCTTGACCAAATAAATGAACTCAAACAATCAGATCTTTCTGCTGGACTGGAAAGTAGCTTGTGTCAGACAGTTCCACAAAGAAACAGAAAACGGCCTCTTAAGATAGAAAGGCAGGGTCACTCTGACTGCTGATATAGTTCTGATTCCCAGTCCCAGGAGTCTTGGTTACTCTATGGAGTCTTGGTTGCTCTATGGCCATTACAACTTTTATTATTCAATTTAACAGAGATCTTTTTAAATAAAAAATGTCAGTTCTTAGGTGAGACTGGTAATACTTTGTCCTTCCCTGCTAAAGCAAGTCAAAAGCCCTGCCCTTACAGTGACCTACTAAAGCCCTAGGAATTTCAACAAGAACACTCTTAGCCCTCTAATTAAGGGTCTGACAAGCCATCACCATAGCTACATTTCCCAACTGGCAGAACCTTTTGTGAAAAAATGCAAACCTAAATAGTCACTACTGAAAATTAAAAGCGTATCCTAGACATCTCTAGTTAAAACCCACTTCACTTCAAACTTAATATTCATGAGCATAGTAAACCAACCCAATCTATAAAGAAACTACATGGCAAGATGTACCAAACCTGAGAACTGACTTGAAAGTGTTCTACTCGGGCTGAGGAGATGGCTCAGTGGTTAAGAACACCAGCTGCTCTTCCAGCAGGAGCCAGGTTCAATTTCCAGCACCCACATGGCAACTGACAACTGTCTGTAACAGTTCTATGGGATCCCACACCAATGCAAATAAAATAAAAATAAATAATTAAAAAAGTGTTCTACTCTAAAAAGCACTATCATGGTACATACATGTAAGGTATAATACAGTGGTTTTCAACCTTCCTAATGTTGTGACCCTTTAATACAGTTCCTCAGGTTGTGGTGGCCACCAACAGAAAATTACTTTTGTTGCTACTTTGTAATTGTTATTTTGATACTGTTATGAATCATCTGTGTTTTCCAATGGTTTTAGGTGACCCCTATGAAAGGGTCATTCTACCCCAAAGAGGTCTCAACCCACAGTTGAGACCAGCTGCTTCTTTAGAAGATCTATATCAAAATTACATAATGGAAAACATGGACAAACAGTTTTTATGCATGAAATTATTGACCAACATAACATTTATCTAAGGGCTCCAAAAGTACTTTGAATGGCACAGTTCTCCACGCCTTTCTTATAAAGCACTGACACTGCCTTGCAGACCTGTAAATCCTTGCTGATGATCATTTCCAAATGCAGCTAGCTTAAACTCTTTCATTTGTAATTAAAAATTTTAAAGACAACCAAAATATAACAGACTTTCAAAAACACTCAACACAGCACATGTCTTTAAATACTACTTTAAAACATGGCAATGTGAAAAGTACCTATTATAGATTAAGTAAAAAAAAAGTTTATAATCACAATGTATGACTCCTTTGATTACACTGTATTATAATAAGCACATATAGGAGACCAGAAGAAAAAAACATGTGAATGAAAGGAGTTTGGTGTGGTTGATCACAGATTTTATTTCTTGTTCTCCACTCTATATAGAATGGCTGCTATGGCTAGGTTATGAATCAGCCCCCTAAGGACACCCCTCCCCACCCCATGTGATGAAGACTTGGTTTTCAGCTGCTGGTCTTTGTGAGGTTACAAACGTGAGAGCACTATTAGGAGGTGGGACTCCCTAGAGCACCTTGGAGGAGGTTTTATCTTGCCCCCGGCTCCTTCCTGGGATTGTCTCTATTTCTCAGGCACCATCATACTCTGTCTGGCCACAGGCTGAATCATCAGAGCCCACCAATACAGACCGAAACCTCTGAAAACCTGAGCCAAAGTAGCTCCCTGTTTGATCTTAAAGTGTTTTGCCATGGCAACAAAAAATAAGACATGGTATAGTGTGGTCTTCCAACACAGCATGTTATTTTTTTAAGTTAACTAAGTTACTTTAAGTAGTTTACAGACTTTTACTTTAATTCTTTGAACTTTAAAGACCAGAAAGGTAGGAAACCAGAGCAGGTAAGAAACCAGAGCAGGTAAGAAAAACTGCACAGGTGAAAATCTTCCTGGTGTTAGAAATCAACATAGGATTACCCTTAGGAGGTAGTTAGTCAATTGAAGGAGGGCACAGGGAACATGTAGGTGCAGATAGCCCCCAGCTTTGTGTGCTTGCTTCACCGCCATGTTTAAACTGTAAAACTTAATGTTCATTTTTCTGTATGAATACATCACAAGGCAAAGTTTACCAAAAAAAAGCAATTTGTAGAAATAAGTTTTCATGAACTATGAAATTCAATTATTGTGCAAGAAGCTGTACAGTAATTCTGGCTACTTAATTATCCGGCAACATCAAAAAGAATGACAAATAATTCTTAGTATATTCAATGAATGTCTACATAAATTCTTTTTTAATTTTCTGTATTATCTGTGCAAGTGTGTACTCATGAGATGTACCTGTAGAGAGAGGTCAGAAGACAACTTTCAAGAGCTCAATTCTCTCCTTTCACAGCGGGTTGTAGTCCAGAAAATGAACTCAACTCATTGGCCTTGAGAGGCAGGCCTTTTTACCTGGTGAGCCAGGATAATGGCCTGTTTACATGAATACTTAATATTCAAATTTTTAAATGAAACTGGCCCCTGAGGAGACAGCTCAGCGGGTAAAGTACTTGCCACACAAGCAAGTAGGATCTGGCACTTAACACTTGAAGGGTGTGGTGGCGTGCAGCTGCGGCACAAGCACTCCAAGCAGATCCCCAGCACGAGCCAGCCCAGCCAGACTACTGGAGCTTCAGGGTCAATGGAGAGCGAAATGGGAAGACACCCGATGCAGACCCATTTTCACCTTTCACTAAAGAAATGCATTTCCAATTTTAAATCAAATTACTACTCAACTTGTAAATGTTAGTCACAAAACTTTTGGTTTGGTTTGGTTTGTTGTTTCGTCTGTTTGGTTTTTAGTTTTTTTCAAGACAGGGTTTCTCTGTGTAGCCTTGGCTGTTCTGGAAGACCAGGCTGGCCTTGAACTCATCTGCATCTGCCTCCTAAGTACTGGGATGAAGAGCATGCAGCACAACTGCCTGGATAACTATCATTATCTTTCACAGAAGTACTGCTGACTGCATTTTTCTACACTTCAACATCAACTGCAAGTGTATCCTTAAGGACCAGCTAGCACAACTGCATTATGGAGTTATGCTAATAAAGTGTATCAGTATCACCACAAAACCAGAGTGTGGTGCTGCCTGCACTAATGACAACCAGGTAAGCATTTTTAATCTGGTAACAACTTTGCCCAGAGAATTAGTTTGTGACATACTGACTCTTTAACACAAATAGCAGAGCTTTTCACTCCCTTTGACCTTTAAACCCCAAATAACATCTTCTCATGCAGGAAGGATGGGCTTATTCAAGGCCAGCCCTAACAAGGGTAGACTCTTCAAAATACACCTTCCCAAGTGCTACCACCTAAGCCCAAGTTTCAACCATACAGATGGAGTTTATTGGGAATGAAGGCTATTCTATGCATGGACGGAGTATTTCACCGACTGGCTTGTAACCCTCAAGGGACACAGCTCTTCTCCCAACACTCCCCAATTACTAAATGCTGAGTACTTAAAAGACAGCTGAAAGCATCTTCAAATGTTCAAAAAGAGATTACAAACTTCAGTGTCAGGATTACATCAGACCTTATGCTCATGCGCTTATGCAGAATTCTTGTCAAAAATATACTGCTTGAATTTCTGCATGAAGAAATAACCGGTACACCGGGTGTGGTGGCGCACACCTGTAGTCCCAGCACTCTGGGAGGCAGAGGCCGGCGGATCTCTGTGAGTGCAAGACTAGCCTGATCTACAAACTGAGTCCAAGGCTACAACAGAAAAACCCTGTCTCGAAAAACCAAGAAAAAAAAAGGCAAACCTGTATATTCAGACAGTAAATCATTTTACAAAATAAACTACATCCCTAGATGTCAACTTCATGAAATTTTTTTTTTTTTTGTGAGGGAGGGGTCGGGCCTATTCTAGACTGGAGATAACTAGTCTCTGAAGATACACTACATAAAGGGGGGGGGGGTTTCACTCTTAGAACAACGAATTTTTGTTTTGTTTTTGCAGACAATGTTTCTCTGGGTAGTCCCTGCTAAACTGAACTCACTCTGTAGACCAAGCTGGCCTTGAGAGAAAAGAGATCCACCTGCCCCTGCCTCCCGAGTGCTGGGATTAAAGGCCCAGCTAAAACAAATTAAATTTTAAAAACCATCTGTGCCAACAAGTGAAGGAACACAGACGGACACTCAATGTATTATTTCAGCTTTTCTGAATGCATGAATATTTCCAAGAAAAAAAGGAGTTAATATTAAATATCCAAATGCGTAAGATTTATCAATAAGCAGTGGTTCCACTGCTTAGACAGAAATAGTCTTCTACGAGCATCACTATGAAACAAGCTGAACTCGGGCCAAAAAAATCGTGGGTAACTACTTTTCTAATATGTTAGCATAAAGAACAGAATACTGTTGATCTTAGCATGTCCTAGCATGTTTATGTCTTAGCACGCTTATGAGTTCGAGAATGTTAAGAAGGGGCAAACCATTACGAGTTAGCTGATTAGTTAATACTGCATACGCGAAATTTACCACTTCAAGTACACTGCCTTGGGAAGCGATGTCGACCTAAATACCAATTAAGATCTGATTTTAAACACGTGTACACAGTAGCGGTAACTCCGCACTGACTGAATACTTTCTGAAACATCAGAGCCGGGGTGACCTCTCCGGAGGAAAAATGAGACTGTTGCCGGAAAGGAGGGGTTGACGTGATCTTTTAAGATCCTGACTATGGGCTCGACTGGAAAAAACCAAGAAGATGGTAAACGTCTGAGATGACCCCGGAGGACAAAAACAGCCCGGATCCCATGTTGTCATCGGCGCTCTCCTCAGCACTAGCACCCTGACCCTAGACCTGGAGCTTCGGGCGTTGGCGTGGCTGGCGTCCTCCACGGTTCCCCCAAGGCAAAAACGTGCGGAGCCTCTGCCAGGAGCGCTCCCGCCGGCCCACCTGCGGCCATCTTAAGTTCGGGGCTGGGGGTGACACCTAAAGCCCGCGGCCCCCGACCTCAGGGACCGGCCATCAGCCACAGTCCCGGAGGCTGCCGAAGGGGAAGCCGCTCCGAAGTCCTCCGCGGGCCCCCCGCGGGGAGGCTAATCCACAAAACCCCAACGCGGACAGCCGGGGAGCCCGCGGCTGCCCTCATCAAACATGGCCGCCCAGGTACGCGCGCCGTCACGTGACGCCCGCGCTCTTCCCCACCCCCAGCCCGGGCGCCCGAGGTCCCGATGGCTGCGCGCCCCTCCCCCCCGCCGGGCTCCAGCACTCACTCTGGGGGGTAGAGCCGCAGCTCCTCGATTTCTCCTAGGAAGGAAAAGAGCGTCCGCATCTGCTCGCTGGTCACCGCCGACGACAGGTTCGTCACCTGGATCACCGCCGTGGGGAAGAGGCCGAAGCCCAAGCCCAAACCGAAGCCGCCGCCGCTGTTCATCCCGGCCCCGCTGCCGCTGCCTTCCCGCTCCCCAACGTCCGCGACGCGTCAGCGACGGAGCCTAGGAAGCGAAGACGCGCGGCCGCGAGCGCGCTCCCGCCAGCTCGCGCGCGCGGCGTCGGGCACGTCTAGCCGCCCACCGCGCGACTCGCCTGCTCCGGGGGCTGCGCGCGCCGGCCGGAAGCGTCGCCCTGGCAACGCGGCGGCTCCCGCGGGTCCTGCCTCCGCCTCGCGGCCTGGTCGCCACGGTGGTTGCTAGGCCCCGCTAGGTCCTCTGAGGTGTTCGCCCGCTGCTGCGGCGCGGGCTGCCGAGGGTGTGTCCCCGGACTCCATCACTCCTCCGTGTTTCTGTCAATTAGGAAGCCCGGCTCTTTCCGGCAGGCTCCGAATCCGGCGGCCGAGTCGAGAGGCCTCGGCTGCAGTGGTGAGGGGGCGGTGACGTCTGGACATTTTAAATAAATCCCAGACCGAACTAAAGCTTCGTTATTAAATACAGGCTGTTGCCCCACTTAACCTATTTTTAAAATTGGCAAGCACCACGATTATGAGAATTCTTGTTAAATTTCCCACCAAGTATGGAGGCTACGATTAAAGTAAATGAGTGAATGAAAGGCTCCGCTGACCTTGTTTATTATAAGATGCAGTTTTTCACTAGCGGGCCCTAATAGTTATACTCTCAGGCAAAGGCAGGTAAACGACACAGAGGGCCTGCATAGACCTTAACACCTTCAAATGGCAATACTTTTCAACCAGAGAAGCTATATCCAAAGTTCATGGTTCTAGTCGGTTCTTGTGGGCCCACAACATCAAAACATACACTATTATTAAGACATTGTTGTCCTCACAGTTGTACTGATGGTCTAAAAGCAACAATGGAACTGACAATGTAGCTATGTTGGTAAATGTTTACCTTGTGTACTTGAAAACCCAGTGTTGATCCCATAAATCTGAAACTGTCTTAAACCTGTAACCTCAGCACCCAGGGAGGTGGAGGCAGGATAATCAGAAATTCAAGGTCATCCGTGACTACAAAGCAAGTTAAGGCCAGACTGGGTGGGGTACATGAGATTCTGTGGATGGATGGATGGATACAATGGTAGGTTAAAGGGCTGACACGTAATCACGAAGCAAGGCAGTGTTTCTAAACTCTGAGTTACTGTATTTTATATTCTTCACCTGTATCCACTCACTACACTAAATGTAAATTTAAAGTAATTCCCTTACAAAGGAGTATAACATTGTCAAATGCACAATGTACATTTATTTTTTTGTTTTATGAGATAGGTTTCACTATGTAGCCTTTGTTGACCTGGGACTCACTATGTATACCAGACTGGCTTTGAATTCATAGAGACCCACCTGTCTCCCAAACCCTAGGATTAAAGGTGCGTGCCATCACACCTGGCCAATAATAATGATTATTATTATCAATGTGAAATAAAGGCAAGAACTTATATCCTGGTAAAGTAGTTGCCAGAAAAAAAATTCACTGTATTATTGTTTGAATGTTCAAATGAAGGACAAGGTTTACTGAATGTGTATATTTCACTTCAAACTTGACAGTTTGCCAGTATTTAAAAACTGAAATCAATGATATTGCCAGATATCATCTATTATATATATAACCATATATATAACTATATATGAGCATGTCAGCATTTGGATTGTCCACGCTCTCACTACAGTGTGGAGATACATTGAAAGGCTGATGAAGCCTAGAGGCAGGAGAACTAGTCATTGCAATAATCGGCATGAGTTAAATGAGCTATAAAGCAAAGGTAAGCGTTCTTAATAGTGGAAAGCAATAAATCGTCCCAAATTCGAGTGAACTTGGACAAAGAATAAAGTTCACTCAGAAAAAAGATAGCAGACATACATTCAGTTTTGGCCCAAAACTGACAGGAGTTTTCTGATCCTCCCAAAGCCCAGTCATGGACCCCTAGAACTGAAAACAGCAAGTTTAGAACAGTGGCTCTAACATAAGTGTGTGGCAATCTATGGAAACATTGCTGGGCTGTCACCCAGAGTCTCTGATTCAGTAAGTTGGGAGTGAGGCATGAAATGTAAACTTAGGAGCTCCAGGTGACGATGCTGCTGCTGGTGTGTGAACAGCATTCTAAGGAACACTAGTTTAGAAGGCTGCAAACGCAGCTTACATGGCAGACTCGCTCATCTTCTACGGATCAAGAAGCACCAGGAGTTTAGGTTTCCAGCCTGGAGGACTGGGTAAATGAAGCCGTAACTTATGCCAAACAATAGAAAGAAAGAACAGCCTTATGAAGAAGGAGCAGAGACTATTGCGTTCTGTTGTGGACCTGCTTACGATTTAAGACTGAAAGTAAATGCAGTTGTGGTCAGGTGTGCTGAGACAGACTGTTTTTCTGGCACTTGAGAGGCTGAGGCGAATAATCATGAACCTGAGGACAGCATGGGCTACTACATAAAGATACTCTGACTAAAGAGACTGAGGCCCTAGGATGGAGGTATGTGGCAGGCACCTGGAAAGCACAGGCTCCTTGGAGTGGAGGGGGAGGGGAGGGAGGATAAGGGAGGGAGGAGGGAGAGACAAGCATCCTGTCTGATATATGGCATGCACACCTGTGTGTGGAGCAAGACTCCCAGGAAGGAAGCAGGAAGTCTTCACTTTGTATGCTAGGCCACATGACCTTTTCCATTCAGGATCCAGAAGTCTACTTCCTGTCCTTGATGGGCCTGCTGTAGATTTTGTTGCTCTTGCTGTAAACCCAGGGCCTCTTGTATACCAAGCAAGCACTTTTTCTCCAGCCATAAGCATTTTGTTTTTTGTCCTTAGCAACAAAAATAATTATATGGTTGGACGTCGCCACAACAGGAGGAACTATGTTAAAGGTCCGCTGGGGAGGACCCAGCCCAGAGGTGGTGCTACCCCTGGGCTGGTGGTCCCAGGTTCTATAAGAAAGCAGGCTGAGCAGGCTGTGGTGAGCAAGCCGGTGAGCAGCACCCCTCCTGGCCTCTGCATCAGTCCCTGCCCTGTCTGAGTTCCTGTCCTGACTTCCTTCAGTGATAGACTACAGTGTTGAAGTGTAAGCCCAATAAACCCTTTTCTCCCAACTTGATTTTTGGTTAGGGTATTTTGTTTGCAGCAACAGAAACTCTAAGACAAAATATCACTTGCTTTGCTCAGAAGATATACCAATGAACAATTTTGATTGTCTTAAACTCACCAAAGCTTGTTTTCTGACTCAGCACATGTCCCAAAGAGTGTTCTTCATTCACCTGAGTGTATTCTGTAGTCACTGTGTTAGGCAGTGCTATGTCACAATCCTGGTTTGCTTTTCAGTTGCTGTGGCAAACACCATGACCGAGAGCAACTTGGGGAGGAAAGGATTTGACTGCACACTTTCAGATCACAATCCATCACTGAAGCAAGGCAGAGCAGGAACCATGTAGGTCCTCTGCTCACAGGCTCATGGTTCAACTTCCTTTCTTACACACCCCAAGCCCACCTGCTCGGGGATGGTGCCACCCACAGTGAGCTGGACCCTCCCATATCAATTAGCAATCAAGAACATATGCACACGTGCCCACAGGTCAATCTGATTGAAGTAATTTCCTCAAGCAAGGCTCCCTCTTCCCAGGTGTGTCATGTTGATAACCAAAACTAGCCTTGTCCTCACTTTAGTCCAGCTGGTCAATAATACTGCTCAAAACTTACTTCCTGTAGCATGCTCTACAGGACCCTAGACCAAGGACACTGCCCATGCTGTGAAAGCATGGTGTACAACCACGCACACTGCAAACATTACAGAGGAGTGCCCTAGGAAAAGCCCCACAAAATGGGGGGGGGGAGGGGGGATCCTTCCCTGCCATAATGATTTTCTAGCACCCTCTGTTGACAATGTTTAGTATTGCACCATCAGGCATTATCTTTCACATTTTGCTGAAAGGGTGAATTTGGAGATGAAAAGCAACTGAATTTGTCTCCTTTACTGTACGCGGCCTTTAAATGTCTCTCTGTAGTTGTATAAATTCTTACTTGAGGGGATGGAGAAATGGCTTCCCAGTCAGGAGCACAAAGTGTTCTTTCGGAGGACCTGAGGCTGCTTGGAACTTCCTGCAACTCCAGCTCCATGACCTCTGGTCTCTGCAAGCCTATTCTCACATGCACATGCCTACACACACTTAAAAATAATAAAAACAAATCTTCAAAATAAAATTCTTAATTTAACTTGTTAACTTGCTCTTTGGATCTGCCCCTCTGTCTGCTTAGTCTAGTAGAGAAATGGACTGAATAAAAAGAAATAAACCCACACACCTATGAATACTCGATTTTTGACAAAGAAGCCAAAACCATTCAATGGAAAAAAGACAGCATCTTCAACAAATGGTGCTGGTCCAACTGGATGTCCACATGCAGAAAAATGAAAATAGATCTATATTTATCACCCTGCACAAAACTAAAGTCCAAGTGGATCAAAGACCTCAACATAAAACTAGATACTCTAAATCTGTTAGAAGAAAAAGTGGGGAACAGCCTAGAACTCATTGGCACAGGAGACAACTTCCTGAACAGAACACCAACAGCACAGGCTCTAAGAGCAACAATCAATAAATGGGACCTCATGAAACTGAAAAGCTTCTGTAAAGCAAAGGACACTGTCATCAAAACAAAACGCCTGCCTACAGATTGGGAAAGAATCTTCACTAACCCTTTATCTGACAGAGGACAAATATCGAGTATATACAAAGAACTAAAGAAGCTGAAAAGCAGCAAACCAAGTAATCCAATTAAAAAATGGGGAACAGAGCTAAACAGAATTCTCGACAGAGGAATATCGAATGGCAGAGAAACACTTAAAGAAATGCTCATCCTCATTAGCCATCAGGGAAATGCAAATCAAAACAACCCTGAGATATTACCTTACACCCATCAGAATGGCCAAAATGAAAAACTCAAGGGACAACACATGCTGGAGAGGTTGTGGAGAAAGGGAAACCCTCCTCCACTGCTGGTGGGAATATAAACTGGTACAACCACTCTGGAAATCTATCTGGCGCTTTCTAAGACAATTAGGAATAGTGCTTCCTCAAGACCCAGCTATACCACTGCTAGGTATATACCCAAAGTTTGCTCAAGTACACAAAAGGGATATTTGCTCAACCATGTTTATAGCAGCTTTATTTGTAATAGCCAGAACCTGGAAACAACCCAGATGTCCATCAACGGAGGAATGGGTACAGAAATTGTGGTATTTTTACACAATGGAATACTACTCAGCAATCAAAAAGGAGGAAATCATGAAATTTGTAGGCAAATGGTGGGATCTAGAAAAGATCATCCTGAGTGAAATATCCCAGAAGGAGAAAGACAAACACGGTATATACTCACTTATATAGACCTATAAGATATGATAAACATAATGAAATCTATACACCTAAAAAAGATAATCAAGAGAGCAGACATGGGGTAAAATTATCAATCCTCGTTTTGAAAGACAGAGGGGATGCGCATTGAACATTGACAGGAGTCTACTGAGCGCATTTGAAAAACTCTAGCAGTGTTCTCAAAGCAAAGTCTCATGACCAAACCTTTGGCAGAGTACAGGGAATCATAAGAAAGAAGGGGAGTTAGTCTGATGAGGAAAGGATAGGAGCTCCACAAGGACCAAATTTATCTGGGCACAGGGTCTTTTCTGAGACTGACATGCAACCAAGGACCATGTATGAATGTAACCTAGAACCTCTGCTCAGATGTAGCCTGTGGTAGCTCAGTAACCAATTGGTTTCCCATAGTGAGGGGAACAAGGACTATTTCTAACAGGAACTCAATGACTGGCTCTTTGGCCTCCCCACCCCCCAAGGGAGGAGCAGTCCTGTTAGGCCACAGAGGAGAGCTTTGCAGCCAGTCCTGAAGATACCTGATAAAACAGGATCAGATGAATGGGGAGGAGGTCCCCCCTATCAGTGGACTTGGCAAGGGGCAGGGTGGAGATGAGGGAGGGAGGGAGGGACTGGGAGGGATTGAGGGATCGGGACACGGCTGGGATACAGAGTTAATAAAATGTAACTGATAAGAAAAAAATAAAATTAAAAAAAAAAGTACACAACTCAAGGCAGTGAGGAGTGCGCTTGCTCTTTGCCCATGGATGTCTGAGCTGTATGAGACAGTGAGAATTTAAGCAGTTTTCAAGTCTGTCACAAGGGTAACTTTTCTTCTTAAGATTTGTTTTGTTGTTGTTTATTTGCCTGCAGGCATGGATATAGCACAGGCATGCCTGGTGTCCAGAGGCCAGAGTTGCAGTCAATCTCCAACACAACAGCAAAAAGCAACATAAATAAATAAATAAATAAATAAATAAATAAATAAATAAATAAAAGATAAGCCGATGACGAAGTATCTTGTTTTTCTCTCCTTTGCTGTGATAAAATACTCTTGACACACAAACTTGAAGGAAGAAATTGTTTATTCTGGCTCACGGTTCCAGGTTACAATCTACAGCTGTGAAGTCACAGCAGCAGGCACCTGAGCAACTGGTCGCCTTACACATGCAGTCCAGGAGCAGAGAAAGAGGAGTTTTAATGCTCAACTCACTTTCTCCTTTTTCTACCATCCAGGATCCCAGCCAGGGAATGCCGCCACCCACAGTAGGCAGGTAGGTCTTCTGGTGTCAATCAACCTAACCAAGAGAATCCTCCACAGGCATGCCTGAGGCCCAGGTCATTGCATACCTCACTAAACTGGAATTAACCATCACACAGAGGAATACTAGTTTTAAAACATTTCAGTTTAATTCAGGTAGATTGTGTTTTTCCTAAAGGGAAAGGAGAAAAAAAAAAGTAATTTAGAAATTATATGAGTTAAGAAAACTGGGAGTCTTCTAATGCCCCAGGGGCTTGGAATTGGAACTGGAGTTACAGATTGGAAAGCTGCGGATTCAGGGAGCTACCTACCACTCCTCTGCAAGAGCAGCTAGTGCTCTTAATCACTGTGGTATCTCTCTAGTCCTGTTTGGCTTTTCACAGTGGGATATTGCTATCCAGCACAGACCGCTAGTATGGACTTGCTGTCTAGCACTAGACTTAGCTAGTAACTTGCTTCTTAATCATAGAATACGAATTTTAAAAGTAATCTGCAAAACAAATATCATGTGCTCTTTTCCCTTTGTAATTTAAGGAAACAGAAGCTATTCTATAAACCGGAATTAAGTTTCTCTACCTTTTGGGGTAAGAATGTACTTGAAGAAAGCCAGGTATGGTGGTGCACACCTTACGTCCTAGCACTCAAGAGGCAGAGGCAAGCAGATCTCCATGAGCTGGTGGCCAGCCTGGTCCACAAAGTGAGTTCCAGAACAGTCAGAGCTTCACAGAAAAACACTGCCTCAAAAAACAAAATCAAACAAGGAAGTGATCTGTGGAATTCAGGAAGAATACAGAAGCATAAAGCAATTCATTTGCTTTCAATCATTCAGAAAATCACCAACAGTGCGCTGTGCATGCAGCATGCGTGTTGTATAAATATATACATGTTTTTTCCAAAGTGACACAGTGCCAGCCCCCTAGCTTCCATTTTGTGTTTCTTAAATTGTTCTTCCTGCTTTCTCCTCATCTTGCTAAAGTATTTCCTTAGTGTCTTTCTGAAAGGATTTATGTCATTTATAGAGACCTGAATCTTTATATATCTCAAATGGCCCCCTGGGTAGCAAGAGGAAACATGCAAATGACTCTGTCCTCCAGTGCTCAGCATTACTAACAGTTAAAATCTCCAAGGGGCTGGAGAGCCTCAGCTTCTGAAACGCCTGCTGAGCCAGCATGAGATCTGAGGTCATATCCCCAATGCCCATGTAAAAGGCCAGGCTTGGGGCCAGTGCAATGGCTCAGAAGACAAAAATGTTCTTGCTGCTTGAGGCTGGTGAATTGTGTTCAGCCCCCAGAACCCACATGAAAGGCAAAAGAGGGCAATTGGTCAGTTCCAGGGTCAGTGAGATACCCTGTCTCAAAAAGTAAGGTGAAGGGCAATTGGGAGAGACATGCTACTTTGACCTCCAGCCTCCACACAGCTGTACGTATGTGTACAAGCATCTATATACTCCTAAATGCACTCACACAGATAAAACAAAAATGTTAGTCATATATCCATCCATAATATCAGTGATCAATTTTTCTTCTCTACAAGAAGAAAAATTTTTCTTCACTAAAAAATCCTGCTAAAGTCCTTTTCTTCCTTCCTTTCCTCCCTCCTTCCACCTCCCTTCCTCCTCTTCCCTCTCTGTCTGTCTCTCACTCACTCTCTCTTGCTCTCTCTCCCTGCACTGTGCTTGTGGATAAAGATGTGAGCTCTCAGATACTGCTCTGGTGCCATGCTGCCTGCTTCCATGCTCTCCTTACTATGATGATCACGACTAACACTCTGGAACTGTGAGCCCAAATTAAATGCTGTCTTTTATAAGTTGCCTTGGTCATGGTACTTTGTCACAGCAATAAAAAAGTCACTAAGACAAAAGTACATGTGTTTGTACATGTGTGCACATGTGTTTCAAGAAGCTGAAGAAGTGTACGTTTTTTTAAATTAAAATATAATTATGTCACTTTCCCTTTCCTCCTCCTGCCTCTCCCTCTAGCTTCCTCAGGCCTACCCTCAAGGTAGTATCCTCTGTTCATTGTCTTTTCTTTTTCTTTTTATTATTATTTTTATTTATTTATTTTTTGAGATGGTCTCTTTATAATCCTGGTTGTCCTGGAGCTCACTGTGTAGGCCAGAATGTCCTCAGACTCACAGAGACTCTCCTGCCACTTCTTCCTGACTGCTAGAATTAAAGGCTATACCACCATACCTGGCTTTTTTTTTTTTTTCTTATTATTGTTACATATAAATCTATAAGTGTAACCTGTTGAGTTTGTTTTTACTGTTTGTTTCAGGACAACCAATAAGGACTTTATCCCTGGTCATACATTGCCTATACTTTTCAGTTAAGGTGTATGACTCCACCAGATTTTCGTCCTTCTGGGTTAACATATATATTGATACTTATCTTTGTTCTGTTCTTGTTTATGCAGCCATTCCTAGGAGAGACTATTTAATAACAGTCTTCCTCATCTTCTGACTCTTACAATCTTTCTGCTCCTTCTTTTGCAATGTTCCCTATGCCATACATCCAAAAATATGATGTTGATACATCCATTGGGGCTTGGTTACCATGATAGCATTATTTCCAGTTATGTTTTTCTGTGATGGTCTTCATTTGCTGTAATGAGAAGCTTCTTCTGATGAAGGTCGTAGCTCTACTTATCTGTGGGTGTAAGGGTAAGAGTTAGAATGTAGTTAGGAATTATGCTGATCTAGCAAGTGGCAGTCATAGATTCTAAGATCCATGCCCTCACTAGCCACAGGAAGTTGGCTATATTTCTAGTACCAGGCTTAATTTCCTTCCTGTTGAGTAGGCCCTAAGTGTATTAGGATAGCAGCTGGTTACCACCAACACGAGTCCTCTTGCACCTTTGTGGGTATCTTGCGTTGCTGGTCATTTTGGTCCATAGGTGTCACAACTGAATAGGGCTATTAATTGCTTCCCTCGCTTGGCATCTTGCACAGTATCTTCTGGCATCATGGAAGTTAGACTGTGGAAAGGAGGCTCTCAGGTTAGATCTGGTTGAATCATCTGTGTCCTAAGTGTGTGGTGTCTTCAGCTTTGGGGCCTATCTTCAAGCTCTGAGAAGCAGCTGAGGGCAACAGCCATAGTCTACATTGTTTGGGGAGTGACTTGGACTACCCCGACCAGCCATTCGAAAAGAAGATTCATTGTGCCTGATCCTGGGCAGATAATCAACCCTCTACTCTGTCTTGTCCTCTTCCCATCCCCCACACCAAAAACCCCAAAACATAAATACTTGCATTTCTTCCACTTGGGCTGCTTCTCTCCATCACGCCAATCCTCAGAGCAAGCTGCTCTTGGCCACAAGCTTCCAGTTCATGTTAACCCATGGTGACCTGCTCCTTGCTTCTTCCTTCCTCTCTCTCCTCGTAGTCCTTCTGCCACCCACAAAGCCTGGGAACCTTTACTCCACCTACCTCTCCTCTGCCCAGCCTAGGCTGTAGGCAGCTTTATCAATCAATCAATCAGGGGTAACTTGGGAGACAAGGTTTACACAATGTCATTTTGGATATGTGAGAATTTGCTCGTAAGACAGTAAAGATCTTGGGGAGCAAGCAGTTAACATTTTAACCCATAGCAGCTCCAGAACAAGCTGAACACATGGTGGCTCACAACCATCTATAATAGGATCCGATGCTCTCTTCTGCCCTGCAGGTATATGTGCAAAACAGAGTATTCTTATACATAAATAAATAATTCTTAAAAGAAAGAAACAAGAAAGTCCTTTCCCGCATTATATCTTGTAGAGTTACTGCCTATGTTTTCTTCTAGCACTTTTAGCATTTTATGTTTCACATTGAGCTCCTTGATCCACTTGGAGCTAACTTTTGTGCAAGGTGATAGATACAGGTCTGGTTTCATTCTTCTGCATCTGGACAGACAGTTTCTACAGTGTCATTTATTGAAGATGCTGTTTTTCTCTCATGCATTTTTTTCCTTTTGTCAAATATCAGATGACAAAAGAAAACACAGAGCGTAGAACTGGGGGGAACGTACCTCAACATAATTAATGACAAACTCATTCTGTTAATGACAAACTCATACTCAACATTATCCTAAAAAAAACACAAACACACACACACACACACACACACACACACACACACACACAAAAACCCTCAAAGCAATCCCATTAAAATCAGGAATAAGACAGGGCTGCCCATGATCCCTAATTGTTTTCAAAAAAAGTGCTGGAAGCATTAGCTGAAGGAATAAGACAAGAGAAGGAACTTAAGAGGATATAAATAGAAAAAGAAGTCAAATCATGCTATTTGTAAATGAAATGCTATTATACATAAGAGATCCCTAAAAGCCCACCAGAAAACAACTTGAAAAAAAAATCAACAATTTCAGAAAAGTGGCAGAGTACAAAATAAACTTCTAAAACTCAGTAGCCTTTCTATACACCACCAATAAACACACTGCAAAAGAGATCAGGGACACACCCACATTTATCATAGCATCAAAGACAATAAAATACCGTGGCAGAAACTAACCAAGGAGGTGAAAGACATCTATAATGAAAACTTCCAATCTCTGAAGAAAGAACTTGAAAAAAGACACTAGAAAATGGAGAAATCCATGTTTATGGATCAGTGGAATTAATACTGTGAAAATGACCATTTTACTTAAAACAATTTACAGATTCAATGCTACCTCAATCAAAATATTTACAACATTCTTCAAAGAAATAGGAAAAAAAAATCCTAAAATTCAATGAAACCAGAAAAGAGCACAGATAAGCAAAGCAAAACTAATAATACTGGCAGTGTTGCCCTGGCAGACTTCAAGAGCCATAATAATAAAAACAACATCTTCCTGGCACAAAAGCAGACATGAGGATCAATGGAATAAAACAGAAGGCCCAAACATAAGTGTAGGCTTAGATTTTTCAAACACCTACTTTATTTAATGTTCTTAAATGTCTCTTATCTCCCTTCTAAGTCCCCAATCTTTGGTAGGAGGTTAGTAGGGAAAGGGGCTGTAGACTTCTTTTCTCTACTTCCTGATGATAGGGTCCTTGGGTTCTTTGGGGGATACACCAGTCTCAGCCGTCAGGATACCAGCAGTCCAGTCAAACAGCAAAGCAGCAAACCACAGCAACAGCAGCAGAGAGCAAGCAACAACAAAAGCTGTGGGACCACTCAGCAAAAGCAACCAGACTCCGCCCAAACAGCACAAGTCCACCAGAATTCCACCAAAGCAGCACTAAACGTTCTCTGGCATTTCTCTCTGCAAAAGCCAGCAAAGTGATGTGAACAGCTACAAGGCATAGAAATGCAAAAAGTGTCTCGCTGTCTGTGGGCTTCTATTTATCCTTCTCAGAGTCCACATGAGGATGTTTTTCAGATAGTAAAAAACACGCCCTTGCATGAGGTAGTTTCCAGCTGACAAACAGCACATGCCTTTTCTCAGGGGCTGTTTTCTGCGTGTGTGTCTGGGGGGAACATTCCCATACCCCACACTTGGGACCAAAACAAAAAATATATTCATGTGACACAACTGAGTTTCCAAAGAAACCATAAACTTCCACTTTACATAAGTATTTGAACAAGCATTTTCTTAACATGAACCTATTCATAATACCATTTTATATTTGCAGATTTTTCTTTCTTCTTTCTTTCTTTTTTGTTTTTGTTTCTTTGGCTTGGTTTGGTGTTTGGCTTTTGAAGCATGGTTTCTCTGTGTATCCTTGCGTATTCTGAAACTCTCTGTGGACCAGGCTGGCCTCAAACTCACAGAAATCCACCTGCCTCTGACTACAAAGTGCAGGGACTAAAGGTGTGTGCCGCCACGACCAACACCTTTTACTTTCTTATGCTTCTGAGATAGGATCTTACTATGTAAACCAGGCTGGCCTCAAACTCGTAAGGATTGCCAGAATTACAGGCCGGCACCAAACTCAGTTTTTTGTTTTGTTTTTCAAGACAAGGTTTCTTCTTGTGGTTCCGGCTGTCCTGGAACTCACTCTCCACCTGCCTTTACCTCCCTAGTGTTGTGATTAAAGGCATGCACCAGCATGCCCATCTTTTGTGAGGGGAGAGCTAGCAGGGAACTGTGCCAAAGGCCATATATTAGATGTGGCTAAATGTATCTACGCCTAAAGCCATTCTCAGATGAGATCAGGTAGAGAGCAGGAGGCCCTGCTGGGGAGAGGAGGTCCTCCATCTAGCAGTGAGCTCAGAAAGGCTATTGGACTAGGATGACAGCAATCTCAAAAAGCAAAGTCCTCCTACAGAAGTTTTTTTTTTAAATTAATTTTATTTATTTGTGTGTATATTTCTGTGCATGTATGTGCACTTACATGCAGATACACGTGTAGAACTGAAGTAGTAGGTAGCTGGTGAACAGCCTACCATGGGTGCCAGGAACCAAATTTCATTTCTCTGCAAGTGTTCTTAACCATTGAGCCACCCCTTCAGCTTCCAGTGACCATCATTTTTACTAGATTACCATTTTAAATATTCATGTAAATTAAGTCCCACTCTTACACACATATCTGAAGAGGCAGGGAGATGGCTCCATGGGCAAAAACACTAGCTCTTTAATCCCGGTGACCTGAATTTGGCCTCTGGAACACAAAGGTGGAAGGAGGAAACTGAGCCTATAAAGTTTCTCTCTCACTTCCACACATGCACCATGACACACATGGCCCCTTTCTCCCACATCACACATGCACACACCACATTAATAAATTAATCATTTTTTAAAATTGAAACTTTGTTTATATAATATCCAGTCTCAATATTTAAGGACACTGGTGACAAAATCTCATGTGTGTGCATTTTTAAATTTTTCTTGGCTAAGTACCTAGAAGCAGAATTCCTGATTCATATGACTAATTAAAAGACAATTATAACTAGGGATGGAATGGTAGAATAGTCAGCTGGAATGGAGCAGGCTTGTGCCTCAATTTCCCATACTGAAAAAGGAAAGACAGAAGAGGGCCTGGAGAAGGAGCAGAGTCAAGTTTGGAAGGTGGAGGCGAAAGTGCCCTGTGTTTCTGTATCTTTCCACTGTCAGAGCCCTGGGGCTGTTTGCATGTGCAGCTGCTTGAAAGATCTTAAGTACTAAGGCTGCCAGGTTGCTAGGAAAGAGCACGGAGAACCCATTGTTATCGGCGCAGCAGCTGCAGAATGGCCCCACAGGGGTTCTGGCAGCATATTCTAATCCCCGATCATAAGTGCAGGGTACACACATGTATACATAAGCACACATGTGACTGTATGTGTATAGAAGCATATGCAAATCACCTGTTTGTGACAGTGCTCACGGTAGGTCCCATGCTGACCCACAGATGATAAGACTATGTATTTCCAGAACCATAGCCTACAGGAGGAGCAATGTCCAACCCCAACAGCTCACTACAAATGTGACAGAAACAGAATTTCCTCAAGTAGGTTAGGTTTTATTTATTTATTTATTTTTTATTTTTTTAAATAAATGTTCTGAGAACCATTCCAATAGATATATCTTGGTACCTGATACTATCTAGTCTTGCACTGGTTTGTGAATTTTTAAAAATTTTATTTTCCATGTAGGGGTGTTTTGCTTGCCTGTACGTTTGTGCACCAGATACATACCCTTAGAAGGCAGAAGAGGGTATCGGGTCCAATGGGATAGGGATTACAGGTAGTTGTGAGCCACCACGTGGGTGCTGGAACTTCAACCTGGGGCCTCTGGAGAAGTAGCTGATGCTCCAAATCAGCTGAGCCATCTCTCCAGCCCTCTTGCACTGACTTTATAAGCACTTGTGTCCTCATGTTGAATTCCTGTCTCTTGAAAAGAACTTCAGTAATGTTTCTGTTTCCTTTGTGTTGCTATAACTTACATACAAACACAATGTATGTGTTTCATAGAGGAAAGAGGTTTGTTTAGCTCATGGTTTAGGGAGATCAAGAACATGGTGCCAGCTCAGCTCTAATGACGGCTTCATGCTCGTGCCATCAGAGCTGAGGCACGTGTCAAATGATAAGACAGAAATCAAGAGAGAAACCCGAGACAGCCAACTTACTTTATACCAACCCATTCTTGTGTGACTTTATCCACTTCTGAAGACTAGCATTGGTTCCTTGGCGAAGTACATGGCCATGACCTAATTAATTAATTAGTCTTCACTAGGCCTTTTACCACCTTAATATTACCACAGTGGGGACCAACCTTCTAGAACTTGAATTTTGGGGGACACCTTTCACCCATATCCAAGCCATGGCGAGGAGCTCCTGGTGTCTCATAAACAGATACTGACTATAAAACAGAGATAAAGATACCTAATGGCGACAACTCGCTAACAGAAAGCAAAGGCCAAGGTCTTTGCAGGGATCAAGGCTGGATTCAGAGCAAGAAGCAGGTAGTGATCTACTGCTCTGTTCTTTATAGGCACACAGGCTACAAATATCTTTGAAGATTCAGCTTAGACCTTTTTGTGTCAGCCAAGCATGGTGGCACACGCCTTTAATCCCAGCATTGGGGAGGAAGAGGCAGGAGGATCTCTGTGCATTCAAGGCCAGCCTGGTCTACAGAGTGAGTTCCAGGACAGCCAAGGCTGTTCACACAGAGAAACCCTGTTTTGAACAACGAGGGGAGGGGGAAGAAGCTTAATGTTATTCATTTCCCCCTTATTGTTGGTTATTTTACTCTTTTTCTTTAAAAAATACTGGCATATATCTTGAGATTGTTTACATTAAGGAAGGACTGGTATTAGGTGTGATTTTAACCTTCTGTATAAGTGGTCCTATGTCTCCATGGGTCCCTCCCCAGATTGGGTTCTCCTAGGGTTCTTGATGTGCAGAAGATATCTTCCTGAAGGTCACCACTATTGAAAAAGCAGTGAGCTGACAGTCAGACTAAATGCCGGAAAGAGAAACTTCTTTGTTTTACCAAAAGAAATACAGGGCTGCTGGCACGTATGGCCCAAGACAGAGATGGGTGAGATCAATTAGTCATGTACAGACCTTAGTTCCTTTAAATCATAATGAGGTAACCTGATAGTGTGTTGTTACCATGGCAATGGAGCTCAGTGCCGCAGGTCCGAACATTTGGTGTACGTGCATGGCTGAGGAGCCAATGGAGTGAAGCTGCCATCTGTGAAATTGTAACGGAGTGCTTCCAAGTCAGAATCCTGTCCGGGTGGAAAAATGGTTTTCCCTGAGCAGATGAAGCAGGAAGTTGAATCCCGAGGGACTCTCACTCCTGGAGATAAGTACTGACAGTGGCAGCTGGCCAGAACTTGTTACACAGACAGCGCCAGATGGGTGACTTTAACCCTATAAAACAGCAAGGGAAAGGTGAAGCACAGAAACAACTATAAAATTGTGTTGGGTTTTATCAAATGGCTTCTCTACTGTAGATATGCAAGGGTGGCTCCTGGTTATAAGTATCCTTTTACCATGCTTCTGAGTTCAATTTGCTCGTATTTTTGCTGAAGCTTTTTGCCTCTATATTAATAATGATGCTGGTTGATGGTTTTCTTGTAATGTCTTTGTCTTTTTAGAATGGACTTTGAAGAGTTTTGACAAATGGAGAGTTTCTTGGAGCTACCATCCCAACCAACATGCAAAGTGCCCCCTTCACCCAAAGCATTCGGTCACGCACACATCTGTAGTTAAACCCTACTCCCCTCTCTAGCCCTTGACCTTCTCTCATCTGTTTCCCATCTCTGCAGTTCCATCTTCTCTAGGATGTATAGAAACGACACCAAGCAGAGCAGAGCATGTTGAGGCTGCTTGCAATCAGGTATAATTCATTTCAGACTCACCTATATCATTGTGTATAGTGACAGTTTATGTCTGTGGCTCTGTAGGTTTTTATTTTTGTTTGTTTTATGTCAGATTTGCTATGACAACTGTCTAGGAGTTCATTGTTTTGATTTTCAAAAAAAAGTTGTACATCAAACTATGGCTTTCCTTTAAAGGTAACTTTTTTCTTTTTTTAAAGATCTTACTTATTTATTATGTATACAATGTATGTTTGCATGTGCACCTGCATGCCAGAAGAGGGCACCAGATTTTATTTTAGACGGTTGTGAGCCACCATGTGGTTGCTGAGAATTGAACTAGTGACCTCTGGAAGAGCAGCCAGTGTTTTTAACCTCTGAGCCATCTCTCCAGCCCTTCTTTTGTTTTTTTGAGACAGGGTTTCTCTGTGTAACCCTGCTAGTTCTGGAACTTGCCCTATAGACCAGGCTGGCTTTGAACTCACAGAGATCCCCCTGCCTTTGCCCCCTGTGTGCTGGGATTAAAGGAGTTTACCACCACTACTTGACTGAAGGTAACTTTTTTAAAAAAATATATTTTTTTCTGGTTTAAATCATATTTATTATTTATACAGTATTTATTATTTATACAGTATACATGTGTGCCTGCCATGAAGAGGGCACCAGATCTCATTATAAATGGTTATGAGCCACCACGTGGTTGCTGGGAATTGAACTCAGGACCTTTGGAAGAGCAGCCAGTGCTCTTAACTTCTGAGCCATATCTCTAGCCCTAAAGGTAACTGTTTAAAAAGCTCTTTTTAAGATTTTTTTCTTCATCTTCAGTTTGGTTTTGTTATTGTTGTTGTTAAGTTTCACTATGATGAGTGTATCTGTGAGTTTCTTCCTATTTCCTCCCTCTGCTTTGTTGACTTCCTAATCTGGATATTGGAGCTACCCCTTAGTCTCTGAAGTCCCAGCCTTTGAGATATGCAGCATGAGCCCCATTTCCTCTCCAACTCTTGGTTCCTGCTTTATTTCTGGAAGTTGTTCATTGCTATTTCTTCTCTGTGTATATGGGAGGGATGGAGAGGACAGAGGGAAGGGATCTTAGTTTTGCATTTATCATTTTTGATGTTTTACGAAGAATTTCCTAATGTCTGTAAAAGGCAGTTTTCAATTTTCTTATAGTCCTCAGGATTTGTGGTATTTGGACCGCACTTTTCCCTCTTCCTTTACAATTGGGCTTCAGCTCCCACTGTGTCACATGAGGAAAATCTCACCCAAACCTGCTCTAACAGCCCTTTTCAGATAACGTGGACACATGCTCACTCTGCAGGATTGGGAACTATAATTGTCTTTGTCTAGTTTTCTGTTCTCAAGGAATCTTATCATGTTTACTCCTCCTCTTCCCCTTTCTTTTCCTCTCCCTTGTCTTTTTCCTTCTTTTCCCTTCCTATCTCTACCCTTGTTTTGGCCAGCTTAGTTTTCCTTTTAACCTGCTCCTATTTGTCTTTAATTCGGACATTTACACCAGCATCCTACAATCAGGGCTTTTAACCCAGACCTACACCCTAAGCCAGATTTGAACACCTAGCCATCCCTAGTCACCTCTTCTAGATAGCCCATGTTATTAACATTCAAAATACCTCCCAAGAGATCAGCTATCATGTCCTGATCTTCACATGAAGCCTGCTGCTCCTTGCCCTGGCCAGTTCCCTAGTTGTATCTATTCCTTCAACCCTTATCTGCAGGGCATGCTATACTCCAGCTTTGCCAGGCTGCCAGTTACTCCAGTGTGCCATGCTATTAGTCATATTTGTTGTCCAGTGACGAGTGTACTATGTAAGTGTCATGGGTAATATTGTCAACTTGGGGGCTAGAGAGATAGCTCAGTGGTTATAAAAGCACTGTCTGCTCTTCCAGAGGTCCTTTGTTCAATTTCCAGCAACCATATCGTGGCTCACAACTATCTATACTGGGATCTGATGCCCTCTTCTGGCATGCAGGTGTACATGCAGATAGAGCACTCATATACATAAAAAAAAATACATAAATCTTTTAAAAATATTGACTGCCAACTTGAAAGGATATATTAGAAAAGATCAATTAGACAAGCCTTTGGTCATAGCTGGTAGGGATTGTGTAGACTAAATAAACCTCTGGGCATAGCTGTGAGGGATTTTTTGGGATTTCACTGCTGAAGGGGAAGATTTACCCTGAATGTTGGTGACACCTTCCAGCAGCCCAGATATTGGGAAGATTAATGGAAAAAAAAAGTTTCTTTTTTCTTTTTTTCTTTTTTGGCCTTCTTGCCTTTGCATCTTGCTGTCAAGTTCACCTATTCTGTTCCTCCCATGTTGGCTGCTAGCTACCTCCACTATTGGTACTGTCCTTTGCTGACACCAGACAGCTTCTTCCACCTTCTAAGTACACTGAGGACCACTGACTCCCCAGGGATCCTCTAGGCCTTCAGTGACAGGCTGGAACTTCTGAGGCCTCCGTGGCACTGGGCAGCTACCAGGTACTCCATGAGAAGACAGCCACTGTTAAGCCATCCTGACTGAATCCTTTAAGCCAGTGTAATAAACCCCCTTTAGCATGTACATCCATGCTATCAATTTTGTTCCTCTAGAGAGCCCTGCCTAATACAGTGTGAGAACTGATGCCATCCAAAGCTCATTGTCCTTAACTCATTCCTATCAGTCAGTTAGCACCTGCAGATTAGCTAAATGGACACAAAGGAAAAGTTTACTATTCCTCATTGCTTTATAGAAGGCTATCTGGGGCTGGCAAGTCTTTCTAGGTAAGAAAATGGCTTTCAGTAATTACCACGTTATTGGTGCCTCTTAGACTCTGACCTGGTCCCTCAGGCCCTCATCTCTTCCACTGCAGTGATAACTGGAGGATGAGGTTGCACCTTGGGCTGCCCACCTACCACCAGGAACACTATTCCAAGTATGACTCCCATCCCAGCTTCTGTTCAGGGACTCTCTTCCCAAAAGCTGACACATGAGAAAGAATGAACTTCTCCTATGGGACTGGGGAGGTTATTACTGCCTTACATATTTTATTCTAGGGAGATAAGTTTAGGAAATAAAATCTTTTATCTAATTGATTGAGAATGCATTTACGTAAGCTTTTATTTTTTATTTAGGATCATCTTTTTTTAAAAAAACAGAACATTTTAAGCAGAACATTTTTCTCTGTTTAAATTGGCTTGTACCAACTCATTTCTGAGCCTACAAATATTTGTTTATTATTAATTGTGTCTGTGTATGCTGCTGCATGCTGGGGTACAGGCTTTGATGACCTTTAAACAGAAGTCCTTCTGTCTGATCCTAAAATACAGCTTTAAAGTCTAGAAAACCATTTGTAAAGTAAATTTTCATACTCAGGCTGAAGCTTTCTTTGTTTTCCTTCTTTTGGTTTCCAGAGGTAGACAATTGTAAAATAGAACCTCAGTGAACACCACCTTTCTTGCGTTTTTACCTTGCTTTTCCAGCACTGCTTCGTTGATCTGGGAAGCTGCGTCAGGTTGCTCAGGTTGCTTAGGTCCATAACGAAGTGCTATGAATCAATCAGTTTAAACAGCAGAGATTTGTTGTTTCACAGTTGTTGGGTGTAGAGTCTGAAAGCATCGTGCCTGCCAGATCATCCTGCCAATAAAGGCACCAAAGATTTTCCAGCTCTCACACCTTGCTTCTGGTAGTCCCTTGACTTGTGTTAACCGTCCAGAGAGCCTCTAGTCTCTGTATGGCATTTTATATATATATATATATATATATATATATATATATATATATACACATATGTGTATGTATGTGTCTAAATGTGTATACATGTATGTATGTGTGCATGTTTCTAAATTTTCCCCTTTTATGAGCTCAACCAATTACATGTTCAATTACTTTATTTCCAAATAAGGCTTCTTTATGACATAATGGTGGTTAGGACTGTAACATGTAAATTAGGAGGGCTGCAGAATTTAATCCATTATTTATTCATTTAGAAAATGCTTACTCATTTCGCATGATCCCTGGCACCCTCAGATCCTTCAGAGACTCCTCATGGTCTTTTCCTTTATGGCCATCTCTATGGCACTTACTTACCTTTACCCACAAACTAGAATGTAAGTTGCCTGGGAGAGAGACCTGTTCATTTTCTATATCTTTCCTTTCCAGCAGAGTGCACACCACATAATCACTGATAAGTATCTGTGGGTTGGATGGTCGAGTTGGCAACATACCTGTTTAAATATAAAGAACCAAGCTACAGCCTAAAACCCCATTTCAGGAAGAGACATACAACAGGTTTTACTTACTTTTTTATTGCTGTGAAGAGACACCTTAACATAGGCAAGTTAAAGAAGGCTTCCTTATAGTTTCAGAAGTTGAACCCATGGGGAACATAGCAGAAGGCAGGCAGACATGGTGCCAAAACAGTAGCGGAGAGCTTACATCTTGAGACAATAACCGAAAGGCAGAAAGAGAGAGCAAACTGGGAATGGCATGGATTTTCCCTGCAATGACACTTGCACCTCATCCTCCAATAAGGTCACACCTCTTAATCCTTCCCAAACAGTTCCACCACCTGGGACCAAACCTTCAATTTCATGGGCGGTCAAGAGCCATTCTCATTCAAACTAATCATACAGCATTCTCGCAGTCAGGCTCAGCATTTGAGAGTGCTCTTCTGCTCACGAGATCTGTACCACCCAGAGGAGTTAACACTAGCCACATGTGACTGTTTAAATTCAAACTAATTCCTACGGAGCATAATTGTAAAATGTAGTGTCTCATACTAGCCACATTCCAATGTTCAATTGTCACGAGCTGCTGCCAGCTCTGAAACTGTCCACCACAAGAACCTGTCCATAATTTCAGGAATTCCTACCAGAGGGTGTCAGGCTAGACAGTAACATGCCTTCAAAAATTTTTGTTTGGCCATACACGTGTGAGTGAGTGTATGTGTGCAGGTGTATGAAGAAGCCAGAATATAGTCCCATGTGCTAGAGCTGGAGCTACAAGCAGTTGTGGGCCATTCCTGTAGGTGCTGGCGAATGAACCTGGGTCCTCTGCAAGAGCAGCATGCTCTCTCAGCGGCCGAGCCATCTCTCCAGCCTCGGAAACATATTCCTCGGGGAGCTAAACCTTTCTCAGACACACTTCAACTTAGCATGATTAATTAATCCTTTCGAGAAATAACAGAAGACTAAGTTAACTCTCTGATCTCAAGGCACTCACCACTTAGTAATTTCCCCTTTCATGATCATGGCTTAGCCAATTTCAGTACATATGTTGGGAAATATTTGCTTAAAGGAAAGTTTATGTTTGAAAATCATCTACTGCACTGATGGGTAAGAAACCCCCAGAAAACCTCTTTGCAATTATTCTACAGGAAGTGGTCGCACTGTCTCTCTTACTATTGACATGAGTGAAATGAAAGTAGATCCCTGTTCCCACCATACCTGTGAAGGTCATGGTCCTTGTGCACACATGCTGATCCCAGTCTCAAGAAACAGAAGAGTGCCACATTTTACCCTGGTGCAAAAGCTGTTAGCTTGAGCCTTTTTGAGTGTAGTCGATAGTTCAGCGTTTGGCTATGTTCTAGATTCCCGTGGAAACATGAATAAATCAAACTAAATCACCCTTTTCTGTTTAGAAAATTTCCCACAGCATTTTACCTTTAACCATCAGATCAGCAGGCCTCTGGATTTAATGGACATCGAGGGAAAAACAACTTTGCAGTGACATATGGCGAAGCCCCCTCAGGCTTCCAATTAGACCATAGGAGACTGAAGGTCACCTTAGGCATCACAGAGTGTGCGCAACCCTCAAGATGATCATGTTAAATTCCGGAATAATACATGGATTGGCCTGCTGACAAGGTAAAAATATAGGATTGGCAAAATCAAGTAAAAACATTTAGTATGAAAAATAACTTTCAGGGGTAGTGAATTCAGAGGTGTACTTATAGGGTAGGGTGGGGAGAGAGAGGATGAATCACAGTGTACCTATGCTTGTATAAAACGCTGTTTTCTGGCTGGTAAGATCCCTCTGTGAGGAAAGCACGGGCTACAAAAGCACAAGGCCCTGGGCTTGCATCTACAGAGCCCACAAAAAGCCAGATTCAGAAACAGGCATCTACAACTCCCTGGTGAAATGGGAGCCAGAACGGAGAGAGTGCTGGGATGCTCAAGGGACAGCTAGCCTGGCGCACGCAACAGTGAGCAGCAAGAGGGGATCTCTCTCAAGGCAGAAGATGAAGACTGACACCACAGCTGTCTTCACCTTCAATGGAAATGCTGTGTCATGGACACGCCACGGCCATCCCCGCCCTACCCCCCTGCCAACATTAACCCACAAAAAATAAAATACTGTTTCCACTTGGACTTGTTGTTTTTTGGTTTGTTTTTATTTTCCCCCACAAGCATTGTTCTATATTGCCCTTTTACTTGCCTAATTTCCATTTAGAATTTTTTATGCAATAGACCAAATATCTGGTTTGTTTAATTAATTATTTTCACATCATTACCCATTTGTAAGGCTACCTGTTTGGGAGCTTTCAAGTACAGTACTGTCATGGACCTGAAGACCAAAGTAACTTTGTAAGACTTGGAGACATCAGAAATCCCCCTTCGGCCCTCCCTCCAATTCAAAGGTCAATATTCTAGTCTAGTTGTGTAGCTCAATGGGAGATGGCAGACCCAGGCCCTAGGTTAGGTCCCCAGAACCACCAACTCTAAAAAGAAAATAAACCAAACTTCTAACACACAACTCACCCTCACTCTTTTATATTTAGCAGAGCTTAAAACAATCTGGACAATGCTGGATTTAAAACTTATCTACTTTTTAAAAAATATGTAGAATATTATTTTATAAAGCTTCTCTAAGATTTTTCAGAATGAAGGGAATTTTTACTAGTTTTGTTACTGAGTAAAATAAAAAAAAACTGTCTGGTATTGCTGTTAATTTAATGGCAAGTCTAATAATGTTTATTATTAGCCCTATAATTATCACAGCAGTATTATCTAACCTGATATCATAATCAATAAGGACGCAGACACCTGTTGTATTTTAGAATAGCCTTATATCACCTGGGAAAGGGCAGATATTAACCCTCTCACTACCATTACCTCCCAACCCCATCCCAGGCTCCTCTTATCCATAGTTCCATAAAGACTTGCTTATTCTGGGCTGCTTCCTCCACTTATGTCCACCATGTGCTTCTTTCCATGCTCACACATGGCAGCTCTCCACCTTCCTTCCTCCCTTCTTCCTTCCAGAGAAAGCAGTTTCTTTCTCTGCTTCTCCTCTCCTCAAAGCCCTCAAACTTTGGCCACATCCACCCTATCCTGCCCTGCCCAGGTTTAGGCCTTTTAATCAGCCAATAAGGAGTAGTTTCCTGGTGACAGTTACAAATGTCATTTTGAGGTGCCTGAGTGTCTGTTCGTTTGGGCAGCAACCAGATCTCGGGGACCAATAATTAGCATCAGAATGCATAGCACCAGACCAAACCCCACCAGTCTGCTCATTATTGAAGTCAAGTAATAAATTAGTACTTAATTCTTCTCATGTACTAACTCAGTGGAACCCTTCCCTTTTTAAGAGTTTCAGCAGAAATTGACTTTTCCCAATGTGTTTGTGCATGAGTGCACACGTAAATGTGAAGTCAGGACAATCTAGGTATCATTCCTTAGGCACATTCCAGCTCTTGGAATTTGCCTTTGAGACAGGGTCTCTTCTGGGCCTGCAAGCTCAATATCTAGGCTTGCTGGCCAGTGTCTGGGTTGTTTGTTTGTTTTAAATATTTTTGTTTGTTTTAGCTTTTTCCAGAACTGGGCTTATAAGCATGTACCACCATTTTTTTTTTTTTAAATGTGATTTCTGGGGCTCAAACTCAGGTCCTAGTTCTTGCAAAGCAAATCCTCTACCAACTGAGCTGTCTCCTTGGCCCCTGCCAATGTATTTTCTAATACAAACAAATGCTTGGTAAATGAAATTCTTAGCTTGTCAGCAACCCATCCAAAGTATGATACAAATAATCAGAGTGAAAGAGAAGAACACGGCAGCTGCATACATTTCTTAGCACAGTAGCAGCAATGTCACAAATATTTACGCAGGGAGGTTCTATGTCTCATTGGTCAGTAAACAATACATGAAACACATAGTCAGTTAAATTCAATTTATTTTAAAATAAAAAAATAGTGTAATTAAAGCAGAGATCTGTTTGTCTTTGTTCCTAAAAATCAGGAGCATGTGAAGAAACTGAGGATGGGGAACAGATGGGATTCTTGGCAGCCGTCAGGCAAGCCTGACTGTTGGCAGCGGGAACTACCTAGTGCCCTAGCATATGGAGCTCAAAATACCTCAAGCAATTAAAGAAGTGCCACCCTGAGTCTGCCAGTCAGGGAACATCTTAACTACTTTTTCTGAAGCCAAGAACAGCTCCTGAATAACCCATGTGGCCGGCCGTGCAGTCAGTTTAGGATTCACTTCTGATTTTTGATGTCAGTTTCCAGTGAATTTTTAAGTTCCTGCCTAGATAGATGACTGTTGTGAAACATTGCTGTTGCCTCTAATAGTGTGCAGAAGGGCACAGGCATAATTTGTTCATTCATTTACAAATTGTATTGAATGCAGGAGCTGAGCGCTTTAGTACATTTGTAACAAACTTTGTTTGGAAACAAGTTAGCATGGGACTCTTTGTGAAAACCCACAGCCCTTCTTCCTGTCCCTCCACTATTTATCACTTTCCTTTTATATTCTAGCCACCCTTACAATAGCCTACACTACACACATGAACCCCGCTATGTTACTGCTATGACCTCTCTTCTCCTTTGTCAGTTCGTTCTGCCTTGCCTACAGAGGTGAAGTCCATGGGTAGGGAACAAACAGTCCTCCAGAGAGCACTGAGAACTCAATGCATATCATTGTGTCAGAGCAGACATAAAAGGAGTTTCCGATACCTTTCCGAGACTAAACACACATGGAACACTAAGAGAATGATACTAAAGCATGTGGCAATTTTTTTCTTATTTGGCTTTTTGATACAGTCTCATTTTGTAGCCCAGATTGGCCTTGAATCTTCCCGCCTCAATCTCCCAAGACCTAAGGTTGTATTTATGTACCATGTTTGGCCAGTATAAATTTATTTTATTATTATTATTTTTTGGTTTTTCAAGACAAGGATTCTCTGTGTAACAGCCCTGGCTGTCCTGGAACTTACTATGTAGACCAAGCTGGCCTCAAACTCACCTGTCTCTGCTCTGAGCACTGGGATTAATGGTGTGTGCCACCACAGACTGGCATAAATTTTAAATATTAAGAAGTGGGAAAGTTCCAAGTTCAGAAATGCATGGTAAGGACTGTCTCCTTGTATCCAGGTCTCACCATGACCTTTGAACTAGGGTGAATTGTTATCTCTGCCCTGTTCCTTCCTCTCACCCCTAAGCACCTGGTTCCAAACTAAGCAAGTCCAATGCACAATTTCTTCTTCCTGATTTCAATTCACAATGCCACCATTCCTCCCTGATTGCTCCCCATCACTGTGTACACTTTACCTGGCTATCCTGGGTACAGATCCCTGTGGGTCTCCCCTTTTCTCGGGGACTATTGGCCACTAGTCCATGAGGGTGAGGGAAACAGAGGCACAGGGTGGGGTGGAGTGGGGTGGCAGGGTTCATCTGGCCTTGAGTACAATGGATTGATTGACTTCCAGGACCAGCTCCAGTGAGACAGCTCAACTTTATTTGGGGTGAACAAAGGTTATATAGATCATTGGGGAGGGGGTAGGGATTTCCAGGGTGGGTATATAATATTGGCTGATGGCTTAAGGTACTGGAATACCTCTTTTTTTTTTTTTTTTTTTTTTTTTAGTTGCTGGAGCTTTGTTAGTCTCAAATCTTTGTTTTGCAGCTTCCTCAGCCTTCCCAGAACTGAAGAGAGTAAGGTCTTCAGTTTGCATGGAGAGACATTCTAGGAATCCATGTACTTGCTGAGCAGGGTCTTTTTTCATTATTATTATTATTTACAATTTATTCACTTTGTATCACGGTTGTAGCCCCCTCCCTTCCACTTCCTCCCCTATCCTTCATCCCTATTCCACTAACAGGGAAGTTCTTCTCCCCTACTCTCTGATCCTAGTTTATCAGGTCCCATCAGGACTGCCTGATGCTCTTCTTCTGTGGGCTGGCTAGATTGTCCCACCAGGGTGAAGTGATCAAGGAGCAGGCAGCCAAGTTCAGGTCAGATACTGTCTCTTCTCCCCTTACTAGGTAGGGACCCCACATGGAGACTGAACTCTCTATGGGCTAAATCTGAGCAGGGGGGGTCTAGGTCCTCTCTATGCAAGGTTGATGCATCAGTCTCTGCAGTCCTTCCCTGGGCCTTGCTTTTTTTTTTGGCTTTGTTGGTTTCCTTGTGTGGCTCCTGTCCCTCTTGGTTCTTTTATATCCACCTTCTGCTAATCGTTTTTTTTTTTTTTTGTTTTTTTGTTTTAAGATTTTATTTATTTACTTTGTGTATATGAGTGCTCCATTTGCACGTGAAGAGGCAGTAGAGGATATAGATGGTTGTGAGCCACCATGTGGTTGCTGGGAATTGAACTCAGCACCTCTGAAAAAGCAGACAGTGCCCTTAACCGCTGAGCCATCTCTCCTGCCCCACTAAGCGGGTTCTTATTGGGAGAAATGAACCTGTAATTTCTCAAAGGGAATCCTCAGGGCTTTCTGGTCATGATGGACTGCAATCTTAGCACCAGGGTTTCCCAACATCTCCCCTTGGTTTATTTTATAATGGAGAGGTGTCATTGTAGTCCTCAGCCTCTATGCTAAAGATGGTTTGTACTAAACAATAAACAAGGCAGGGTGCAAACATCAAAATAGAACACAGCATAATTATAGGGTTAATAAGGAGTGGGGGCCAGGAAAACAATGGGTAATTGAACGAACTTAATTGTTAGTCGGCTGAAATCTGTAGTTTTTTTTAAGGTATTAGTATTGCTCTCATTTGATTCATTTACATAGATACAACATTTTCCCCAATACTATGCAAGTCTCCCATGTTTAGCAATCACTAGGTCTAGTGCTATCCTGTTTTGGACCAGGACCCCAGCTTTAAATCTCAGAAGAGACTTTGGACTTTGAAAGTCAAAGCCGAAAGCCTATGGGGACTTCTGAAATTGGACTAACTACATTTTGCATTATGATACAGCTGCAAGCTTATGAAAGCCATGGAGTGGAATGTGGTGGTGAAGGTTGATGGCCCCCACAGGCTCAGGTATTTAGACGCTTGGGCTCCAGCTGGCAGACCTGTCATTCCACGCTGTGCCCTCCACCCCTTTCTGATTATTTCAAGATGTGCTCAGCTATTGCTCCAGCACCACACCTGCCTGCTGCCATGCTCCCAATGATGGTCCAACCCTCTGAAATTGAGCCCCAAATTTAAATATTTTCTTTTGTAAGTTGCCTTGGTCACAATGTTTTGTTAACAGCAATAGAAAAGTAACTGAGACAACCATCAGGTCTGAAAAGTTCGGTTTGTTCCGTTTTTTTTTTTTTAAGTCTTCATACTTAAAACTTCATACTTTCCATGATAGTTGTATCATTTTACATTTCGTCAATAGTACATGAGGATTCCACCTTCTCTGTATCCTTACAACATATTGTTTTTCTGATAGATTATCAGTATGGTTAACTCACTGTAGCTTTATTGCATTTCCCTGATAATTATCAATGTTGAACATCTTTCCTGTGCTTATTGCACATTTATACAATCTTTGGAGAAATGTCTATCCAAGTTACTTTGTTGTTGAGTTGTACATGTTCTTTATGTGTTCTGGATATTTAACTTTTAGGCTGTCTTTTCACTTTGTTGATATTGTTCTTAATTAGCAAAAGTCTTTAAAATTAATCCCTTTGGCCTTTTTTTTTTTTTTTTCATTTCTTACCTGTGTTAATGTCATAGTTAATAGATAATTTCCCCTTTGTCCAATTTTGATGTCTTTTTCTTTTTCCTTGCTTACTCTGGCTTGAAATTTCAGTACTATATTAGATATCTGTGACAAGCGTCCTCACCTTGTCTCTAATCTTAGATGAAAAGTGTTTGGCCTTTCATTATTAAATACAATATTACCTACGGCACTTTCATATATGCCTTTATCAAGTCCAAAGTTTTCTTCCCTGTTGGATCTTGAGTAGGTGTTTGTGTCAGAGTTCATGTGTGTGTGTGTATAGTGAAGAGGGAGGATGCCAGTTGCCCATCTCTATTGTTCTCTGAATTATTCTCCTGAGACTCCGTTTTGGCTAGCATGGCCAGTGAGCTCCCTGTCTCTATCTGCAATCCTGGGATTATACAAGCATGGCCAAGCCTGGTGTTTTTTACGTAGATGCTAGGGATTCAAACTTGGGTTGTTTTATTTGCATAGGAAGTGCTTTCATCTGCTGAGCCCAGTCCCAAGCTGTTTTGTGTTGGTGATGTCTTCCTTTAATGAGTGAAGGTGTGGAATTTTGTTTTCATCTGTGATTTTAATGACCACATGGTTGTCATTTTTACAGTGTAGCTTTTTTGTCCTTTAATTTTGTATACTGAATTTCAATAAATATTCATTTGTTAGGGTGAATAATTCAGTGTGAAGTTGAATGTGGCTTGTTAGTATTGTAGTTGGAATTATATGTAACCCAATGAATTTAATTAGTTACCTATAGAAGCATGACTGAGGGGTTATTTACAGGATTGTGGATATAAGTAATCACGGATGCATAGACTCAAAAGTGCAATGATCACGTGATGCCCAGAAGTCAGAATCCTACAAAACTCCATCTTTTCCTTCCTCTTACATTCTTTCTGCTCCCTCTTGTAATTAGTGTTTTTGTATCAAGGATGTCGGTTTATGGCTCTATTTTCTTCTTTGTCTGGTTTTGATAGAAGGGTAATGTGGCCTCATTGTGTTGAAAGTATTGCCTCATTTGAGACAAGGTATTTCTGTAGTCCCAACTGGCCTCAAACTCTGAGAGGTCCACCTGCCTCTGCCTCCAGAGTGCCGGGGTTACAGGCATGGACATGGTGATTCCAGCTTCTCTAATTTTTAGAAGTGTTTATGTGCACACATACACAATCTGTATGTGTGTTCAAGTGTGTCATGATGCTTATGTGAAGATCTGAGGACAACTTGTAGGAATTAGCTCTCTCCTTTCACCATGCTGTTCCCAGGCATGAACTCAGGCAATCAGGCTTGGTGGCAGATGCCATTACAGACTGAGCCATCTCTTAGGCTTTCTCTTACCTATTTTTGACAACAGTCTTACAAGGATGTGAACTGTCCTTTAAATATCTGAATCTTTCAGGGATACAATGTAGACTTCTGAGCCTTTTGTTGTTAGACGGTTTTTTATTATTGACTCAATCGCCTTACTAACAACAAGTGTATAAGACTTCTCCCCTCCCCCCCAAGCCAAGGTGGTGATGGTCCACACCTTCAGAACCAGCACTCAGGAGGCAAGTGAATCTCTGAGTTCACAGGCTACACATAGAAAACCTGTCTTGAAAACAAAACTTCATTGCTGTTATACAAGTTTCATATATACTTTTCCTTTATGTGATCTGTTTCGTGTTCTTTTGTTACTAGTTTTTACTTTTTTCTTAATATATCTGAAAGTTTTCAGTTTTGACTTTCAAGTAAATAAATGCCTTTTAAAAGTAACTTTTTGTCTTATTTATACCTGTTCTACTCTTTAGCACTTACTCCCTAATATTGGGTTTCTTACTTTTTAGGTTCTTGTTATAATTATTTCTGCTTGAATATTCAACACTGTAAATTCCCTGAAAATTTTTTTTTTGTATCCCGTAAGTTTGATGTATTGGTGTATAAGTACATGCATTTTTATGTATTTGTGTTTGTTTGTTTGTTTTTCCGAGTCTACTCCAGTTATTTTTAGTTTCATCCTATTGTGGTCACTGAAGATATTTGCAATGTTATCATCTTATTAAACTGGTGAAATCTTTGTGGTGGTCTGGATGAGGACAGCCATATATTTGAATGCCTGCTCCCCAGTTGGTGGAACAGTTTGGGAAGGATTAGTAGGTGTGGCCTTGTTGGAAGTGAGTCACTGCGGGTGGATTTTGAGTTTTTAAAAGCCTCACATCATTCTCACTTCTCTTTGCCTCAGGGCTGTTGTCTCAACAATGTAAGTTCTCAGACATTGCTCCAGTGTCACGTTCAGGGCCGTGGCCATGGACTGACTCTGAAACTGTAAGGATGGTCCCCAGTTAAATGCTTTCTTTTGATTATGGTGTCTTTTCACAGCAGTAGAAGAGTAGCTAAGACAAGACTGTTTCAATTTCTTGAGAATATATTTTCTACTATTCTGAAGTAATTATTTTGTACATATAAGTTCAATTGGCATACTGTATTGTTCAAGTTTTTTCTTATGACTTCCTCACTGTAACTGAAAACAGAGGACTGAGTTCTACTGTGTTGCTATTTCTGTAAATGCTTGTTTTATATATTTGGAAGCTCAGGTACATGCATGTACACATTCACAATTGATATTCTCTCATTCCCTAAGTACTGCCATGAGGTCCTAGCTCTCCTGTCTCAAGTTTTTTGTTTATCTGGGGAAACTTTAATTTCAATTCAGAGATCTTCCTGCCTCTTCCTCCCCAGTGCTGAGATTAAGGGTATCCACTACCATGCCTGGAGATAATGGTTTATTTTTTTCATCATTATTCTGGTGCCAAAATCTTATGTAACCCAGACTGGACCCCCACTTTGCTGTGTAACAGCAAATGAGTTTGAACTCCTCCTGACCAAGTGCCACCATGCCCTTTTCTGAGGTACTAGGGACTGAACTAGGCCTCTGTGAGCCCTAGCAAGTATTCTGCCAGATGACTTCATCATCTTTGTAATTTTTTATTATGGTATAGATTTATTTTTAGATAGTTATATGAGTTTCCTACATTTGCATATACATTCTTGTCCTAAGACTATGGGGAGTTTTGCTTCCCCCCCCCCCTTCAAATAGATTCTCTGTTTCCTTCTTTCTTCTGGAAGAAAGATAAGACTAGAGACTTCCATGAGAATGTATCTTTCCCTACTTCATTTCCTATTAAGTTAGTTATGTTTAAAAAAAACTTCTATTTAAAAGTAGTTCTTAGGTTGCCAAGATGGCTCAGTGCGTAATGGACTCCCACCAGCTGTCTTCTGATCTCTACAGTAGCCTTGACATGCCATCTACATGTATAAAACAATAACGCAAAAATTAAAAATAATCTCAATGAGTAGTTAAATATGGTCAACACTATTGAATCATTGGTTTATTCACTTAAACAGAATCTGTCAGGTGCTGTGATGGGTATTAAACGTGACTACTTTTGGCTTTTCTATTATCTAACTGACATTATTCATGTTTGTTGGCACTTCTATAATCCCAGCACTCCGCAACCTAACACAGGAGGAATGCCATGACTTTAAGGCAATTCTGGGCAACATACTGAGTTCCAGAACAACCTGGGTTAAAGAGATCCTTTTCTCAAAAATGAAAGTTATTTATACCCAGTAATTTCTGTTCTTTCCTGAATACATAAACTTAACATGCTAACAGCTAGGCATGGTAACTTATGTCTGTAATCCCAGCAGTTGGGAGGCTGAGGCAGCACTGCCATGAGTTCCATGCCAGCCATGATTACATAGCAATATGACTTAAAATAACCAAAATGAAGCCAATGTATCTTGTCTTTAAATATTTTTTAGTGATATAATTGCAGTGTCAACATTTTATAGTGGTATAATGTAAGGGAGTTTTATTTTTTTTGCTTTTTTTTTAAATCTCTAAGTTAAGCAACAGTACCCAACAGGAACTGAATCTCTCTTAATACTCTTCCAGGACAAACAGAAAGTGCAGGATGCCAAAGCTGACAGTTTAAAGATACAAAGCAGGAAAAATTGTTACAACTTTCATTCCAAAAAGTTCTGCCCAGGTTCCTTCTTTCTGCTCCACAGCTTGGGTATTTTCTCAAGGTAGTAATGTGAGGATAACTGTAGGCCATACCTTCTCCTTCCCTTCCCTCAGTATCACTATTCTTCACCATCCTATGTTCAGTACTGTGAAGGTCATCCTTTCATATTTTGCCTGATTTTAGCCATTATTAGTCATGAAAATGAGATGTCAAAAACTTACCATGAAATACATGGGAGGGGGCCAAGAAACAGGAGCAAAGATGAATTATCCTTAAGGCAGTGAAGTCTGGTATCCCAGACTATAAGCATCACTAGCACTTGCGAGAACTGTAAAGTCCTGGGTACCTTGCAGGAGACTCTTGACAGATGCTGAAGCTTGAGGAGAAATGCTGATAATGCTGGTATAAAATATTAACACACATACAGGTTTTATATGACACATAAAAGCAAGTAATACAGTAAGTTATTAATAGAACACAAGTAATAGGTATTCACTAAAATTTACAACTTTGCTGGGAGAATGTAAGGCCGAGGCTCGGAAAGTCCTGCACATATTGGTAACTTGGTCAAGTTTACATTGTAGAGAGTAAGAAAAGTAGACTCGGGGCTGGAAAGGTTAAGACCACTGGTTGCTCTTCCACAGGGCCTAAGTTCAACTCCCAGCATCTACACGGAGGCTCACAACCATCTGTCACTGCAGTGCCAGGGATTAATGCCCTCTTCTGTCTGCACAGGCACTGCACACATCTGGTACACAGGCATGTATGCAGTCAAAACACCCACACACATAAAATAAATTTAAAAAAGTAGGTGTGTACAGTCGAGGCAGAAAGACCAGGTAGCTGATCTCCACCCGATACAACATCCGGTAACAAACTCAAGACAGAGGCTCAAGCGGGAGAGAACATCTGCACTGCTAACAGAGTACACATGGCAAGAGGAGCTTTGTGACTCGGGCATGGAGAATTTATTGAGAATATTGAAGCATAAGTGAGATTTGATCATATGGTGCTAATTTTTTTAAACAAAACAAAAACAAGATACTATCAACAATGGTGACCATACTGTGGACTGGAAAATGTAATGTCTAAAATAAGAAATTCAGGCACTGAGACACAAGCCTGTAATGCCAGTACTGGAAAAGCTGAAGCAGGAGGATTCAGAATCCTAGCTACACTGTGACTGGATATTTCCTGGGCTACACAGCAAAACTCTGTTTCAAGCATTCCTATGCCAGAAGATAAGAAATCAGTATTTAAAACCTATAGGAAACTCCTGCAAGTTTTTTCTTTAAAACTTCTGAGAGGCTTAAAACCAGTGAGGAAAATGGCCAAGAAGAGTAAGAAATGTCCAAAATGGTAAGGTAAACATTGATGGACACTGTGATAGACGAACCCCCATTGCCAACTTGGCTCGATTTAGTATGACACATAGGTGTGTTTTTGAGGGATTCTAGAGGGCTTAACCGGAGGCAGGGGACACTAGTCACAGGGTGAATTCTGTACTGAATAAGAGGCCCACGTTCAATTCTCTCTTCTCCCGGACCACAGAAGCAATGTGCTGGCTGCCTCAGGCTCCTGCTAAGAGTTTCTGCCATGATGGACTGTAATGCATCTCAAATACAGAGCCAAAATAAGCCCTCCCTTCCTTCAGTTGACTGTGTTATGACCAAGAGAAGGTAGCTAATAAGGCACCTAGTTTAAACCCTGTAGTAAGCAGAGGAACCAAGTTTAAACAAACAGCAGACTACAATGCTGCATGTGTACATGTTTATATGTGCATGTGATACTAGGTGTCTTTTTCAATAGCTTTCCATCTTATATTTATTTTTTAACTGTTTGAACAGGGCCTCTCGCCGAGCCTGAAGCTCAGATTCATATTCTTTTAGACTGGCTGGTCAGGGTACTACAGGGAACTGCCTAACTGCATCCTCAGTGCTGGAATTACAGGTACATGCTGCTACACCTGGGTTTTTTATGTGGGTTATGCTCATGTGAAAATCATCTTCCGACTGAGCATCTCCTGAGCCCCTCAATGATCATTCTGATTGGTACAATTCTCTACCAATTGGGGCACCATATTTAACTAGTTATCACAAACAAAATGGATCTGGTTTTGAAAACCTGCTGCACAGTAGCTGTTAAAGTCAGTTTTGAGTATGGTCACTCCTACAATTTAGTAAGCAATATAAATTATAGCTTCTGCATTTCTGTCAAAAGATACACATTATTCAAACTTTTAAATTTTGTTACCATAACAAAATTCTTAAAAGCGTAACTTTACTCCCCACCTCATCCCCAATATTCTGTAAGAATACTTTGGGTATTAGTGTAATATTTTACTCCTTAATTTTTTCTAACTTTTCTTCTGTATCATATGTTACTCCATCTTTCAAGAATACTCCAAACCCTCAAATGAGCTGCAGTGGAATACAGGGCTAGTGCACATGACACCTGCTGCACTCATACTAATAATCTCAATGGGATATGCACAATACATCATTCAAGAAGCTCTGATCCTATAAAGCCCAATTCCTGCTGCAAAATCGTAATTCGCCATTCAGGGTAAGATCACTGAGAACTGTGCAATTATATCTATTCTAATCATTCCTAATTAAAAGGGATTGTGAAAATGTGAAGTCAATAAGGGAAGAATGTGACCATCTTACAATGCCAACATAAAGAATAAAGGGAACACCGAGACTTGTATTAAAGAAGCTGTTTGTCATTCTTTGTTTAAGAGATTACAACACATACAAGTGAATTTTATCAAAATACAGCACATTTCTGCTACTATATTCATAAAAATCAATTCCTATGGAAATAGTACTGAAAATCAACTAAAAATGAGTTAAAATTTACAAAGAGTTGTTAAAGGGTTTCAATCAAAATTATTAAAACTATACAGTATAATACCCAATTGATAACAGCTTGAAAGAAGTGCAATATTTGAGTTCAAATATTTTCAAAAGTGCTGACTATTCTGACTAGAAATGGGAAATGAAGTCAACTCATCTTGTGCAATAATGCAAGTGGTGTTTTAGCCAGTCCTCTCAACTAGTAAAGGTTGAAGAAAAAAAGCATAACATATTAAAAATACCCAAATTATGCTTCTCAGAAATTAAAAACAAATGAATTCAAGAACTGAGTATTGCTCTAATAAAAGTTTTCAGACTAGCCTTAACTAAAAACAGTCGCTGGTCTCCTATGGCACTTTTCTCTGGTCCGAATAAACATGCATTACTTCTTACCGCTGCATGTTACTCAAATTTTTATTTGATTACATAAAACAGAAGCAAATAAAATTAATGGTCTGGATAAACAAAATTAATAAACCTCTATTATCAAATACTTGTTACAGTAACTAGGAACAAAGGCAATTGGTGGTAAAACACTATCACATGATACATTTAGAAACCCTTTAAAGACTCTGAAGTGTGGAGTTCACATTAATGTTATCTGTAGGAACAGCCCTTTATTTGGACACTTGACACCCTGGCAGGTCTCGAGGACCATCCCTTTGCTCTACAACTCTCCACAGCAATTCTATCACTGTGCCAGTTTTACAGACTTGCTTTGGTTTCCTAGCTCCATGCGCACTCACATTTCCTTTCACTTTACCATGACAATGCCAGGCCAACAGAAACAAGAGGCTTTCCGAAACCTTCTATACTTTGTATTATGGGCAACACACACAACTTAAAACTGGCCTTTACGTTTCATTTGCTTCTTAAAACAAAAATTATTAAATTAAATTATGATGGAGTACTAATTATAAAAATTAGACTGCAAGTACCACCATTTGCTAAAGAAAAAAGTATCACAATTTCATAGTCAGGGAAATGCGTGGACATGCATCTACATTAGAGTTAAAAACTTCTGTAACTAAAAAAATTAAAAATTGAATCACCAGTAGCAAATGTATAGTCAACAGCTATGACAAGAATCGATCTTTTAGAGCTCATAAAATGCAATTATTGTCTTTTAAAAAGACGTTACATGTTTTATTGCATTATTCTATTAATAAAAATACATTATTAGGTAATTTTTTCACTGTTTGCCTCAGATTTTTATAGGAAATAATGTTTTATTCTGGTCTCGGAAACAACCCACCAGCACCAGCTTCATCTACTCTCTCTTCAGTATGCACATAGCAAAAGCCAACACTTCAAATCTCTTACCCACATGGAAAAAGTAGTTCGGCAGAAAAAACATTAATACCAGTTGGATAAAAGTAAGGGCACAAAAGCTATGAGACAGATAGCTCTGCCATCTGTCTCTGGGCTACAATCAAGGCTAATTATTGCCTTGTATACAGTCAGTCATGTGTATGAAATCCAAAAATAAACCTACAATCTATACAAAAACAACATAATTTTGTTTTTGTAGCCTTGATTTGCTAAGTTTAAAAACCTAACAACAATTTCATATGATATGAATCCAACAGTCTCTTCTGTCTTCTGTACAGTGGTGCTTCCCCTCTAACACAAGCTCCGTTATTTCAGTAATGTACAAGTTCCAAGCCAACTGTCTGAGTTCTTCTTTACATATAAAAATAAGCAAAATAGTCATTTCCCCTCCAAGTGTCTTCTAATAAATCTTGCTATCTTCCCCCTTTTCTTTTTTGTCTATAGTGCTTATGAAGAAACTTCTCGTACAATGATGAGTTCTACTGCATTATGGAAAGTTTTTAACAAGGACACCGCTTGTCCATGTTCAATGTTGATAAAACTGTAGCCATTAGCCTAGAAGAAAGAGGAAAAAACTTTTAGGAAAAAGCTTAGAAATGTATTTGCATATATATATATATATATATATATATATATATATATATATATATATATATTTATTTTTTTTTTTTACATTTCTAGATATAAAAAAAAGGATGACTTTAGCAATTTAGAACAACATAATGGCTGATGAGATGGCTCAGAGAATAAGGCCACTTAATTCCATATGGGAAGTCCTGAGTTTGATTCTGTGGACCAACATCTTAGGAGAAAACTGACTACTTCAAGTTGTTCTCTGATCTCTACACTAATGAAGTGCAGTACATGTGTGTGCACACACATATGTAAAATTAAAAACACTTATGACAAATGGTCCCTACACTCCATACTTAGGGAAATATGATCTCTAAAGAAATGACCTAGGAACTAGTACTTTGTTCAGGTTATCAGAGAATTCTTTCTAAAATTTTACTTTATTAAGTTATGTGCGCCGGTTATTGCCTTCATATATATCTGTGCATGGCACTCAAGAAGGCCAGAAGAGGGTGTTAGATGCCCTGAAACTGGAGTTACAGATAGTTGTTTCTAGGTACCCACCCTAGATGCTCTGCAAGAACAGCTAGTCCTCTTAGCCACTAAGCTCTCTATTCAGCCGCTCAGATAATTCTAATAGTGTGGCCCAGAGCTGGGAAGTGCTGTCTAAGAAGGGATCAGACAGGGTGTTGTGTGCATTGTGTTAACGTACATCCAGGCTTACCAATCAGCAAGAATAACTGAAGGCAGTATGTAGACTTCAGTCACTGGAGCCACTGGTTCCAGACCAGCATACAGGCTTATAAAGGCTAGCTAGTTTTTATTGAGCTCGTACTCTATCACACATACACGTTGAAGTGCTTCATGTGAAATAAATGCTTTTATTCTTAAGAGAATACTATAAAGATAACACTACAGATTTTTTTTTTCTTCACCCAAGACAAAGTTTCACTGTGTAACCCTGTCTCTTCTGGAATTCACTCTGTAGAACAGGCTGGCCTTGAACTCAGATGTGTCTGCCTCTGAATCCTGACTGCTGAGATTGAAGGTGTGTGTAAGCATGGGCTGGGTCTATAGATTCTTTCATCTTATTTGAGAAGACCGAAAACCCAGCAATGTCTGGTCAGGAATAATAACTCCCTATCACAAAACTGAAATCACAGATTTCCATGTGATTCAGAAAAATCTCTCTCTCTCCCTCTGTGTACAGGAAAAATAAAAGTGGATAGTACAGATAGTGTGGCAAAGTGTAATCACTTTTGTTACACAGTTCTGAGTTTTCTGAGTCTGAAATTTTTTAAAAATAAAAAAACTTAAAAAATTGTATTATCATGAATTTTCATGTCAACCTTTGGATCACTCCCATTTTACTGCTGATGGAGGCACAAAGTTAACATTTAAAAAGTGGTGAGCAAGCATTCAATCTGAGGTCTGTACTTCCAGCTACTAAACTCTTAATGGATCTATCATCTTTGGTTTGAAGGTTATTTCTCACTGTTATCTGAACTAACAACAGGAAAAGTAGGAGGGAGGAAGTGGACTATTCTTGTGTCCTAAGAGAATGCCACACTGCACGAACTTGGGTAAAATGAGTTACTGAAGTGACATAGGGAAGGAGTGCAAATTAAAAAAATAAAGTTTCTCAGATTTTGAAATTTTACTGTGATAAAATGACAACTCGTGTCCAAGTAGATCCTAAATTAGTAAAAATTAACATTTCCAAATTTAAATAAAATGATGTATCAAAAATATAAGCACGTTTTGTCAGTATGTAAAGTAGAAGTATTTAAAACTATGAAAACATTAAAGTAAGTTCTTTGTTTTGTTTTTTTTTCTTTTTGTTTTGGAGACAGGCTTTCTCTGTAGCCTTGGGTGTCCTAGAATAGCTTGGTAGAGCAGGCTGGCCTTGAACTCACAAAGATCTGCCTGCCTCTGCCTTGAGATTAAAGGAGTATGCCACCATGCCTAGCTGTAAAATAAGATTATTATAAAATGAAAGAAACAATAAAAAGTGCACTTAATTACCTGAATAATTTTATCTCCTGGCTGTAGTAATTTTGATGCTGGCCCGTCGGGCTGAACCCTTGTTACAAATATACCCTTCAATGAACAATAACAAAAATTATTGACAGAATGAATCAGTAACAAGGAAACTCCCCCCTCTCTTTTTTATCAATACTAATGCAAATATGTATCTGGTGGAAACTGTCTCCTTGACTTTTTGAAGTAACACTCTTGCAGGTCAAAATAATTTCTGCCTCTAGTAATTCTGACTTTAGCAATGTAATGAAGTAACTTCCATGGATTTTTGGAGAAGCAATAACAAAATTAAAAATCACTTGGTAGTATCATCAATATTCACATTTTTGGTTAAATTCTTTCCTTTAAACAACATGCAATGATCAAATTTCAAAAACCAAAGGTAATAAAGAAAGAAAAGGGATGAGAACCACATAGATTTACATTAGACTTTCACTTAAGTATGGGCTTAATTAATGAAACCTTATGAATGTTCAAGGACATATTTTAAAAAAACTTACATCATCATCAGGTCTGAAAGGGTTTCCTCTACCCCCAACACCTCCTGATATGCTAAATCCAAGTTCTGGATCCTTTTCTACTCTTACTCGAATCTGATTTAATATGAAAATAAAAAATATTATCATACCAGAAAAATTTACTCTATAATATCCATATTTAAAAACTGGTGAATTAAATACAAGCAGAATATTCAAGGATTCATCAAAAATAAACATTTCAGCAGATGAGGTGACAAGACAACACAGAACATCATTAATGTTAATGAGTTAGTGAGTTAAAGGCACAGTGGGCTGACAACGTGGAGCTCCTAACTTAAACCACTTATGCATTTAGTCAACTGATGGTAGCTCTGGTATACTTTTTAGCCAGCATGAGTTTTAACAGTATGTGCATACCTTTAGAACATGTCTGCATATTCTCATCAGTTTTCACTATAGACCATCTAAATTACATGCTGCCTTTGCCATATAGAAGACATAATACGTATTGTGTCATAAGATAGTTATGACATTCAGAGCTGGATTTAGAAAATAAACTCATTGCCTCTATCTTTTTATATGTTTCAGGGGAGTTAGGATTTTAAGATCAGAGCAACTGATGGTAGTTTTTATAAACTACTGTAAAATAAGAAACGCAGAGAAACATTTTCTTTTCTTGGGACAGGGTCTCACTATGTAGTCTTGGCTGGCCGGGAATCTGATTAGTAGACCAGGCTGGCTTGAACTCATAGAAATCCTCCTGCCTCTGGCTCCTAAGTGCTGGCTTGTGTTTTGAGACAGGGTATCACTAAACAGTCTAGGCCAGCCTGGATTGTCTGAGGCATCTAAGCTGGCCTTGAATACACTACCCTTCAGCCTCAGCCTTCAAGGTGCTGGAATACAGCAGGTTACAGAAGCTACATTTCTGCTACAGGATGCTCCTGTTTACACACTCAGTCAAAACAAAAAGTAACCACTACCAAAGGTTTCAACGTTATCATCACCTCATAAATAAACCATTAAGACATATGAGATTATGACCTACATGTCTTGAAAATTATACTCTCAATGCAGTCTAGAGCATAGCTGAATCTCCAACTCTAAGAGCCAAGACTCTGGTATAGGACAGAGACTGAATGGTCCCACTATTCACAGTCTTAGAAGAAAATCTACCCGAGCACCATCAATCCATTTTGATTTTTTGTTTGGTTGGTTTTTGGTTTTTTTGAGACAGGGTTTCTCTGAGGAGCTCTGGCTGTCCTGGAACTCACCCTGTAGACCAGGCTGGCCTCAGACTGATGAATATCAGCCTGCCTCTGCCTCCTCTGTTAGGATTAAAGGTGTGCATCACCACCGTCAGACCCATCAATCCATTTTGGATAAGCAATTGCATTAGAATTAAAAAAACCTACATCCCCAATATTAAATCCTATGGTACATGATCATAAAGCCAAGTTAAAAACTATAAAGTTTAATTAGCACTTTAGAAAACTAAATTTTATAAACTTAAAACAAAATGGTAAAAACTACTGTTAAAATTCTATATGACATTATTGCTATTAACCTATAAAATATATGAAAAGTTGAATTTTGTATTTCAAACAGTCTTGATAATTCTTACCTCTTGCTTTGCCAGTTCATGGCCTTGTCTAGGAGAACAATGGGGATGTGTATGTGGAGGCTGGTGGGCCACTTTCAGCATCAAATAATCAATTAGTTGTTCTCTAGAGGGATGCCTTGCCACAGATCCCTGAGGGGGATGATGGATTTGACTATAATTTGCCTGAGGCCTGAGAGGCTGGCCCATCTGTCCATTACTCAAAGGCATCTAAGAAAAACATGAGTTATCTTAAAAATGACCAGTAATAATGTGTTATTACAAGCACTTGGATATCCTTCTTGGAGTAAAACAAAAAAGCACCAGAGTTTTAACATTCTACACCATTCAATTCTGAGCTACTCACTATATTCTCATTTTAAATCTTTCAAAAGAAAAGTTATTACTGTCTTAATTCTAAACTTGCTTGAACTGGTTGACTCTATCAGCAACCTTTTAAATGAAGAACTCATGTATATTTTACATAAATTGCTTTTCTGTTAGATATATACCTATTGTACATTTACCAAATGTAGGAAATGTAGGAAAGAAGTATACTGAAAACTTTACCGATAATATAAAACAAATCTTTATACACTAAAAAAAGTTAAAACTTGTTAGCTATCCTTTTTTCATACCAAATCATAACACACATATACAAAAGGTGTAGTTTGTTTGTTTTTGTTTTTTAAGAAATGTTTTTTCTGGGTAGCCCTGGCTGTCCTTGAACTCAATCTGTAGACCAAGTTGGCCTTGATCTGCCTGTTTCTGCCTCCCATGTGTGTTCACTATCACCAGGCTAAAACGGTGCATTTTAAAATGTTTTTCCTGGAGGGGGGGGGGGGCTAATTCAGAGGTAACAGCTTTTTCTTAATTTGAATATATTTGCTACCTTTATATCTTCCTTTTCAGAAATAACAAGTCAATTTATCTACATAGAAATTATGTGAATTTATTTGTAATAAATAAATAAATAAATAAATGAATAAATAAATTTCTTCCTTATGTATGTGTGCAGGTGCCAGCAATTTTCAAGTTCTCTAAATATTAATTCTATGGAATATTAAACAACGAGATGTAAACATTGATGTTCTACTTTATTTTCCACAAAAGAAACTCCCACCACTGAACTCCTAACAAGCCACCTTGAACACCTCTACACTCACATTATAAATGTTCACATGTAAAAGACCTTTACACAGAAGAGGAAATAAATGCTTCAGCTATCCATTTATTTAAATTTTCCTTGTTGGTTAAGAGTAAAGTATTTCTGTCCACAAGAAAATTAGTAGAAAACAAAAATTTCCTAAAAGTTACTCAGAATTAGAAATTTAGCAAAAGTTTCAGAAATGTATGTTGAGAACTTGTATCTTCCCAAAGGTACAAAAAAAATTTTGGAATTTAGGAAGAAAACTGTACTCTAAAAATACCCCTTTTTCCATTATACTAAAAAAATTATAGTTGATTATTTTTTGAATAATTTATGTTCATGTTATGTAAAGTAGTGTTTTGACTGTATGTCTGTCTGTGTGAGGGTGTCAGAGCCCCTGGAACAGAAGTTACAGACATTTGTTAGCTGCCGTGTAGGTGCTGGGAATTGAACCCAGGTCCTCTGAAAAAAACAGTCAGTGCTCGTAACCACTCAGCCATCTCTCCAGCCCTATAGTTAATTCTTAAGTCAAGGAAGATACACGGGTAGTTTATGACACAAATCTTATATTGGGTCAGGTACTATACTATGCTCACATGTCTGGTTAAAAAGCCACTACAGTTATTTGCTACTTGATAACTACAGATTTAAAGCTAGTAAACTATCAAGGGGTGCTCTAACTGGCTGTGCTACTGTTTTACTATTTACATAAAATTCCATGGGACCCCCATATCTTCCTCTGTTTCTACCATTTATTCACACATACAGATTTCAGTATCTTCCTCCTGACAAAAAACAAGGTAAGTCCTTGTACATGCTAGGCAAATGCTCTGTCACTGTCACCTGCACACCTGAACTACTTTTTGTTGTTATTAAGTAGCACTTATTTATTTATTTATTTACTTACTTACTTACTTATTTATTTATTTAGTTATTTATTTATGTGTGTGCGTGCGCATGAGCACATGTGTTAGTACAGGCATGCCGTGACATAGGTGTAAGGTCACCGTGACTGATCTCATGTTGTGAGACTTGAGGACAACTGCCTTTATCCACTGAGTCAACTTTCTTGTTTGACATTCTCTGACCTTATAGCCATGCTAGCCTCAAATTCTTGATTTTTCAGCCTTGGAATTCAAGTGCTAAGATAAAGACATGTGCTATTATACTGAGCCTATTCTGTTCCTAAGAACTGCTGACATCTGATGTTTGGTTTTGGCTAAACCAGTATTAAACATGAGAAATTTATTAAGCTATGATTAGCTGCTACCTCATGAAATCTAAAAAAATGTTAACAAGTAAGCTATAAAGGTACATACTGAAAAGAAAAATAAGTTGAATGACAGCTTTGACTTAAGAGAGAAAGGGATTAAATAAATAAGCGTGTATGAACTGATATATGGTATGGCTGGATGCCCTCCCTCAAGAGCAACTTAATAGTTTTAGATAATAAACAATCACATCTACTTACACTAGAGGCATGTAATTGGTTAAAACAAGAAAAAAATGTGAGAGAGTGGATTTTGTGGCATTGCCACAAATAATCTAGCTTTAAGTTTTTTTCTACAAAATACTAAAAAAGAATTACAATGATTACCTGTTGTACAACATATGAATCTTTCAAGATAATTTCTAATTATATATAAAGATTTCCAAATGTTTTTAGTTAATAGTAAAGGATTCTAGAATGCACAATTGAAGACAAGTCATCTTCTAACTCTCCAAATAGGTTTGTCATCAAGAACTCTAAAAAGTTCTTGATTCAAATAATGAAATAAGGAAGTGGAACTATAGAAACCAATAACTAGTCTGAAAAACCATGGAATAAAATGATAGAAAGCAGAGTCAAATTCTATCTTATATTTATGAATCATTTAAAGATAAACCTGCATAATAAAAGCAAGAAAGACCTCAAAATATTTTTAATCAAAGTACATACAAGATTTCAAATTCAAATACTGCCAAACACAGTCAGCTCAAAGACACTGCTTCACTTATTTGCTGTGAGCACCTACTTTCATCAAGCTGTCTGGAAGGTCGTTGGGACTAAGTGGACCTCCTGACATCAATCTATCATCTTGGCATGAATCTCCTGGACTGGATGTCTGGGGATGCTTCAAATGAGGAAGGAAAAAAAATTAAACAAATAATATACTTTAAGATGTGAAACAAAATGATGATGACGCATGATAGATTAAGAGAGCAATATTGCTAGACTGCAGAATGAGAAAGACTCAAATCAGATACTGTAATCATTATTGCTTTTAAGCTTTTAAGCTTCCTTCAAAGGCATGGCAAGATGTTTGTTCCTGTGAACATGTAAAAATTTATAAAGACAGACATTGCTAATCTTTACAATATATACCACTTTATGTTCTTTCCTTTTAGTTTAATTTATATTCTTAAGTTAGTATCTTTAATGAATAAATACAGCCAGTGGTTAAGATTCAAAGTAAATAAACTGCTTTCTTTGATTTCATAGTACTATACAGAACTTCTCAATTGCAATGATGTGCAGTCCCAATAAACTTACTGTGTAAAAGTTGTTGTTAAAAAAAAAAAAAGTGGTTGTTCTGTAATTATGTCATATTATCATTAGCTCAGTACTTTAAAGGCACAGTTTTAGAGAAATGCCTTAAAAGTTAATTCATATCTTCACATGCTAAGTATTTGCTCATTACAGTTTAACTTAATAATAACCTTAAAGGAAAAAAAATCAGGCTAAATGTCATTCTCCCTGAATAGCTATTATTATAAATATGATGGGAATAAAACATCTATAGTCATATTAAATTACTTCTAAGCACTCCTAATTTAGAAAATAAAGCATAGTACATTTTACTGTTACTTTCAATCTTTTAAAACAGTATTTGCCTAGCAGTAAAGAAATGTAAATTTAATACTGAAAAATAACTCAAAATACACTCCATTATAATGTACCATGGACCACATACAATTTTAAGGATTTGGAATTTATTCTTTTTTTTAAGATGTTTTTTATTATAACTTATTTAATTTTATTTTATGTGCTTTAGTGTGAAGGTGTCAGATCCCTTGGAATTGCCATTGCGTACAGTTGTGAGCTGCCATAAGGGTTCTGGGAATTGAACCCAGGTCCTTTGGAAGAGCAGACAGTGCTCTTAACCACTGAGCCATCTCTCCAGCCCCTGAAATTTAATCTTAAAAAAGAGTATTTCCAACAGACCCATCATGTTCAGTTAGTTGCTAGTTCAAAGAATGGTGTGATTATTAGCATCATTTGCTGTGATCTGATCTAATTTTATCTACTAACAGTATTTCATTTTTTTTAAAGATTTATTTCTTTATTATGTATACAATGTTCTGCCTGCATGAACACCTGCACTCCAGAAAAGGGTACCATATCTCATTATAAATGGTTGTCAGCCACCATGTGGTTGCTGGGAATTGAACTCAGAACCACAGAGCAGTGGTCATAACCTCTGAGCCATCTCTCCAGCCCTCACTTTTCTCTTATTGTGATATATTTTTAGAATACATAATGCAACACAGCATAGCTCAAAGTATGAAACTTAAACTCAAGCCTGAATAGACAACTATGCTTATGCATTTGTTAAAAAGCAAGCATATCATAAATGAAAAGCTAAAATTCAAGGCACATAGACTTTAAATTTAAGAAAAATAAAAGCAAAATGCTACTGTAAAACAAATCTGGGAAGAATAATTGTTTTAGATGACTATGAAGGCCACTCATGGTCTGCTGAAATTAAAGGCTGCCTGAACAGTCACCAGCCTTTCCTTCCTCTTTTAAACTAAAATGCTCCAAAGACTGCTGTTGCTATACAGCAAAGAAACCAAGTGATGACCAATGGTAGAGCACAGGCGAAGACCAGTTCAGAGCAACCACAACAAACTGAATCTGGGAAACTGCTCCTGCTCTAGATCGTAACAGAGGCGAATCAGGGATGAAGACAGGGAGACTGATGAAAAAGCAAATAGCCTACAACAGCAGAGAGTTAAAATAAAAGTAAACTACAAGAAGAAATAAAATAAGGTTGTAGAAGAAAGGTCCTTCAGGGCAGAAGGGAATATTTCAGGGGCTGCGCTACCTCTGTGTGTCCTTGCTGAGTCATGACAGACTTGTGTTATTCATTCTTTGCAATCCTTATAATTTACTCTTAAACTTTTACTAGAATAGTAAATTCTTTCACCACTAAGGACCATGATGAAATGTGTTCAATTAATTATTTGGATTTTTTTCCTCTTGGACTTAGAACTTCTCCAGCCTTATATTTAATCATATTCTAAAAAATATATATACTGCTTTTTATCACTGGACTTATAAACAGCTAGCTAATCATTAGCTTATGATCAAATAAACAGGACAGAGGTTGTAGACTAAGCCATGAAGAATTCAGAGAATACAAAGAACTTTCCCCCTCTAGAAATGTTAAGGCACTTAAGATCTTAATTTTCTCATGTATGTGCTAAAAGTACTAGCCTACTGTAGGTACTCACTCGATAAATGTGCCCACCAGAACCTCTTCCGTCTGCAACACTCAGGGCAAGGCTGCCCTGGCTGCCATGCAGATCCCTAGAGCTGCCATAGTGAGAGCTGCTTACAGCAGTAAGATTGGAATTAAAGGACCTTGACAGCATACTCTGAATAAAGAGAGGGTAGATTCAGAGATTAGTGCAGCATGCAAAATCCACAAGACATGTTATGTACACAGATTTATTTACAAGGAATCCCTCTCACACCACGAACAAATACCATGCAACACTGAATTTAGAACCTGAAAGAAACTGGTACATATGGCTACATAAGAACACACATGCATATACAGAACATACATAATCATAACCATTCAGATATTTAAGGACCAGAGCAGCACAAATGTATAGCTGCTTTTCTTTACTTCATTATGCTTAATATATTGTGTGTCAGAGACAGAAACTGAGCACGTACCCAGGTATGTATCTATTTATATAAAGTTGTATATAAGCAAATTTCTCTTTATCAAATTAATTGACCAGCAACTAGTAATTCTACATCAATTGGATTTCTAAAGGATCTATTTCTTTCTATAGGAATTCTCTTATTGCATATCATCAACACTTATACATGCTACAGCAAAATGTATTTGTGATAACCAACTTGTTATTATCACTTTCATTCCTTCAAAAGCTTTATTTTCCACAAAAAAAATCTTAAATTTTAAGATACAAGTTTAAAAAAGATTTTCTTCTTTTAAATCTTTGTACATGTGTCTGTGCATACACGTATGTACGCCCATGTGTGTGAAGGCCCATGAAGACTAGTAGAAGATATCAGATCCTCTGGAGCTAGAAATTATGGGGCTTGATGGCTAAACTACGGAAACCACATTTAAGGCATGGATGGTTATTAAAATAAAGAAGCGAAACATCATTTACATTTTACTCTTAGGAAATATATAGTTTCTCTAGATTTGAGGTTGATAATATTAAGAAATAACACAAAATTTCAAAAGGAAAAATCTATAAAATTACTACTCAGTTATTCTGTGAATTCTAAGGTATTGATTTTAACATGTTAACTTGACTGAATGCTAGGCACAATGTCCTAGGCACTGCTGTTCAATACTGCTGATGGTTACCTAATCATAAGAAAACAGGGCTGAGTACATACTTCAGTGTCAGCAAGGCTCTAGATCAGTGGTTTTCAACCTAACTAATGCTGAGACCTCCTGTGTATGAAATCATTTTTGTTGCTACTTCAGAACTGGAATTTTGCTGTTATGAATCGCAATGTAAACATCTGATATACAAGCCTCCAAAGGGTTGTGACCCACAGATTGAAAACCGCTACCCTTGAAGATTCCTATTATCTAATAAGAACAAATAAACGAGACATTTATGCTGTGTCAATAATACAGTTTGGAGTATTTCATATCTGATTTTTTTATATGGGTAGGAATATTAGCAAATACTAGTGTTAGTGATAATTCAACTCTGAAAGAAAAAGATTTGGCTGGCGGTGAACTCAAATCCATCTGCTTCTGCCTCCTGAGTGCTTTTCTAATTTTCATTGTTAGTTTAATTAAGTCAACGAAGAAATCTTCAAAGTAAAATCCGTTTTGTGTGTCTGGATTCCTAGTACAGTTTTTTTACAGATAAAGAAGAGTGTTATAACTAAAAGGTCCTAAGCCCATATGCTTCATTAAACTATTATCTATTGCACAAAGGAAAAAAAAAATCTAATACCTCAAAAGGTAAAGGAATCATTTTCCTTTGGGGAAAATTTTAAATGCCTTTCCTGCCACCTTGAATTATGCGAATGAGCATGCGCACATGTATGAGTGTGTAGGAAAGGAAGAGGTCCTTTATCATCCTCCAATACATTGAACCAATTCTTTAAAGTTTACAGTCTAAATCTTGCTATTCAAGTCCCTAATTAGTAGCATCTTTATGAAGTATTTATATTGCTTATGTATGCTACAATTATCACAGCTAATACAAAGCTGCCAGACTATAGCATAAAGTAGTTCTTATAAAAAAGGCAACTTTCTAATGCTTTTAGAACATTTCTGAACAGAAGCAAATAAGGTATGTATTTGTATTATAATAAAGCTTATAGAAACAATAGTTGCATGCTCTACTATCACAAATTCAAATAGTTCAAAACCAAGTAAGTTATATTTTGCCCAATCTCCACACCATATCACAATGCTTTTAAAAACTCTATTCTCCAAACTATTAGGAATAAAAAAACCAACAAAGTTGATAATCAAGTAAAGCTTTTAAAATTCTTTCTTTCAACCAATGACTTAAAATATTTTAGGCTAGTGAAGATAAAGGCCCTTGTCCCACCAAGCCCGATCCATGGGAGGCCTCCAAGTTTTTTTCTGACAACTCTGCCTGTACACGTGTACACACACAAAAACACATTCACACACACTCTCTAAATGTACTTTAAACTGGTTGTTGGGTGTGGTGGTGCCTGTCAGTAACTAAAGCACTTTCAGGAGTAGGGAGCAGAGCTGGTTCAAGGTCTTCTGCAGAAAGGAGTAGAGGAGAAAAGAAACAACATGAAGAATACAGTCTAGAAAGAATACAGCGAGCCTATAGGTAACAGCAGTACTGACTTTTGGTATTTGCTAGAAATATATCCTAAGCAGTGAGCTAGACTATACTACAGTGTACACAGCTGTCATTTAGTACTCTGGGAGGCAGTTATCTGGGCAAACATGTTAAGAGGAGAACTCTTAACAAAATAAGCAGTATATTATTTTTGGAAAAAGATATATCCTGTCAGCTATGAATCCAGTCTTTCAGTTTCTCTTCTCACAAGTCTTCTACGTCATTAATTCACTGAATTAATTTTTGACTTTCAGTACACAACTACAAAACTACTGTCATATATTTCTAAGAAACTGTGTATCAAATTTCTAAATATAATTTATCCAATGGAAAACAAAAAAGCTAAAAAGCAACTCAACAATGAGCTAGGTGTTATTACTAAGGTCCAGGCACATCACTGTCAAACAGAACACGGGGAGAACAAGCCACTTAATGTAAATGACACCAAACAAAAACCTTTCTAAAACAAAGAAACAAACCAACAAAAACAAAACCACCTCCTCCATACCAGAAACGATTATTTTAAATCTGATAATAGTGAAATTCCCAACAGCCACTTACACAAAGCACAAACCTTCAAGTTTTGTCCCTTATCTACAGTGACTAATTATAGGAATATTCAACCAGAAACAAAATCTAAGGATGTCTACTTTAATTCTCTTAAATTCAGTCCTGTATCTCACTCCTACTTATAAACACTTCATTCATTCTTACCTGCATCTCTGAAATAGCCTCCTCTTTGACAATACCCTTTTCCTTATAAAATCCATTTCTACATGTGCAATTGAAGTTTTTTTTTTATATAAATTAGAGCCATGCTCCTCATCTCAGCTTAAAATAAATGTTAAATTCCCAACAAAATGAACATCAATTCAAACTGCCTCAACAGTGTGCTACATAGCTATGGCAAACAGAAAGGATGATGAAGTAGCTATAGCTGACAGATGTTAGCTAAAAACTAACAATTACAGGCTGAGATTTCATACAACAGGATAGAAGGCAGTAATCATATTTTAGGCAGTTTTTTTTCTCAAAAAATTTAAGAAATTTAAAAATAATAAACAAGATATGATCAGCTCTACTTAATGTATTATATATTTAATAAGTAAAGAAATGCAAAATTTTAAAATAAAATTCATATATATGCAGATACACACACACACACACACACACACACACACACACACACACACACACAAATGGGGTGGGTGGGCAGAAGAACCAAAGTCTCACTATATAGCCAAGGCTGACTTCCAACTGGTGATCCTCCTGCAGCCTCTTAAGTGTTGCAATTACAGGTGTGTAATACCACGCCCGGTTTAAAGAGTATTTTTTATATTTGGGTGACATGGCAATGTACTAACATCAATTTTACAGAATTTTGTTTTTAATTCCTCTCAAAAGATTTAGAAATAAGGTTATGAAGTGAACGCAAGCATTAATTACTTTACCAAGCTGCACTACAGCCACAGTTATACTCAACTGAGTTGTTCAAGCACACTAGATATGCAATCCAGCAAAGTCAAGAATAAATGCCATGCCAGAGTCATCTGTGTCAGTGATGATGTTAGTTCATTTAATATAGACTGGAGGAAAAAAAGGTTTTTAATGAACTACTTACACTTGGAAATATTTTCTGTCTGGCATTGTCTTATGATATTTACATAACCATCATTGGTGGTGAGCAGTTCAGAAAGCACTGAACATAGTTGCGTGTATGCACTGTATCTGTATGTGTGCTGGCCAGAAGAGAAGCACTGCATGACCATCAGAGACTTTCAAGAGTGAGGAAGCAGCCTGCACAGCTACGTCACCTGTCTTAGCTTAAGTTTAAATACAGAACTCTGTTTCCAGCAACAGAGAAAATGCCTAGACCATAAGTAGGTAACAACTCAGAGTGTCTTATTCCATGGATTAAAAACAAAAGATTAACCATTTCTAAGGAAAATTCATAAAGAGGAGAATAAAAAAAACTCACGTTCAATTACCTTTTCTAACTTCTTGGCCTCTATGTGTCGAAGTACTTGTTCCCGCCAGTCATGAGGAACTTTACTTTTTCCTGGAGGATCTAATAAAGAATGTTCAGACCCAACCCTTGCATTTGGTCTTTTTGAAGGACTAGTCCGTGAGTAATTGAAATCACTAACTGACATAGTTCTCTCTGGTATTTCATTAATAGAGGGCCGGGCACTCTGAGGACGTGATGTATTTGGGCCATCAATGCTGTATGCTCGGGCAGAGAGAGGTCTCTGCGATCCTGCCATGACTGGAGTTCTTCCCACTGAATGTAACTCTCTGTATGATAAATAGTCTCCTTCAGTACGCCTTGGGGGACCAGGATCACCAACATTTACAGAAGCTGCTGAAGACACACTATTCTGTCGCTGAACTGTAGTCCGAGTTACTGCTGGAATTAGCCGGTCATTTGGGGAGAGAGCCCACATTTCTCCATGTCTGGCTGGAGCAAATCTCTGATGTAAGTGGTATGCAGTATTGGCTCTAACATTGTTATGATTAGAGAAATTCATATTGGCAGAATGCTTTGCATAACTGTGATTTTCTGCACTCTCTGATCTAGGAAGGCGCTGAAGAGGAAAACTGACAGGATCTAATTGTGGATTCTGTTTAGGGTGCCACAATGTGTCTTTGACTGCAGCACTGCCACTGTACTGGACATTATATTGCAGAGGACCATATGGTGGAGGAGGAGGTTGCGGGCCAGTTACTGTGGGGGCCCTTATTATATCTAGTTCTTCAGGGTTATGATTTGAATCGAACTTGAAAACTGTCTTTGTACCTGACAGTAACTCAGAAGCTGAAGAAGAAGCAGTGAACACCTGCAGGGGCTGATCATACAGCAGTGTAGCAGACTTGCTCCTGACAATGTTTTTCCCATCCACAGCAGATGCAATTTTAACTGTTGTATTTGGCGGCTGAGGACCATCATCACCAAGAATGTCATAGATTTTTAAGCCTCCAGTCTCCATGTTAGTTATACTATGAGATTTCACAACAGATCCAACTGGACCACTTCTTTGAGGGGAGAGATCTTCAGTACTTTTAGAAATACCCACATCAGTGGAAGAACTTGAGTTCTGTGGTTCAATCCTATCAGGAGACTGTGGAACTTCCTCAGAGAGGCCATTTACCTTATTGATGGACTCCAAATTTGGATACTTACTTCCATTTTCTGTGTGCTCAGCTTCACTTTTAGGATGAATACTTAAAAAGCCTGTTCCAAGCACTACATCCTGCATCTTTGATCTTTCCATGATTTCTGGCTGAAAGGTGTTATTGGTCACAAGTTTATTGAGATTCATGTTGATATGGTCTAATTGGTGAGACTCATCAGATGTGGCTTTTGAGTCAACATCTTTTTCAATCAGAACTAATTGATCTTCAATATTCAAATCATACACAGGTAACTTAAAATCCTGTTTATCATTAACTTTGAATTTTTCCTCTGATGAATTGTTTAAAATAACTCCATTTTGTAAAAGGCTGTTAAAATTTTCATCTTCTTGCCTAAAATAAAAGGGAGTTTTTTGAGAAAGTAAAACAGACAAGTTTTCTTGATAACAGAAGATCATTAGTAACTATTAGATATGTAGCTAAAAGAAGTGAACAGAATTGACAGAACTCCCGATGAAGACCTTTATTATAACATGAGTTTAAACATTACTATACCCTACTGACTTGGATAATTTTTATGTTTTTATATCAGTTAAAACTAAATAAAAAACTGTCTAGTAGAGATTTATACTGGTAGAGAAACATGTAAAACAGTTGTAAGTAATCAATATCAAGATTTTCATCAACATAGACAATATAACTTATTACACAAAATAGGTTACTAGGACTAAGCTAAGAACAAGAGCAGAATGATAAATCTTCTGTCTTTTCACAAATGTGCTAAAATTTTAAATGCTTCAAGGTGGAAAAAACACAGTCAGACAGTAACTTGAGTAATCAGGTAAACGACACAGGACTATTTACAAGTGATTCTGAAACTTTACATTAACTGTAGTAATCACAGGCTACTATTCTTAACAAGCGGTTATTAAATCCAAATATGTAAAAATTAAATTAAACTAAAACAAAACTGCATAAACTCCTAAGTTCATAAAGGCATCAAAGAGAATCTATACCTCATCATTACTCTATAGAACAATTGGCAAATATTTCATAAATTCCTCATTATAAAACTATAGAAAGAATTTGGTAATGTTCCTTCTGTTTCTATTTTGTGGAATAGTTTGAAGAGAATTGGAGTTAACTCTTCTTTGAAGGTCTGGCAGAATTCTGTGCTGAAACCATCTGGTCCTGGGCTTTTTTAGGGAGGGAGACTTTTGACCACTACTTCTATTTCCTTGGGGGATATAGGGCTATTCAATCTTTCTACCTGATCTTGATTTAATTTTGGTAAATGGAATCTATCAAGAAAATTGTCCATTACCTTTAGATTTTCAAATTTTGTGGCATATAGGCTTTTGTAGTAAGACCTAATGGTTGTTTGGATTCTCTCAGTGTCTGTTGTTATGTCCCCTTTTCATTTCTGATTTTGCTGATTTGAATAGTTTCTCTCTGCCTTTTAGTTAGTTTGGCTAATGGTTTGTCTGTCTTGGAGGAATGGATACAGAAATTGTGGTACATTTACACAATGGAATACTACTCAGAAATTAAAAACAAGGAAATCATGAAATTTGTAGGCAAATGGTGGGAACTACAAGAGATCATCCTGAGTGAGGTATCCCAGAAACAGAAAGATACACACGGTTATATACTCACTTATAAGTGGATATTAGACATATAATATAGGATAAACCTACAAAAATCCGAACACCTAAAGAAGGTGAGCTAGAAGGAGGACCCTGAGTAAGATGATCAATCCTCACTCAGAAAGTCAAATGGGACGGACATTGGAAGAAGGAGAAAACAGGAAACAGGACAGGAGCCTACCATGAAGGGCCTCTGAAAGACTCTACCCAGCATTGTATAAAACCAGATAATGAGACTCATAAACAAACTTTGGGCAGAGTACAGGGAATCCTATGAAAGGGGGAGATAGTAAGACCTGGAGAGGACGGGAGCTCCACAAGGAGAGCAATAGAACCAAAATATCTGGGCACAGGGGTCTTTTCTGAGACTGATACTCCAACGAAGGACCATTCATGGATATAACCTAGAACCCCTGCTCAGATGCAGTCCATGGCAGCTCAGTATTCAAATGTGTTTCCTAGTAAGGGGAACAGGGACTGTCTCTGATATGAACTCAGTGGCTAACTCCTTGACTGCCTCCCCTGGGTGGGGAGCAGGCTTGCCAGGCCACAGAGGACAACAATGCAACCAGATTGGATGAAACTGGATAAGCTGGGGTCAGATGGAAGAGAAAGAGGACCTCCCCTATCCGTGGACTTAGAGAGGGGAATAGGAAGAGATGAGGGAGGGAGAGTGGGGTTGGGAGGGGAGGAGGGAGGGGGCTACAGCTGGGATACAAATATAAAAAATAAAAATTAAAAAAGAACTATAGAAAATATTTTATTTCTACTTGGTGGTACAGAACAAATGTATATGACCCTGACACCATGCAAAAATTACAATTCATAATTAAAATCAGCATATAAAAGGTACTGCTATACTCCCTGCTTAACACCCTTACTTTGTTATATAAAAGGACTGAAGAGTTGGCTCAGCCGTTAAAGGCTAGGCTCACACCATTAATATAAAAAAATGGTTTACACCATACTACTTTCCAATAATAACATTAGTAAAGTGTTATAATTCAACAAAATAAGCATCTTTTAATACATAAGCGATTATAAAATCAGTATTTTACTAAACCTCTCACATGAAATTGAAGGAACAGATGATAGTGTAGTATCTGAACTGAACTCATATTCAGACATAAAATTAGTATTTTTTTTAACACTAAGACAAGTAACAGTTTTTACTTAAATAGGTCTGCAACTTAACAATTTATCTCTAATCAGGGTTTAAAATATCTGTAAAAACAGCATATGATTCCATAGCAGGCTTAATCTTTTCCTCGAGCATACTTCTAGTCAATAGACTGAAACTACAGTTGAATGCCACTGTCTTGTTTTGACCTTACTCTGATAGCTTAAATAATAAAATTACTTTTAAACTTCTATTAAACCCAGGGTAAAAGATTTTGCACATTGTTTTTCTCTCAAAAGGTTTTCCTTACAAAATTGAGGCCAAATATACAGCACTGAGTAAGAGTATTTCAATGAACTCTTTGGTTAGCTAGAATGATCCAGCATTTCTTATGTGCATTTGCATTTTGTTTGCATGTATGTCTGCGTGAAGGAGTCAGATCTTGAAGTTACAGACAGTTGTGAGCTGCCATGTGGGTGCTGGGAATTGAACCCAGGTCCTTTGGAAGAGAAGTCAGTAATCTTAACCACTGAGCCATGTCTCCAGTCTAAGGTGGTCTGAATGAAAAATGCCCCACACAATCTCATATATAGGAACACTTGGTCTCTAGTCAATGACTCTTTTGGGGGGAACTTTTAGGGCACCAGACCTTGTTGGAAAATGCACATTACTAGGGATCAGCCTTGACTCATTTCTAATTTGTTCTCTGCTTTCCAGCTGTGGTTGGAGACAGATCTTCTGGCACCATTAAAAACTTTTCCTTTGGAACCATAAACCAGGATAAAACTTTTTTTTTTTTCCCATAAAAGTCTCATCTGGTCACTGTCTTTTATCACAACAACAAGAAGTAATTGTTTTTTCTTTGTTTTTGTTTTTCTGCCTTTTCAAGACATTGTTTCTCTTTGTAGCCTTGGCTGTCCTGGACTCACTTTGTAAACCAGGCTGGCCTTGAACTTACAGAGATCTGCCTAACTCTGCCTCCCAGTGCTGGGATTACAGGCCTGCAGCACCACTCCTGGCTAACAAGAAATAATTAACATAATATCTAAGAATAAAAATAACTCTTACCATCTGAACATCCTCGTATCAGCTGTTTTTTAGTTCTAATACCTAAAAATATTTATATAAATGTTTGTTAATTTTACCTAGAGATTAAGAATCTACTGCATTTTGTTGTTTCTTTCTCAACTAAAAAAAAAATAAAAGCTATTTTAAAACAGAACTGTATAATCACTATAGTTTTAAAATGAAATAAATATATTGCCTAAGCTACTTGTATACTATTTGTAAAATCATTTATGTTAAGTTCTGTATTTGTTACCTGTATTATCATTCCTATTTATTATATAAGTAAATAATTAAAACTTGTTAAAATGTTCACAAACCTGACTTTGGCATTACTGTCGCTAGAAGTTTGTTTCACTGGAGAACAGAGTGAGGTGTCTTGACTACTGTCAGTATTAAGAGACACTGAATCAGACATCCGAGATGGAGAAGAACAGTTGCTGTTATTCTGATTGCTGTTGTGTGTGACTTCATCTGATAAAGAATCTGTATCCTTTGCATCATCTGAAACAAGAAGAAAAGTATTTAAGAGCAATAATACATCACTAAGAATTTATGGAAAGCTTTGATTCAATGTATGAGATGATAAATTAAGAAGGCAAACTCATTAGAGGTTCTCTCTGAAAATTAAATCCTAAATACATAAAAAAATTTGAAAATTTTGAAGTTGTGATATCAATTTTAATGTAATCAAAGTAAAGGACACTTAAGATTTGATTTAGCTTACTGCACAGTTTTCAAAGACTACTAATTCATTTTGTTGAATGAATTATCCTTTCAATTTTAAGAACTCATATTAAAATTTACTTAAACTTTCATAACCTCCTACAGTTTATCTGGGCAAGAAATTGTTTTACATACATGGAATTTTTTCAATCTATTTTAATAATAAAATTGAGCAATGTTATCAACATATAAGCAAAAATCAAGTGATTTTCAACGGTCATCATTATTTCATATGATTGTTTAAAGACTTATTTTTATATGAATGTCTATGTGTGTATTTGAATGAAGGCGCCCAGAGGCCAGAGGTATCATATCCCTCAAGTTACATAGTAAGCCACCCAATGTGGGTGTTGGAATCAAACATGGTATCTCTCCAACCTCAAAGAGCTGCCTATAAAGTGGCAATCTCTCAGTACGTCAGGTGGCTGCTTACCTAACCATGAAAAAAGTTGTGAAGTCATTAAAAAGTTCTTTAAAAAAAAAAAAAAAACTCCTCAATTCTAGCCAAATCAAGGAACTAGTATACCTAGACATACCCATAGAGCAGCATAGGAATTAAAGATATGATTGCTGTTCTCCAAAGCAGGGCTCAAATGGTTTAGTAATCCCAAACTCACAGTACTTGAATCTTGGTATCTTATTTTATAACAATACCATTAGACTGCCTTTGAGGTTCTTTTTATGGGGCTATTATAACAACCAATTGTTTAGTATCTCAACAACAACTGCTTAGTACCTCAGCAACTGGTAATAAAGCACTTAGTAGTTTCTTAGTTATCATTATAAACCAAACCTAACCAAGTGACACCTGGTAGTGTCATTAGTTCTGCAAAGGCAATGGTCCGGATGAACATTTGGTTGAGATAATGCAAAGCTAATCAGCGACTAGTTGTAAGAGGTGTGAGACAAGATATATTACAACTTACTTCATGTCTTAGAGTCTAGTACTTTGTTACATGAATACTGGTAGGCAAAAGATGAGGAAGAGGGCTTAATACCTACCATTCTGGAATAGATAAGAATAATAATGTGGCTAGTATATATCAGCATATATAATACTATGCTATGTATTATATGCAAAGTCCTTCATGAGCCTCACTGCAATTTGAATTGTCATGTATATACGGATAAAATTAAGCACACAATGATAACATATCTAGAAGATAATCAACAGAAAAAGAATTATAAGCTAGCATTTTATCCCTTTAATCCTCAAGCATGAAAAAAGGTATGGGGGTAGAAAAGACCTTCAAAAAAGTCTTTCTTTAAAAATGAGAAATAAGGAGAACATTTTAGAAAGGAAGTTTTAAATTTTGTTTTCAAAATGTTTCAATAATGTGACATCCAATAGAATATGCTCCTGTAAAGTTAATACGTCTTATCCACGCCATTCCTAGTTATAATGCTTTTCCCTTAACATCTAACCTTTCTTGTTATTACTAAGTGCTACAACTTTGGGTTGATTGATTGAGGTTTCAATTAATGGGGGTCGCATCTCTGCCATTTTCATTTCTTCATCAGAAGAAAGTTCTTCAGATTCCTAGTTTAAAGAAAAAAAGAAAAAAATTTAAACTTTGGACTCTTTAAGTAAGAAATATAAAAACACCATAGGAAAAACAAAATTGACTGTTAAGAACATGGATAAAAGAGCTTTTCAATGATAATAGTTGACAAAACTTCATGATTTAACTTTTTCAAGTGCAGCAATAAAACTGCAGCAGTTACTAACAATATATTAAAATCTCTAGTGTGATCACTTTTGGAGATAAGCCTTAACAAATATATTAATAGCTATTATGTGCCAGAGCTATACAAGGTTACAGGTAACCAAAAATGACCAAAGCACAACCCTATCTTTGAAAAATTCAATTTATAAAGTCTCTCAAACAGAATCTCTCCCTAATTGCTGTTTAGTCTTTTAAGTATATTTGGCTTTCAAGGTATCTTCTAAGATAGACTGCTATCAATATGAATGATAAAAAAATTTCACCTATTTTGAAAACAGAATTATTTTCCACATTTATTTCCTCTAATATGTCAGTTGTTCCAGATTACCTACTACTGAGTAGTGTTAACAAAGAAAATGACTTGTTAGTTAACAACAATTAGCAGAAATATTAGTATCATATGGTATGCAGGAAATCAGATCTCTTGCCAGCTACATCATTCTGAGGTACTAAGATGCAACTAAAGCAAATGCTTTACAAAATTTCTCCTGGAAAAGAAGCAAACAAATGTACTAAGGACTTTTATGTGTTTCTAAGTGTCACAGTAAAGATATGAATAGTGGAGAGACGGCTCTGCAATTAAGAGTCCTTGGTGCTAAGGATCTAAGTTTGTTTTCCAGCACCTACTTAGTAGCTCTAGTTCTTGGTACACAAAAATACTGCCTATTTTAAAGATGTATTTATTTTTATTTTTTGTGTATGACTGCTTTGCCTGCATGTATGTCTGTGTGCCATGTGTATTTAATACCCATGAAACTAGAAGGATTGTTGGAGCCTTGGGAACTGGAGTAAAGGGAGAAGCAGAGCCCCCAAGGAGTTCCAGCTAGGCATGGTAGTTCACACCTATAAGCTCATCATGCAAGACCCTAAGAATGCCATGAATTAGACCAGTTGGGGCCACACAGTGAGCTCCAGAGCTTTTGGGGCTACAAACTGAGTCTCAAAAAGCTTAGAGGTCTCTCTATGTTTAACCATGTCACTGATGCCTGGGACACACACTCATTAGAATGCTATTTAGCTGCTGCAGAAATTAGATGCAGCACTGAGAGATAACACATAGTGAACTTCAAGAGAAAATGCTAAGTGAAAGAAACTATAAAAGATCACTTATTAGACCAGTAAGACGACTCAACGTGTAAAGGTACTTGCTAATACATATAATGTTTATATATAATCTCACATGAGTATATATACATATAAATCATGATTGTATATTTCATTTATACAAAATACCCAGAATATGCAAATCTATAAAGGCAAAGTAGATATATAGGCTTAAGAGTTTAGGGACGCAAAGCCTGAAGAGGAATAAAAAGTATGAGATTTCTTTTTTCTTTCTGTTATAAAAACATTTTGCAAGTAATTGTGGTGAAAGCTTTACAACTTCAAATCTTAAGTTGTTTAAGCCATAAATTATATATTCTGAATTGGTAATCTGTAGGGTTTGTGCTGTCTCTCAATAAAGGCTACTCCACCTTAAAAAAAAAAAAAAATCTACAGCTTTTTCAATAGGAAAAATTTTATCTAGGTTCGAAAACAATGAACAAGTGTAATACATTCAATGATGAATGCTTATGTAAGTTAAATGATTGATATACCCACAAAAGACACTTTGTGCTGTTTTAACTTTTTCACACAGTGCTAGGTATTGAATCCAGGATCTGATGCAAGTTAGGGCAGTGAAGGTGAAGTAATCTACATCTTCACCTTTTCATTTTGATGTTAAAGAAATAAAAGCAAGGTCTGGGGATGTAGATGAAGGGTAGAACGTGAGCTTGTTATGGGCAATGAAGTGAGTTTGACACCCATTAATGCAAATAAAAAATTAAAAGCAATTATTTGTTTTATATAATACATGATGATCTAATTTACCTACAAGTCATTTGCTCACGAAAAATACAAAAATGTTAAGTTTAAAGTGATGAAAGATATTTTATCAGTGTGAAATTTCTCAAGGAGGTATTAGTATTTTTTGCAATCATACTATCAACCTTCTACTGTTAACAGCAAAGAAATACTAAATTGAAACCGTCATAATAATGTCAGAAGAAAGTCATACCTCAAAAACATCATCATGATTAACAATATGCTTCAGGTTCCCAGACACTTTGATATTTGTAGTCACTGGTAAATTTCCAGGATTGATCTCGGCTTCAGGCTCACCCATTTTCTGTACAGAATTCATATACTTTTCTTTTTCATCAAGTTTGCTTTTTGTTGTAGTACTTTCTGAAGTCTATATAAAAGATAAAGAGCTCATATTATGTAAGTACTAAGTCTATTCTTTTATTAAATATTATCTAAAATTTAAGCAATACATCAGCTTTGAATTCTAAATTAATATGAAACTATGAACATGTAAATTAGGCTCACAGATAAAAAAGCCCATTTGGAGGGTAGGTGGCCCGAAGAGAGACATTATCATACTAAAATACATAATGTAGCAAAAGTTACTTTTCCTCAAAAGGATTGGTATCAAGTGAGTCAATTACATCAGCACATTAAAAAAAAAAAAAATATATATATATATAGGAAATCATTTCTGCCTGACATATAACATGACAAAATTTTTGTTTGGAGGTAGGTAGCACTGAGAAAAGTTCACTAAAGAATCACATAGCTTAAGAAACATGTTAATGCCTCTGAAACATTCCCGCAAAATGTCAGATATATATAACAGCAATTATTTGAAAATGAGAATAAAGTGGATCAAAATAGGTGGGAAAGAATATTTCTCTGACAAGACAATCATATCTCATTATTTGTTCAGACAATATATACATATATTTTGTTTGTTTATTTTGTTTTTTTCAAGACAAGTTTTTTCTGTGTAGTCCTGGCTATCCTGGAACTTACTCTGCAGACCAGGCTGTCCTAGAACTCAGAAATCGGCCTGCCTCTGCCTCCCAAGTGCTGGGATTAGAAGCATGTGCCACCAGTGCCCGACAGGCAATGATTTTTTTTTTTTTAACTATTCTCTTGACAATACCCTGACATTCTATATCCAGAGAACCAGAAGATGAGCAATGGAAATTAAAGAGATTCACAATTTAGGCATCTGTGAACAAAGCTCTAAATAAAGTAGTATATAATTAAGATCATCCTATCAATTGTCCCAAACACTTTAGATCATTACTTGGAATTGAGTTTTCTAACCTTCATACCCATATCCTTATTTACAACTTGCTGATCTTCATGTTGTTTCAAATCTCTCCCAGACTCTTCATTACTTTCTTCATCTTTTAATCTATGTACAATGGTTTGAACAGTCTTGACCATATTCTTAAGCTCATCTGGGTATGGTGTTGGATATCTCTTTAAGTTTCCCTCCTAGAGAAATAAGAGAAACATGAAGAATTAGTATTTCTAATATCAATCTAAGAACTTAAGGTATAATCCATGTAAATTGAAGACAGACTGGTTTTTTTTTTGTTTTTTTTTTATTATTTTTTTCTTTTTAGTTACATTAAAAATATGGAACGCTTCACGAATTTGCGTGTCATCCTTGCGCAAGGGCCATGCTAATCTTCTCTGTATCGTTCCAATTTTAGTATATGTGCTGCCGAAGCGAGCACCAGACTGGGTTTTTAAAATTTCTGCTTTACTCCTATTTATTTATATATACTTCAAATTCAGGCGTTTTGTTTGTTTTTCTCTCTTTCTCAATGGTGGGGATCAAACTCTGGGCCTTTACAGACAAGTGAGCCACCAGTGAGCTGTCTCCCTGAAATGGACCTTTTAATGGTGGTTTTATATTGCTCTCAAATTTTTTCATAGGTGAAATAATTTTGATTAGTAAGCGCAATACTTCTTTGTGGGTACAAACAGCATAAGATAGGTTTTCAGCACCAACTTTAGTCAGCACACCTGAAATTAAAGCTAACAGACTCACCCTGGGGGGTGCCTCTCTTTCATCTTTGTCTTCATCACATTCAAATGCTACTTGAGCCCGCTGTTTCCTTTGTTCTTCCCACAATGCAGGATTAAAACTTTCATTATCTGATATGAACATAACTAGGGAATAGCAAAAAACAAAACAAAACTGTATTTTACAACAATCACAGAAAAATGTTACTCATTATCTTCATTATAAAAACAAATCTAAGGCAGTTGAGACTGGTCCAGGACCAGCAATAAATTCCAGGTAAGAAACAGGCTTTGGGTTTAAGATTTCTTTTCCATGACTACTGCAACTTTCATTTTCCAGTAGATGATTTGGTTTGTGTTGCTAGAAGGATTCACGAAGTTGCAAATTTAAACACTAGATAGGTTTTGTGTAGAACACTAAAATATTTAGGACAGTAAGGCTACCACATATTCCAATTTTAGATGTCTATTTAACACTAATAGTTCAATATGCATGGAAGAACAGAGTTCAATGGTAGAGTAAGTTATTTTGTTAAAAAGTAAAATGAGTTACTCTGGTGGAAAGTTTATCTTTGTATTAAGTGTTATATACAATATAGAGTACACTAAATAAAATGTATTTTCCACACAAAAATTTAAGAAAAATTTACTTTTTATACAAAGTCAATCATTCTCTAATCAGATAAAATGTTAAAACTTCAAAGACTTCTACAGGTTTTCTGGAAAGGCTTAGAATAATTCATTCAACTACTATAAATGTTATACTGTAAAAAATATTAAAAGAAAATGACAACTCTTACTCAAAAGAAATGACAGAGTGCAGGAGTGAAGGCAAATATGCTCCATCATGCAGTACACACATGCGCACACACGCACAAACACAAAAAAACCCGAAGTTTCTAAAACATCCAAATATGGCCACTGTCAAAACCTTGTTTGAGTTTTTGTTCCTTTGTAAATTTCATGTCCATATTAACAATACCATAAAACAAACAAGAACAACAAGAATGACATTGTGTGGGTGTGTGTGGCTTTCCTTTGTTATGTGTTTTATCTTAAAGTCAGAGCATCAGATCCTTTTGTACCTGAGGACAGCCTTATATTTCTGGCCCTCCCATCTCTATTTGACAGTGCTTAGAGTTTAGCAGAGACCCCTGCATGCTCGACAAGCACTCTACAACTGAGTTACATCCCCAGACCATGATCTGCTAGGTTTTTGTTTTGTTTTTTCCTTTCTTTTTAAAGATTTATTTATTTATACGTGACACCACTCTAATTTTACAGTTCCTACACATTTTTAATCCTAGTATTAATCTTCATATCAGCTAAGTTCCCATGTCTTTGTCACTGTACCTCCTTCTAAACGTTAAGTCATATCCTGATTGTTGGTAAATACTCAGGTTTTTAGCCATCTTTCTTTTCCAACCTGTAAAACCACTCTTGGTTTTCCTTCCTTCTTTAACAAAGCTTCCATTTCATGACACAATAGTCATTACCACTTCCTTCAAATGCCCTTTCTCAAGCACTAGAAACAATTTCATTCACATTACTGTTTTGCCTTCATCTCATTATGGAAAGAAAATATAATCAAAATTCACAGAGAGGTAGTCCAGACGGATTAACACCCTACTATGCTGCTTTCCAAGTTACCTATATTACATATACAACATGTACCTATATAATTTAGGTAACACAGACAGCAATCATGTATTTCCTTCTCCCTGTTTAAGATTAATTCCACAAGGCCAGGCGTAGTAGTACACAGCTTTAAGCCCAGTGTTCAGGAGACAGATATATGTGATTCACTGTGAGTCTGAAAAATTCTAGGTCAGCCATGGCTACAAGGTAAAACCCTTTCTCCAAAAAGACTAATTCCTTGGCCAAGACTGAAACTCTCATTCCTCTTGTTTCAAATATCCTCACCATTATCCACTTTTGAATTCTGAAAAGCAAGGGGTTTTACTTCCCTCTAATAGCACCTGTCACATAGGCTGACAAACCAGAATAAGCTCAATGTAAACAAAGGGTGTTTCTCTCAAGTTGGTATAAAAATACAACAGAATAGAAATACTCAGTATCTGATTCACTGGTTTCTTAGAAGTACTGGGATGAGGAAAGATATTTCCTTGAAGTTCAAAGGTAATTCACTATCCTGCTGACAACACTACTGTGGTTTTTTCTCTTAATTTCATTATTATTGTGTGAGTAAGATGGTACATGCCACGGTTGGAAAACAGCTTACAGAATCAGTAATCCACTTCTACCAAGTGGATTACAGGGATCAAACTTAAGTCACCAGAATTGAGTTTCGTTACCTACTGATCTCACGCTCCAGCTCCATTCTCTATTGTTTCTGATTTGAGATGTTGAATATATTATATTCATGTATATCTACGGTGAGATACTCTTAAGTGACAAATGAACACCAAGGAAACTTAACAGTTTTCCGATTAATTTGAGAACTTCAAGTTTCCCTAATACCCTGAAACAAGTGCCAAAATAAAACCAATGGTTTATCAGTTCTATCAGAACTTGAACAGCACATCCTTATCTAAACATTTGTCCTTTAAAAGAAGGAATTAGAACAAAAAGTAAGCTGAAATAAATACTTGGCTTAAAAAAGGCCAAATAAATTTGAATCATGAAATTAGAAAACAGTAAAAGAATACATCAAGGCATGTATATAACATGTGGTTGTGAACACTTCAGTTTAGACAGCATAGAGAAATGGCTAGCTGGAACCTTTCTGAAAATGACCAGAGAGTAAATACTCTAAATTCTGTGAGTCAGAAGCAACTGATGACATAGTATGTATTTTGGAAGATAGCTGTAAGATGAGAAGTTACAGCTATAAAGCACTTAATTTTTTTTTTTTTTCAGAAGAAAAATGACTTCCTTTGAGAAGGTTATTGCTTTATAGGCATTTTTGTAACATTTACTTAGGAATAGCAAAGGCTACTCAGACTTTGTGTTGAAATTCTAGATGGGTTTTTGAGGTATCAAATGTAAATAACTTGAAAGGTCTGTAATTAACGCTCTAAGAATAAACTTAAAAGACCCACCTCTTTTCCATGTGTTTACATCTACTTCCAACCTTATTATTTAGCACGATTGTAAAATGTCAAACTGTTTCCATAATAAAATAGTGTACTTAATTTTAAACTGTCAGTACTGACATACTGTGACATGTTGTGTTGACTAGTTTCATGTCAACTTGACACAAACTAGAGCCATTTGGGGAAGAGGAAAACTCAATTAAAAACATGTTTCTCTCAGATATAGGTCTATGGTACATTTTGTGGTTGATAATTGATCAATATGAGAGGTCTCAGCTCACTGTAGGCAGTCTCACCACTGTCCCAGTGGTCCTGGTTGTTGTAAGAAAGCAGGCTGAAAAAGCTATGGGGGGTAAGCTAGTAAAGCAACTTTCTTCCATGGCCTCTGCCTTAGTTTTTGCCTTGAGTTCCTGCCCTGACTTCCCGCAGTGATGGAGTATGACCTGAAAGTAAGCTAAAATAAACCCTTTCCTCCCCAAGTTGCTTTTGGTCACAGTGTCTTAGTAACAGCCGCAGAAACTCTAAGACACATGTAAATAAAAATTCTGCATGTTAAAAATTAAGTTTAAATGGCTGTGCAGCAGTCAGGGGGTATGGCAGTGGTACAGTGCTTGTCTACCATTTGCAAGCTTCTGGATTCAATCACCAGCACCACAAAACAGAATGATAAGATAGGAAAGATAAATGGGCAAATACTACTTAAGGTACTAATAGAGAAGTATGGAAAACCATAGCAAATATTTGAATATGTCAACAAAATGTTTGTCTGCTCTTACTCATTAGAACTCGTGACTCAATTTTTCACTTTTCATTACCTTTAAAGAAGATTTATGATAATAGAAAACAGTAGTAAGCATTGATGTGAAAATGAAATGTCTCCCACAGGCTTAGGTTGTGAATACTTGGTCCTTAAGTGGTACTATTTTGGAGTCTGTGAAAATGTTAGAAGCTAGGTTAAGCTGGAGGAAGTATGCCTCTAAAGGTAACACCAGGTCCCTAGCCACCACTTCTGCTTCTGTGAAATCTTGAAGTGAACTGTTCTGCATCTATTATGTCTGCCTCAGTAAGATAAAATGAGATCTCTGAAACTACGAACCAAGATAAAGCTTTCTTCTTTTTTTTCTCCCGATTCTGTAGTCATAATTATGCAAAAGCTGGGCTGACACAGTAAGAATATAGCAGAGTCCTGTAAATACTATCACAGCTACACAATGTGATCAAGTATAAAAGAATATTAATACTTATAATATTTGTAGGAAAGGAAATGACTTCTTAGAAGTAGTCATAAACAGTGTGTAAGTAACTGGCTGGTTCAAATGAAACTGCTAAAGCTATTTAAAGATGAGGAAATGGAAGCTTAACCCTTAACTTGCCATGGCATATTTTATTTTTAATTTATGTGTATATATGTTTTACCAACATGTATGTCCTTGTTCTGCTTGCTTGCTGCCCAGAGTCCAGAAGATGGATCAAAGCCCTAGTACTGGAGTTACCAACAGCTGTAAGCTGCCAAGTGGGTGCTGAGAATAGAATCTGGGTCCTCTAGAAAAATAGAAAATGCTCTTAACCCATGGACCATCTCTCCAGCACCCTCATGGAATATTTAATGTGTTAAGACTAACAATGAATTTATGCTTTTCTTCAACATTATATATTGAGTTAATTTCTAAGCAATGTCAGACTATAACTATTTTTCACAGATACATATACATAAAAAGATATTTCAAGTATAATTTTTAAAATGTTTTACACATACACATACAAAGAGGAGGGGAGAGAAAGGGAAGAAGGAAGAGAGGGTGAGAAAAAGGGAGGAGGAGAGGGAGGGAGGGAGGGAGGGAGGAAGAGACAGAGAGGGAAAGAGAGAAGAAAAAGAAAAAGAAAGAGAGAGAGAACAACATATACTACATATTAGAGGCTCGAGAGATGTCTCAGTGGCTAAGAGCACTGCATACTCTTCTAGAGTTCCTGAGTTCAATTCCCAGCAACTACATGGTGGCTCACAACCTTCTAAAATGGGATCTGATGCCCTCTTCTGATAAATACCACATATACTAGAAATAATTTAGTCTTCTGTCTTCACACAATAATCCACAAGTATATACTTGTGGCCAGTATTAAAGAATATATTCTCTTGCAGAACAAGACACAGGAAGTAACTTAGCAGTGACGTATACACTCAAAGGTTATAGATGACCTTCATCTAGTGTATGGATTATATACAACAGAAAAAACATGTACTGGTTTTAATACTTCTAAACTCACAATGCTAAAAGCATTTCTAACATTTAGTTAAGTATAATTTGAACTAAGGAGAGCTACAATTGATAGTATTATCAACATAATTAAATAAATAAAAGACATAATACATTTTCAAACCTCTAAGTTCAACTCAGAGATGTTACTTATCAGCCAATATTTTCTGAAACTTTCTGATTAAGTTTCCAAACCCTCAATGAAATAATAGAACGTCTGGACCTGAAATTCTTCTTGGCCCTCAGTTAAGGGAAAAAGAGAAAGTCATCTTCAGTTCCTACCATCTTCAGTTCTTGGTTGCTGAGGGAACATGTAGTTAGTAAGCACCATTTTCTGAGTCTCTGAATCAGTTTCTTTTTGAAGAGGTATCAGAGGCTTAGACTAGGGAAAGAAAACGAATGGTTAATTTTCAATAAACTTAAAGGAAATACATATCTAACAATCCCTATGAACAACCACCAACAATTTTATAAAGCGTTGAGGCCCACGCTATAAAAACAAAAGTGTGTATATATATAATAGCACTATGAACATTCATTTGAAACCACATAGAAATCTAAACAACGAAACTTAAATTTTAGTAAAAGGCAAATACAGTATATTCTAATTATCACTGAAACAATTTAAAAAGAATTTCTATAGCCTATTAATTACTATACAGTGATTTTACTAATAAGGTTATAAAACGTGTTTCTCATTTTATGTTATTTTGCTATAACTAATATTTCATTTTGCAAAAATACCTTTAAGGAAAAAAAAACATTTAGGTTTAAACTAGTTATCTAAACATTTATCCCAGATAGTAGCTAAATAGACAGAAAGTTGAAACTGCTTCTCTCTTATCTCCATCAATAACAACAAAGACACCCAGTAGCACTCCCAGGTATTTTAGACTTTATTTCTTAGTATCTTTCTCCTAACGGTTAACAAATAGTATCAATTTCCTTCCTAATAAAATTCCTATTTTCAAAATACACACTTAAAATTCTACTAGTAAGAACCTTAAACAAATCCATGTAGGTAGCAATTACCCAGTTTTCTCTTCTAGATTACATCATCAGCCATTCTCTGGACAAACTCTTGTGAAAACATGGTTCTGTCCTGAAATTGTATTCCCAAATATTTTAAAAATTTGTGGCCACCATCTTGTTTAAAAACAAAACAAAATGAAACTGTTCTATAGATTCAAATTCTGACCATTTTACTTGATTTCCTCAAATAATGGAAGTGGTAACCTTACTCTTTCCCAAAGACCTGCTTCCTTGAAATCTCAAATACAGGTTGATTATTCTTTCATGCTTTTATTTCCACAAGATAGCAGTGACAGTATTTACAATGCTTTCAGCTCACCCTGGTCTATCTTTAAATGTAAACTCCCACTCCTTGCTACACTATCCTGGTTTCTAAATTTATTCTCCTTTCTTATTACCTACCAATCCCTTCCACCCTTATAATACTTATCTTCCAGGTAAAGCATACTTAATTAAGCATTTTTTAAAATTTCAAAATCTAAAAACACTGAGAACAAACGACTATCACAAACAGAAAAGAACACATTTGACACAAGGGACAGTTTACGGTAAAAACCCAGAAAATTAATTTTAAATGTTAAATAACATTATTTTAAGGATATGTAAGCAATGAATAAAATATCAATAGTTTATATTTAAATTATATTATTTGTGATTATTAAAAGAAAATGCAACATCTCCAAAACAGCTTATTATCCCAAGCAAGGTACATAAGAGATACTAAGACTGCATTCCTACCTCTCATTCAAGTATTTCACAGTCATAGGTAGTTTAACAGACACAAAATATAAGTGACATTAACATACTTTTGGCCCAGTAGTTTCTCAATGTGTGAAGAAGTCCCTATTAAATGGTATTATCAAAATTATCTATGATGTTTTTAAAAACCAACCTCCCTGAAAGTGTTTTGCTCTTTTTTGTTACATAACACACTGTATATACCAAACCAACATATTTTAAAATGGGTAAACTGAATGGCATATGAATTATACTTCACAAAACTTAAAAATAACTATTGATACTTATGGAGCATTAATTCATCAAGCTTTTTCAGATCCTTTAGTGCCTAACTGTTATCTTTAATCCCATTTTTTTTTTCCAGTTTCCTTTCCCTAACACACAGGACGTTATCTGTCAGTACTCTTCCCATGAAATCTAAAATCATTCAATCATCAAATATTAACATTTTTTTAAGGTTAGTAGATTTTTATTTTGAGAGAAGAAATAGTTTGAGGCAGAAGAGACTGCAAACTGTCTGCTTGGCAAAGAATGAAGGTAAAGCTCAAATGAGCTGAGATTTTCAGTAGAAATCAGATTAAATAATCCTGATACAAATTTTAAGTCAAATCTCCTTTCAGTAATCTTAACATTTCTTTTATCTGGAGGCAGGAAACAGGTATAGACATGTCAAGGTTCTTTTAATTGTAAGACATTATTATTTATTACAATTTATTTACTTTGTATCCCGGCTGTAGCAGCCTCCTTTCCTCTTCCCCCTCTATGCTCTTCCTCTAATCCACTGATAAAGGAGGTCCTCCTCCCCTACTATCTGACCCTAGCTTATCTGGTCTCATCAGGACTGTCTGGATCTTCTTTTTCTGTGGTCTAGTAAGGTCACTGGTCAGGGGGAAGTGATAAAAGAGCAGACAACCGACTAACAACATTTTATATCAAAGCACTAAGCACTAGATACAGAAGGCAGCAAAATAACCATCCACACTGATTCCTTGAATTTCTGGTATATACGAGGGATGCTACACTAACAAAGATCACTATTAAAACAGATGGAATCATGGGCTGACAAGGTGTAGGGTACTAGAGAGCATAGGAGACTGACATTCACTTACCACTCAGACTAACTGGACAGCATTTCTGAGAGGTTTAAGGAGAAGAGAGAAAGAGTAAGAAGGCAGAAGGGCCAAGAGAACTCATTTGGTGGAAAGAACGAATATGTAAGATATAAATAGTTACAGAATGAATGAGACCTTGAGGCCTATGATATGCAGAAAACCACCAACATTATTTCAAGGAGTTTAGTGCAAGTGTAGGACTGAGAGATCATATTAGTTATAGTATTAGGGTAATATGGGGCTGAAATGAGCAAGCAGTAACACAGGAGGCAGAGGCCTAGTACACAGTTATGTCAACAATCTGAGTCAGCAGCAGAGTAAAATTTCTAAGTAGCTAGTAGCTATACCTTTTTTTTTTTTTTTAAGGCAAAAAGATGACATAGTGCTTAGGTAGCATACAGAAGGCTCTGGGTTTGAGTCCTAGTACAGGTGATGGAGGGGTGGGAAGAAGCTGGGCATGATAGTATATGGCTGTAGTCTAAGTATCCCACAGACAAGAGAAAAGAGGATTTTGAGTTGAAGGCCAGCCTGGGCTACATAGCAAGACTTTATCTCAAGAGGAAAAAAACCTAATATTATTAAAAGGATTACAATTTTCAGCATAGAATCCAAAATAAAAATTTTAAATGCAAAATTCATATTTCATTCTGATTATACCAAGGCAAAAATTTAGTAGTTAATTACATGGCATCTGACTTTGGATTAACTACATATGACACTACTGGATTCTGCACTGAAAGGGGCAGGTCTACATGACAAAACACACACATGAGGTATTCAATATTCCTAAGGACTTGGTGATGTATTTGACTGGATGTACCTGATGCTAGTAGTGAGAGGCTGCACTCCATGACTGACTCCATAAAACATTTCTTAGTGAGTAAGAATCCCAGGAAACATTTGGGGCAGAAACTGGTATGCTGTTTAAGAGTGGGCTGAACCTAAGATAATCAAGGTATCAGTATTAGATACTGGGCTATATGTCTGATTCAGGCACAGGTGAAAGCATCTGTGGCAGTCTTTCTTTTAACTCTATTTGGAGTGTTTAGGCCACTATCCCCCTTCACCAGGCCCCCAACCTTAAGTAGGAAAGAGAAAACATTAAGGGGACAGGGGGCCTAGACCCCTTGAACCCTTTTACTTCTTCCCTCTAGTTAGGGTCAAGGGATTCTTTTAGGGCTCTGAACCAATCTCCATCAAGCACAATTGCAGCTAGCAGTCTCCTCCAGGCTGCTGCCCACCAAAGCGTTCCTCTCCATCTGTCTGCTCCAAACCGCCACACTGTCTCTGGTCTCTCCATCTGTCCAAACTGCTACAAGTCACATGCCCAACACTGAACTCCACCAAACACCCCACAATCTCTTTCTTGGCCTCATATTTGTACTCTCAGAATCCTAGCCCACGACCCTCTCTATGCAGGGCGTGGAAGGCCATTACCAGCTGGCAAAGATCATGCCCCACCCATAACAATTAACGGGTGTGGACAAACTATAGCCCAACTAAAATCCCACACTTGTGATTAAAACAAAAACGTATTTTCAAAACATGCGAAGAAACCAAAACTTCCATTACACTAGGCTAAAGATATTATTAGAAAGAACAATGATGTGGAAAGTAATCTGAAGGATAGTTTACAGAAAATAAAACGGGGACATCATTATGAAAGTCACCAAGAGAAGAGCCAGGCCTGAAAAGCAGACTACAGAGTCATCAAGTAAGCACCCAGGCCAGGGGAGGACAACAGTCGTTGGGGTGATCTTTTTGTGCACTAAAGTTTGTCTTTGTGTTATTCGAATGCTGATTTCTATACTAGCAGAGATCTGACTACAGGCTGGACTTTGGTACAGTTATTTTTTGGCTGAATCATATTTTGTAAACACTCCAACACCTTCTGATTGGTTTAATAAAGAGCTGAACGACCCATAGCAAAAATGTAAAGCAAGACTTCTGGGCAGAGACAGAAACTCTGGGGAAGAATACCCAGAAAGACATGAAACAGGTGTGATGCTGGTACTGAGGAAAAGTAACAAAACACATGGCAGAACACAGACTAATATAAATGGGATAATTTAAAGTAAGAGCTAGTTGGGAACAAGCCTAAGCTAAGGCCAAGGATTAATAATTAATAAAAAGCCTCCGTGTCACTATTCAGGAGCTGATGGTCCAAAGAAAGTCTCCTTTTAAACAGGTTAACTCTCCAAATCCATCATTCTCACCATTCTTGCTAAGTTATCTCAGGACAACTACTGCTCACTTCTTCACCTTTCAATTCCCTTTCTTTGCTTCTTTCATTATGTGGCAGTATTTCGTTTCAACCACTCTCTTCTCAATAATCAAGATCTACTTCCTGTGATGTCTCCTTCTCTTCCACCTGGGTTTGCAGTTATAGTCACAGACATGCCTTGACCCCAGCACTCAGGAAGAGGAGGCAGAGGTGGGGAGGTTCTCTATGAATTTGAGACTTAGCCTGGTCTACGTAAGCAAGTTCAAAGAGTGTCAAGGCTGCACAGTGAGACCGTTTCAAAACACCTAGTAAAATAAAATATTTGATCACAAAACTGACCTAACTAGTATCACTCCAACTCTGATCTCTAAGACTTTCTCAAAATTAACCATAAAAGTATTATTTCCTTTTTCCATTATTATTACAAAATTTTGCTTACTTACATCACTACAGATCTGCAACATTATTTTCAACAGTCAAGATAAGAAACCTGTGCTATTTGGTGTTCTGTTCAGGAAGTTGTCTCCTGTGAAAACGAGGTCAAGGCACTTCCCTGCTTTTTCTTCTAGCAGATTTACTGTGTCTGGTTTTATGTTGAGATCTCTGATCCACTTGGACTTTAGTTTTGTGCAGAGTGATAAATATGGATCGATTTGCATTTTCTGCATGTAGAATCCAGTTAGAACAGCACCATTTAGGAGGCTGTCTTTTTGCCACTATGTGGTTTTGGCTTATCTATCAAAAATCAAGTATCCATAGGTGTGTGGGTTTATTTCTGGGTCTTCTATTCGATTCCAGTGACTCATTATTATGTTTCTATGCCAGTACCATGTGGTTTTTATTACTATTGCTCTGCAGTACAGCTTGAGTTCAGGAATGGAGATACCTACAGCCGATCTGTTGTTGTATAGGATTGTTTTGCCAATTCTGGTTTGTTTGGTATTTTTCCTATGAAATTGAGAACTGTTCTTTCAAGTTCTGTAAAGAATTGTGTTATTTTGACAGGAATTGCATTGAATCTATAGATTGCTTTTGGCAAGATGGCCACTTTCAGTATGTTAACCCTACCGACCCATGAGTATAGGAGATCTTTCCATCTTCTGATATCTTCTTCTATTTCTTTCTTCAGAGATTTGAAGTTTTTTTTTCATGTAAGTCTTTCACTTGCTTGGTTAGAGTCACACCAAGGTACTTTATGTTATTAGTGGCTATTGTGAAGGGTATGGTTTCCCAAATTTCTTTCTTAGCCCTTTTGGCTTTCATATACAGGAGGGCTACTGATTTTTTTTTTTTTTTTTTTTGAGTTAATTTTGCATCCAGCCACTTTGCTAAAGGTGTTTATCAGCTGCAGTTCTCTGGTAGAATTTCTGGGGTCACTCATGTAGACTATCATATCATTTGCAAATAGTGATACTTTGACTTCTTCCTTTCTGATTTGTATCCCCTTGATCTCCTTTAGTTGTCTTACTGCTTTAGCTAGGACTTCAAGTACTATGTTGAAGACAAATAGAGAGAGTAGGCAGCCTTGTCTTTTCCCTATTTCAGTGGAATTGATTTAAGTTTCTCTTTGTTTAGTTTGATGTTGGCTATATAGGTCTGCTGTATATTGTCTTTACTATATTTAGGTTTGTGCCTTGTATTCCTAATCTCTCCAAGACTTTAAACATGAATGGGTGTTGGATTTTGTCAAATGCTTTTTCAGCATCTAAAGAGATGATCATGTGGTTTTTCTCCTTCAGTTTGTTTATATGGAGGATTACACTGATGTATTTCTGTACACTGAAACACTCCTGTATGCCTGGGATGAAGCCTAGTTGGTCCTGGTGGATGATATGTTTTATGTGTTCTTGGATTTGGTTTGTGAATATTTTATTGAGTATTTTTGCATCAATGTTCATAAGAGAGATAGGTCTGACGTTCTCTAATTTTGTTGGGTGTTTGTGTGGTTTATGTATCAAGATGACTATGGCCTTATAGAATGAGTTTGGTAATGTTCCTTCTGTTTCTGTTTTGTGGAATAGTTTCAAGAGTACTGGAGTTAGCTCTTCTTTGAAGGTCTGGTAGGCTCTAAGATCAACAATCAATAAATGGGACCTCATGAAACTGAAAAGCTTCTGTAAAGCAAAGGACACTGTCATCAGAACAAAATGACAGCCTACAGATTGGTAAAGAATCTTCACCAACCCTGTATCTGACAGAGGGCTAACATCCAGAATATATAAAGAACTCAAGAAGTGAAAAAGCAACAAATCAAGTAATCCAATTAAAAAATGGGGTACAGAGCTAAACAGAATTCTCTATAGAGGAATATCGAATGGCAGAGAAACACTTAAAGAAATGCTCAGTGTCCTTAGTCATCAGGGAAATGCAAATTAAAACAACCCTGAGATTTCACCTTATACCCATCAGAATGGCTAAGATTAAAAACTCATGTGATAATACATGCTGGAGTTAATATGACCTGGAGTTAGGAGCGCCACAAGGACAAATATATCTGGCACAGGGGTCTTTTCTGAGACTGATTCTCTAACCAAGGACCATGTTTGGATATAACCTAGAACACTTGCTCAGATGTAGCCCATGGCAGCTCAGTATCCAAGTGGAATCCCTAGTAAGGGGAACAAAGACTGTCTCTGACATGAACTCAGTGACTGGCTCTTTGATCACCTCCCCCTGATAGGGTAGCTCCCTTACTAGCACCCTTACCTTCCTTACAGAGGAAGGCAATGCAGCTAGTCCTGATGAGACCTGATAGGCTGGGGTCAGATGGAAGGAGAGGAGGACCTCCCCTATTAGTGGACTGGGGGAGAGGCATGGGATTGGGAGGGAGAGAGGGAGGGATTGGGAGTGGAGGAGGGAGGGGGCTACAGCTGGGATACAAAGTGAATAAACTGTAATTAATAAAAAAATGAATTAAACAAACAAAAAGTTAAGAAACCAGTGTAATGGGATATAGACAGTTCAAAGCTTAACACCTCTCGCAGCAGACCTGGGTTTGGTTTCCAGCTCCCACACAGCAGCTTACAACCACCTGTACCAGTTTTAGGGTATCCTATACTTTCTTCTGACCTTCTCAGGCACCAGTCACACACACATACAAGCATGCAAAACACTTAAAATATATCTTTAACAGAAATCAATCATTCATCAATGAATGATTGGCTAAAGACTATGTAACACATATACATAATGAAATATAATGACTTATCCCTTAAAGGAAAGAATACTTTGTGATATGAAAGAACATAAATGAACCTGGAATACATTAAGGTAATTGAGGGGGGCTGGAGAGGTGGCTCAGGGGTTGAGATCAATGGCAGCTCTTCCAGAGAATCTGGATTCAATTCCCAGTACTTACATGGTAGCTCACAACTGTCTTTAACTCCTATTCCAGAAATCCATAACCCTCACATAGACACACATGCAGACAAAACACCAATGCATATAAAAATAAATAAATAAATCATTAAAACATTAAACTAACTGAAATAATCCAGATACAGAAAGATAAGTATCACATAATATCATAGAAAGATGAGAACTCAAAGAAAGAGAGAAATTAACTAACAGGGGCTTTGGATGGGAGTAAACTGGGATATGCTGGTTCAAGTGCACAATACTGACAGAATAAATTCAAGAGCTCTGATGTAGACTAAGGAAATTTTAATCAGAAATATATATCACTCAAAATTGCTGAGAGAACAGATTTTATGTATACTCAAAAAAAAAAAAAAGAGACAATGGTAGAAAGTAATGACATTCAGAATATGATTTTCTGATCTCTTGGTATTTTTGTCTAAAACTTGATAAAATACAACAAAGTTTGTTACTTTTATGTCTGTATCTGTGTTAAATAAAATAAATGTTTTTACATGTGAACCAAGGTATAACTGCTCTTAAGTGACTATATATAAACTAAATAGGATAATTATATAGCACAATTGGAACTCCAGCCAAACATACTAGGTCAGAATGCCCACCTGATTATCTGAGAGCCACATAGCGGTCAACTGTTGTAGCCTTGTAAAGCTAAAAGGCAAATTCTTTAACCTGAATGGGAAAAGACAAACAAACGTAAAAGAGAATATTTAAATGATAAAAGATTACATTAGAAACAGTGATTAGCACTTACCTAGCATTAACCCTATCTTCCTACCTCTTAGCACCATGAAATAATGAAAATGAAAACATAAGTCATCAGAAAAATGTTATATAATGGTATATGAGGTAAGATTAAAAAAAAAGTAAACCCAAATGAATACTTTTATATAGGAGAAAGGACAAAAATATTACCTAATCTTAAACATTATATGAACCAGCCCAGGGGACGCTTTGTTTCCTGAGGGTGAGGAGTACCTTGTCACCAACATAACACTTGAAAAGCAACCTCCAATATTAGTACAAAAACACTTCACACATGTGAGACAACTTTGTTTTAGACAGGTGAATGAACCTGTCCAATAGTATAGCTTCTATACTTTTTAATAAAAAGAAAAAACAAATCTGCTAAAAAACAAAACAAAACAAAAAACTGTCTATTTCACAAAGAAAGGCAAGGCCATATTGAGTATTCACCTCAAAGTATCACTTTGTTTTTGTATTTAAAGAGAACTACTGCTGTAAAAAGAAGTTTTAGAGAGCTTATAACACTGTTCTATATTTTAGTGATCCGTTACTATTTTAAGATGATAATATATAAAAACAAAGTGACATAAATACTTATTAGAGTGGTGAATTAAAATAGGATTGTAGTGGTTTGAAAGTAAATGGCCTCCATAGGCTCACAGGGAGTGGTGTTGCTGGAGTAGGCATATCTTTGTTGGGGAAAGTGGGTTCCCGGGGGCGGGCTTTGAGGTCTCAAAACCTGAAGCAATGCCTAGTGGCTAGGTCACTTCCTGCTGTCTGTGGATCAAAATGTAGAATTCTCAGCTTCTCTCCAGCACCGTGTCTGTTTGCATGCTGCCATGTTTCCCACCATGATGACAAGGGACTTAACCTCTTAACCGTAAGCCAGCCTCGATTAAATGTTTTCTTTATAGCGTTGCTGTGGTCCCAGTGTCTCTTCACAGCAATAAACTCTAAAATAAGGATCTTATTTAAAATAATATTTTTTACTTAATCCTTTCTATGTTAGGCCTAGCTAGTCTTCTGTGCAGTCTTTAAAGACAGCATGTGAGCACCTAGTGCTTTAGTTTGGAAAGGGAGATTATGAGATGAGACTACTACTGAGGCAGAGGTTCTTTTTAAATAGAATGCAGCTATTAAAACACTGTTAACAAGTCAGAATACTGTATTTAAAACGCTACTTTAAAAACTAGACGAACTTCAAATTTTTCCTACATAAAAGAGAAACACCTACTGTACTATTCCAAAAGCATGTCTTTATAGTTGGCAAAGTACTACATATAAAATAAAATATAAAAAAATTCCACAAGTATAGTTTAACAGGCTCATTCTCTCCACCTCAGCAGCAATCACTACTCCAGCCTAGCAATCATAATAGTCAATCAATCTGCTCTGCATTTTGGCTTTTGTAGTTCAAGCTGTATGAGTGAATCTCTTCCCAGAAAAACATAAGCCGAGATGAGATTAAAAAGTTGTGTTGTTCAGCAGCAGTACTAAGGTGAATCTGGAACTTTGGAAATTAAAATGGTTATATAATAACAGGATAATAAAAACTGTGTGGTTATGCTGGCTCAAAATGAGCCATGACAATCATAATACGGTAAGTAACATCAGCTTAATTTTATTCATTCTTTCAGTTAAAAAATTTTAAATATAAAGAGAAATAAATATAACATAAGCTAATGTAGTACATTTCATATGAAACTTTGATTTTATTCAATGTTTTTTATAAGCCAACTGAAGATTACAAACCTATTATCACTTAAATTAATGACTTTTAATTTCTGCATATCACCCATTTCCTCTGGAAGTGTCTCTAGTTTATTAGAATGAAGAAACAGCACAGTTATATTTTTCCAGTTTCCAATCTGAAAGAGAAACAAACTGGAGATCACAAACCTGGGGTTTACAGGTTAAAAAACAAAGGAATATTAATATATCTGAAAGTAGTGAAAAATATTTGCATTTACAAAAATATTACTTTTGAAGTAATTTGGGGGGGAGTTGTTTTTTGAAACAGGGTTTCTCTAATTTAGCCTTGGTTGTCTTGGACTCACTTTGTAGACCAGGCTAGCCTCGAACTCACAGATATCCGCCTGCCTCTGCCTCCTGAGTGCTGGGATTACAGGCATGCACCACTGTGCCTGGATTCTTCTGTAATAACTTTAACTATTCCTTTTAAATTATTAACTTTCCTTTAAAAACAAAAATGTTTAGGAACATCTTCAAAGTTATTATTCAGATAATAACATAACTTGATTAATAATAATAAACTATTTAAGAAAGAAAAAGAATACCAACATACTTAAGATGTTTTAAAAGCAGACAAAAATCTAAAATAAGTGTAAAATATTGTACCTCTGGGGGTAACTGTTGTAAGTAATTGTGATCTGCAGCAAATGTTCTTATGTTTGTGAGCTGTCCAACTGATGAAGGCAAAGCTTCAATTTCATTGAAACTGCAATCCAGTTCTTCTATTGACTTTAACCTTCAGTTATAAATGGAAACACATGGGTTTTTAAAATTTATTTATTGTTTCATTACTTACAGTTTACTCAATTGAGAGGGGACTAGGGAGCTGTATGTAGCCCCCTTCCTAGTCCCCTCTCAATTCCACCCTCTCTCCCTCTTTCCTCTCCTCCCATGCTCCTCCCTAAGTCCACTGAATCCTAGTCTATCACTTCTCATCAGGACTGGCTGCATTGTCTTCTTCTGTGGCCTGGTAAGGCTGCACCCCCCTCAAGGGGAGATGATCAAAGAGCCAGCCACTGAGATCATGTCAGAGTCCCTGTTCCCATTACTAGGGAACCTACTTGGACACTGAGCTGTCATGGGCCACATCTGTGCAGGGGTTCTAGGTTATCTCCATGCATGGTCCTTGGTTGGAGTATCAGTCTCAGAAGTGACCCCTGTGCCCAGACTTTTTTTCTCTCCTTGTGGAGCTCCCGTCCCCTGCAGATCTTTCTATCTCGCCCTTCTTTCATAAGATTCCCTGTATTCTGCCCAAAGTTTCGCTGAGTCTCAGCCTCTGCTTTGATACCCTGCAGGGTAGAGTCTTTCAGAGGCCCTCGGTGGTAGGCTCCTGTCCTGTTCCCTGTTTTCTCCCTCTTCCGATGCCCATCCTGTTTGCCTTTCTGAATGAGGGTTGAACATCTTACCCAGGGTTCTCCTTCCTGCTTAGCTTCTTTAGGTGTACAGATTTTAGTATTTTATCCTATATTATATGTCTAATACCCACGTATAAGTGAGTATATACGATGTGTGTCTTCCTGCTTCTGAGATGCCTCACTCGGGATGGTATTTTCTAGTTCCCTAAACACGTTTTTAAAATCTATACTGTAGCCAAAATTTAAAAACATATTAACATATAATTTAACAATGAAATGTAATAAAGCTAAATTTTATCAACAATAACTAAGCTTATTTTTATTATAAATACAACTAAATTATATGTCAATTACTTATTTTAAATGTTTGTGGAATCTGCTTCAGATATTCCTTATATAAATATCTGATATGCATGCTGAGATACAAAACATTTTCAAATTAACAAAACATTTTCCAGGGCCTACTCATTCACACACAACTCACCCTCCTATTGAGTCTGGTAGATACATTAATTGGTTTTCATCTATTTTAAGAGTTGTGACATTTTTCAGTGAACCTATTGAAAAAAGTAATAAGTCATTTTCAGCTTAAATTAGAAAACAAGTCCATTACTAGTCAATGTGAAACATGTTACATTTAACAAGAACTAGAAAACATTATCAATAAACCTACCACCTTTAAGAAACACTACCCCAACACTCTCACTCTCTCACCCAACATTTCCTACTTTCACCCAGCTCCTATTTGTGTGTGTGTGTGTGCACGTGCACAGGTGAATGGCTGTGCTTGTGGAGGGCAGAGGCAAACCTTGGGTCTCCTTCCGCAGTCTCCTTATTTTTTTAGGCAAGGTCTTGTACTGGGACCTGGGGCTCATATTAGGTTACAATGGCAAGCTAAGGAGCTCCCAGGATGGCTGGCTTTTCACACTGAAATCAAACTTAAGTCCTTATGCTTGCCAGGCAAGTAAGTCCTTTACGGATTATCTCCCCAGCCCTCACTGCACTGTTTAACCTACCTGAATAATAACTAGTTTACTACTCACCCACCCTCCAACTAAAATATAATCTACACAAGCAAACGGACATCTTGTCTGTACTGTTCACTTCGTCTGCACTGGTCACATCCTTAAAAGCAACGTCATGGCATGGAGAAGAATTAACCTCAATTTGTTGAGTTAATAAAGAAACCACAGTGTGAGGCCTGTTTACCACTATATAACAAAATAGTATATGTAAATAAACATATTGTAATTCAAATAGTAAAATACTGATTAAATGAAAACAGAATCTGAAAATATATCTTGACTGTAAAACAACTGGTATAACTCAACTGAGAAATATATAAAATATTTCAGCTTTCTGTTACATCGCCTTTAAGTTTTTAGACTTTTCAAAGTGATTTATCTAATATATCATCAAACAAGCAATTTCAAAACAATTGACCACGAATTGTAGATCCATCATAAATTCTTTAAAATTCTTCTGTTTCCTTATCTATCAACCAATAATGAAATAACTATAGTTTCCAAATAAGGGCTAGGAATCCAAGAAAAATGAGTAGGTCAGCTTTTTTGTAAAGAATTTACTAAAGTTATAAAAGTAAAATTTCCTTAGGATAAATAAAAACAGTAACAACAGTAAAGTAGTAAATTGTGCAATGGAAAATATCAAGAACACTTCAAAGTAGTATTTCATGTGGTAATACAATGAAACATTAGTAACAGAACCACGCTTCTATGAAAGTCTTGAATAAAAAAGTAATAATAATAACAACAATAATAATAAAACTGTTTTGAAAGCAGTACATACCAATAGTCTCAGGCAGCTGCTGAAGGGAGTTACTTGATAAAAGGAAGTCTTGGAGGTTTTCACATGTTGAAATTCCTTCTTCAACCATTTCAATATTATTTTTAGAAACATCCAAATATGTGAGCTGTCTCAAACTACCAATAAACTATAAGTAAAAAACAGAAACTACCATTATTATATCAAATAATTTTAAAATTTAGGCTATAAGAATGCCAAGCTTTAATTAATAATGTTAATGTTTTCTAAATGAAGCCAGACATCTAATAATAAAGCTAAGGATTAATTTTAGAAGATGGAGAGATGGCTTAGCAGTTAAGGGCACTGACTGCTCTTCTAAAGACCCAGGTTCAAATCCTAGCACCCATACGACAGCTCACAACTGTCTGTAACTCCAAGATCTGACACACTCACACAGACATACATGCAGGTGAAACTCCAATGCACATAAAATACAGGCAAATACATGTTTTAAAAAAGTATTAATTTTAGTTAACAGAGTGATGGTTTTCTTGTGGAAATACTCATCACGTATAGAATGGAGATAGTCTTGTGTCTTCTTTAGATATGAGAGCATATAACTTCTCAGTTGACAAAGCAGAAATCATATTAGTGTAACTATTTCTGGAAAAACTGAATTTAGTATAAATCTGATGGGGTATTAATAGAATGATTTTTTTTCAGTGGTAAAGACTATTTTTTAATAAAATTTGTATGGGAGTTTTCAGATTTTAATTAAGAATGTGTACATGGATTTTAAAATGTATAATTTATTTCAAACTGCTTAGCAACAAATTCAGTAAAATATTCACTAAATGATTAAAAATAACTTAAGGTCCAATTCAAACAATGAAAAGGAGAGATAATAATAAAATGAAAATTTCATAAACATACCCCTGGGATAAAAGTCAGTCTATTACCATCCATCCAAAACTCTTTCAATCCACTTAGTTGTTCAAGTACTTCAGGCTGTTTGGACAGGAGAGGGAAAAAGTCAGTTAATTTGTTGATCTCCATTTGTATCTGGCTCCAGAAGCCTCAAAAAACATTAACGGAGAGGAGAGGGAAATACTGTCAAGGTGTGCCCTTCTGTATGACACTATTGCTATCATCAATGGGAAACCACATTCCACAAAAGTAGAATTATATAAAAATTGTTTAAGTGCCAGGCATGGTACACAGCTTTCAAATGATAGTGTTGAGAGCAAGAATTTCTCTTGTGGGTTTTGTGCACTTCAAACGTAGCCAGTAGAAAACTGTAGTATTTGGGATACCTTATACTTTTTCTAAAGTACTTTTGCATATTTTTAATTTTTATTTTTAATTTTATATGTATAGGTGTTTTGTCTTCATGTGTGTCTGTACACCACTTGCATACCCTGTGCTTGAAGAACTAGGTTTGAGTACTGGATCTCCTGGGACTAGTTGTGGAAAAGTACAACTTTGAAAGTAAATCTTTGAAAATAGAGTGAAATCCATCAGAATTCATCGTAAATTAGAATATGAAAATATAGGCTAGAGAGATGGATCAGTGGCTGAAAAAACTGGCTGTTCTTTCCGAGGATCTAAGTTTGATTTCCAGAACATGCTCTCAACACTATCATTTGAAAGCTGCCATAATTTTGAACAGACTTGTAAACATAAAATTTAAATATGATTTTCATAGTAATAAATACCATTTTGTAAAAAGCTATCTGGTTTATTTTCTGACCTATTTTAAAAAATTTACTTAAATTAAAAAAAAAAGTGCACACTTATACATTCCAATACAGTTCACTCAGAATACGGAGAACAAATCTAACTGAAAGATCTCAATGCAAACTCAAAAATCATAGTTTTCTTCTCAACAATTTCCCTTTTAACTATTAAGTAAAATCTGGAGCTAGGTCACATCAGCTGCATTTACTGGGTTTTCCCTCCACTTGTAAGCTGTCAGATATTTTGCTTACACTAATATATTAGTGTAAGCAAATATATATATATATATATATATATATAGAGAGAGAGAGAGAGAGTTATTTCTTCCACAGACTTCTCATTAATTTTCTATTTTGTCTAACCATTTGTCAGGTTTCCCTTTGGTTCATTTTTCCACTGGACTGGAGAGGTTTTTTTTTTTTTTGTTTTTGTTTTGTTTTTTAAGCACACACAGTTTCACCTAATTTTTAAGAGAAACACTTCCACATTGTGACCCTGATCAAATTCAGGACTCATGGTTAGTGAGACTACAAGGACTTACCACTTCTGTGAATTCATTACTTCCCAAATCCAGTCTTTCCAGCTGGGTCAGTCTATTCATGGTTCTATTGACAACGGAGTAACAAAGAATTTAACCATACAAAACATCAATTACACAGAAACTTTCAAGTCTCATGGTTAAAAACATACTTATATAATACATAGATTTTTTTTTTCCAAAGGTTTTGTTAAGAACACAAGCAGAATTAGATAGTAAGTTTACATTAAAGCAATAGGGGTTATAGAGATGGTGCTGTTGTTACTTTTGAGCAAGAGTACAAAATTAAGAAGCAGAGCATGGGAAAAACTCACTCACAGACAGTGTTCTAGTAAAAGTTTTAAAGCAGATTTTAAAAGGGGGTAATACAGGTAATGTGACAGAAAGAGAGAGTGCATTACAAGTAATCGCCATTTAACTCTGTTGCTATTGGCAACTTTGATTTTATTTGTACACTTCAGAAACCTCAGAAAAAATGCATACAAGAATAACATAAAAAAAAAAAGAATAACATGCTTCCTAATTCAAGAAGAAATTAAACTGCCCTTCAAACACTGTCAGTGCCCTTCAGAAACCTTCAGGCAGTATGAAGTTTCACCTAACTGTACATTAAAACAAGTTTTCCCACTGTTTTAATCACAAAACAGAGTTCTAAGATGGCTCAGTGGGTAAAGACACTTGCTGCCAAGTCTAACAGTGTTAGTTCTATTCCCAGGACCTAGCTGGTGAAAGGAGAGGACTGAGTCCCTCTCACTCTGTACTCACGCAAGCACACATACCTGCTTTATAAAATTTCAAATCTGGTCACATCATCGAAGTGCACATAAGTATCTTAATATTTGAAATCATGGCCTCTGTATTTATAGCTTATAAATTTACAAACATTTTAAGCATACAGCCTTTAAAAAGCGAAAAAAACTTACAAATTCATTTTTATAACCAACTGAATCTCCAAAGAGTTAAAATATATTGCATTGCCTATGGTATGAGAAGGTCCATAGGCTAAAACTTGCACATTCTATGTCCCCTCTGGGCCCATATGTTGTAGGTTTGGTCCCTAGTCTGTAGTATACTCAGAAGTGGGGGAACCTTTACAAAAGGAGTCTTGTGGGAGAAAGTTAGATTGGAGGAGGGCAAAGAAGGGGCCATTGGAACTCTACCATTCAACTCCTGCTTTTCTTTTTACTCCTAAAATGTCATTGTTTCTTCTATCTCACCAAGAGTGTGCTGCTTCCCCACAATGCCAAAAGCCAGGGATCAGCCAACTATAAGAAACACAACACACTGTGAGGACAATAAAACCTTTCCTCAAAGTCTGCATCAGAGCAACACAGTGTCAGCAGGAAGACACCAAGCCTGACGTTTGGATTCATTTCCAGAGCCCACACTCTATTAACTCATCCTCTGCCTTCCATAATCAAACTATGGCACAAGTGAGCGTGCACCCACGCACACAAACACACATGGAGGAGGGGATGGTAGGGGGGAGAAAGAGAGAGAATAAACAAAACTGAACATCTGTTTTCTATCAAAGTTTCTAGTTAGAAAGTATCTATGGTAGTGACTTTTCTTGTTACTGTGGTAAAACACTTGAATAAAGCAAAAAAAAAAAAAAAGTTTTTATAAGGCATTTGTCACAGTAGCTATTTAAATAAACATTCTTTACTTAGCTTTTTTCACATCTCTTCATGCCCAGTGTGGAGCTTTGAATTAAGCCAGTACCAAATCAGTATTACATACCTCATAAAATCATAATATGAACGCTTTTCTAATTTATACTTATTAGCACAACTACAAACTTCATCCACATAATAAAGCCAACCACTAGGCTTAGTACATTAACTTGTATTGAAAATCAAATATGGTCTCTGCCCTCAATGACATAAAATCATATGGAAGGGTATATATGCATGATGTGTATCTGAGAAGAAGAGTATAACAGAAAAAAGATACATTAAAATTAGTTATTACCCACCATGAAGCAAGAGCAATCAGAGGAAATTTAATGCCTGTAGGTATACTCTCTGAAATTCCATTTTTTAAAATAATTTATTTAATTTATTTTATGTGCATTAGTGTGAAGGTGTCAGATCACTTGGGATTGGTGTAACAGACAGTTGTGAGCTGCCATGTGGGTGCTGAGAATTGAACCTGGGTCCTTTGGAAGAGCAGACAGTGCTCTTAACCACTGAGTCATCTCTCCAGCCCTCTGAAATTTAATTTCTAAATATGGATAGTAGATCATGTTTAACCATAGATTAACTATTAAACTGTATAGTGATGCACTCAAGGTTCTAGTATTTGTTTAGCAAATGGCCAAAGACTACAGTCTATTTTGAATCTGTCTTTTAAATACATTTAAATTACTATTTGCTCTTAAAGGCACCATATCTTCTTGATGTTAGCTTATATTAAAGAAGCAGTTACTCATTTCTAGCTTTACAAGACTATAAAGCCATACAAAAAGTTGTGTAGTTATAAAACTTCATATGAAGAGCTCATGAATCACTCTGAATGATGCGTATGAACTCTAGCATAGAATCTCTCTGAGACTCAGATTTACTTAATATTTTACTTCTGTGTCACATATAAGGCTGTGTGTGGTTCCAAGAGGGATGAAAGTGTTATTACACTACCATATGAACACCAACAACAGAGTTGTATATTTTTGTATTTCATACCAAGAATCACGTAAAAGCATGTCTTTCAAAATAACACATACTCATATTTTAAATAAAACTCTGTTTTAGGACTTAAGGGTTAAAAATCTAAGTTGGATTTTAAAGGAGCTGCACATGACTTACTTAGGCAACATTTTCAACTGGTTTTCTCTAAGTTCTAGTATCTGAAGTTTAGTTAATCTGTAAAATAAAAAACAAATCAAGACAAAAGAATCAAATATAAGAAATTGCAATAACTAATGCCACATTCTAAATAAAGCAGCAACATTAACTAATTACTACATGTAAAGTAATGTTAAATGTGAAAAAAGGAAAAAATGTAATAGAGTTAGGCATGGTGGTGCAGCTTTAATCCCAGCACTTTGGAGGAAGAGGCAGGTGGATCTCTGCGAGTTCAAAGCCAGCCTGATCTTCACAGAGTTCTAGGCCAGTAGGAGTTACATAGTCAGACCTTGATTAAAACAAAAACAACCCAAAACAACCAACCAAACAACAAATAACACTGTGCTCTTCAAAATTAAAAGGAGAGAAAGAAATGTTTTTGAAATAGAGTTTCTCTGTGTGACAGCCCTGACCAGGCTGGCCTCAAACTCAAGAGAGCTGCCTGCCTCTGCCTTTGGAGAGTAAAGATGTGCACCACCACCACCACCACTGTCAAGTACAATTTAAAAAACATTTTTATTTCTTATTATTGTATGTGCATTATGTGTATGTGTGGGTGCTCATGTACCACAGCACACATGTGAAGGTCAAAAAACAACTTTATGCAGTCAGTTCTTTCTTTCCACCTTTATATGGTTTCAAGTTTCAAGCTCAGGATGCAGGGCTTGCACGGCAGTTGCCTTCACTAGCATAGCCTTCTCACTGGACCCAGGCAAGCTAGTTTAATACATTTTCAAAGTGACAAATTCCTAATTTTCACCTCTAGGAAAAAATTTATGCCGTTTACTAAAAATACCTATAAAACTGTTTACCACTCTAGGATTATAGGATAGTAATGCACACATCTAAGCAGAAATAAATAAAGGAACATTAAGGACCAAGAAGGGGAAAAAAAAAAGACTCCTGACCCTTGAGGGTGGGCACAGAGATGAGAGAGACCTCAGAGATTCCCCGTTCTTAAAAATTTTGATTCCCATGGGAAAACAGATAAAGCAATTGTCAAGTCACTTCAGAATTTTATTAATGATAACGCAGCATTCAGTCTCTCAAATAAAGGGTACTACTCAAAAAAAAAAAAAAAAAAAAAAAAGGGAGGTACTATTCCCATTAAAATATCTCATCTTGGCAGCTTAAACAGCATTTAAAAGAAAACTTGCCATTTACAGTAAATTTGAAACAGTAAATCCAAGTGGAAATAATTCAAAGGAACTATAAGAATTGCTATGCTTGGAAATAATTACAAAAGAAAAGCCTATGAACTGTGATTAATAAATGTTACTGAAGTGTTTTGCAGTTGTAAAAACTTGACAGAAGCTAACAAAATAAATGTCTTTAGAATAATATAATTTACCTGCCAAAATTAGCTGGTAAGAATTCAAGGAAAGCATCATTCAGATATAACTGGGTTAGGTTTAGCAGCTGAGAAAACCCATCAGGGAGCCTATATAAAATATAAAAAAATTAAATTAAGTACATATTTAAGATGTCAGTCTCCTACCAAAAATTTCTCTCAGAATTTGTATAATAGAGATAGCTTCTCAAAAAATAAGTTATCTTTGCACTTTTAAATTAAGCTGTCTTTTTTTTTGTAACAATTTACCTGTTGTAAAATTAATGTCTTTGTAAAAAGATAAAATGTCTTAGTGTCATGAAATCTACACAAAATATTACATTTAGAATGAGCCACAGAACTATATGTAGGACATTAACTATGAATCATTTAATGTCTCAAACAGACTTTTATCCAACATAAAATAAAAGGACTATATAAGGAATTTCTAAACACTAACAACACAGCAAGATGAATGGTTCTTTGTGGTGAAAACTGGTCCTATAGTATGTTAAGCTATAAACTGCCTCTTTTTCCCCACTGTAAAAACCAGAATCTCAAATGATGCCAAATGTCCCCCAAGGATTAAATAGCAAACTGTTAAGAATCACTGGGTATCTATTATTTTCAGTTTCAACTAATTTATAAATGATTAGGGCTGTAGAGCTTTATACTAAAGAAAAAAATCAAATAGATGAATGACAGACTAAGGACACATAAGAACTTATGTTCTTATTTTACACTTCTATTCACATCTGTTTATAAAACAAGTTACAGATATAAAACTTGATGCTAGAAAAAAATTCAAATGAGTATATATTTCATCTTTAGGTGTCTGTCCTGGATTATCACAAGCATGAATTCCCACATAGTAAGACATATCACACTTTGAATCATGTTCTTTTACCTCACAACATTCCACCATCTTCAACACCAAGTAAAGCAATTCCCTTTTTGGTAAAACTTCTCATGGAATAAGGGTTCTAGTTATACTTTTAACATGGTTATACTAAGTCGTGCTTCATTCTATTTATCCTTAGCATTAACATTTCAATGTTGTAAAATTTAACCCCTTTGGTGTAAGAAAACCTTGTCTTACAAAAGAACACATTCCCGCCGGGATACGTGTATCACCTGCCTTTTTCTTCAGTTTTCTCCCTTTTGTTTTGAAAGTGGCCCAGGTGATTCCATGTACAAATTTTAGTGTCACTTTTTACAGTGACTGAGATCTAGAGTATTCACATTCTCTCTTTCAGATCTCAAATTTGTATCTGTAGTAAGTGGGTAAGAAAGATTATTAGAAAGTGTTTAAAACTGAATCTCTGTGGAGCTGGAGAAATGGCTTAGGGTTTAAGAGCAATAGCTGCTCTTCTAGAGAATCCAGGTTTAATTCCCAGAACCCATGGATGGCTCACAACTGTCTATTACTTCAGTTCCTGGGATTCAAGGCTCTCTTCTGGTCTCCATAGGCACCATGCATGCATGTAGTACAGAGACATACATGCAGGCACGCTCCACATATGCAGCCAAAACATAGAAATCTCTCTCTCTCTCTCTCTCTCTCCCCCTCTCACACACACAGAGAGAGAGAGAGACAGACAGACAGAGGAGAGTATGCGAGAGACAGAGGAGTATGCGGGAGAGGCTCGCGTATGGTACACACACACACCCCACCTCCCCCACACCTAAATCTCTCCATCTACTATATAATTGTTATTGCTTTAAAATTGTTACAGTCAAAAAAGCAGCTTGTAATTCAATTGAAAGACTTACTTAGAAATAGGATTTACACTGGCCTCCACAATTGTCAAAACTTTACAATTTTTAATATTTTCTGGAAATTCTTGTATTCCTAGAAAACAAGCAAATTAATAGAATACATTAGAAATATATCAGTCTTGAAAGATATGTGTTAGAAAAGCCAAAATAATAATAAAGTCATGTGGAGATTCAGAAACTAATTACCAACTAAGAAAAAAACTCAGGAAACTGACAATAATGCAAATCAAGCCATTTTCACAGCAATCTGTCTCCGAGACTCTTAACTTTCTTTTATTTATCTTTTTATAACTGCTATATACTTTACTTTTTCTTCCTTTTATTTAGCACTTCTGGAAATTAGTACTTTTTCTACTAACTGATTAATGATAAAGATACAAAATGCAGAACATTTCTATTTTTTTCCTTGGGAGAGAAGAGAACTGCTTTTAAAGTGGTAGGCTCCATATTGAGCTGGTCCCTAGCATAAAGGAACAAAGCTGCAAACAAAGCCATAGGTAGAGAGGTGGAAATCTGGATGAGATATACCTTAAAATGCAGTTGCACCCTAAGGCAGTAGTGTCCACACTTAAAATAATTTCTCATGTTACTAATACGTCATTCCTCTCCTTTTTCAACATTCATACTCACCTAACCTAGTGATAACACTTACAGAATAACTATTTAAGAACCACAGTGATTTCTGCCTACTGTCATTTGTACGTTTCAAGAAACTACTAGACATTTTGGTTTCTGCATGTTCTTCAGACCAAGCAAGACAAAGGATTTCATTTTAATTCCCAATCTGTTATAGACCTGTCTAACTGAAAGACCTTTAAAAGTTACTATGATGATATCAAATCTTGATAAAAGATTTTAAGCACATAATTATTTCCTTCACTTACCACACCAAAAATATAGGAACAAATAATTCGTGAACTGGCAGCAGACTAGAGACCAATTTTAAGTACTAGTATCACTCAATTCTAAAAGAACACTAATTAGGAACTTTCAAAAAGCATTTTCAAATGAATTTTATATAGTTTTCATCACTAACACAGTAAGTTTTCACTATAAGGTTATTTAAGACCTTATCAAGAAGATTCTATATATAAAAAAAAAAACTTACTGTAACACTGAGTACAGTTCTACATGATAAAATGAATGATGCAAAATCTACAACTAGCAAATTATTTTAATCAAAACTCACCAAAGAACTGCATGTGGCAGAATATATGCTTAACATATTCAAGGCCCTGGGTTTGGTCCCTAGCATCACCAAAGGGGGAAAAAAAAATCACTAATATATTAAAAAATTAGTAGATTAAAAAGTCTGGGCATGGTGACATGCATCTTTAATCCCAGCACCTGGGGAAGCAGAGTGAAGAGGAGTTCAAGGCCAGCCTAGTATACAAAGTGAGTCCAGGAAAGCCAGGACTCTGTAACTCAGAGAAGCTCTATCTCAAAAAAAAAAAAAAAAAAACAAAAAAAAAACACCAATAGTAATATTGTCAACAAAGATTCCTCCAACAAAATGCTTCTAGAAGAACAAGGAGTAACTGAATCTGATTGATGAGTACCACCTAAATGAATGCTTTAGGGTAGTGATTCTCAACCTTCCTAGTGCTACACTCCTTGAACACAGTTCCTCATGTTGTGGTGACTCCTACCCACAAATTATTTTGTTGCTACTTTACAACTGCATTCTTGCTACTGTTATGAGTCATAACATAAATATCTGATATGCAACCCCTGCCGGACTGCAACCCACAGGTTGAGAACTGCTGCTTTAGAGTTATTAGCAGTTACCAGTTAGCCTCATCATGTAGCAACTGAGAAAAAAATACAAAACCTACAACTCTAATTTAATGATGGGAGGCATCAAAGAAACTTATATTAAGAGAACTGCTGCAGGTGCGGTGGCACACACCTGTAACCCTAGCACTCAGGGAGGCAGAAGCAGGCATATCTTTGTGAGTTTGAGGCCAGATTGGTCTACAAAGTGAGTGTCCAGGACAGCCCAGGCTACACAGAGAAACCCTGTCTCAAAAAACTAGAGAGAGATGAAGAGAAAGAGGGGGAGGAGGACAGAGAAACTGTTAAAGAAATGGCCAGTATGGTAAAAATTAATTATCAAAAAGGAAAGAAACTAGGTGGAGAAATCTGTCTTAAGAGACCTGACTAAACGTAGCACATCAAAGTAACAAATCCCAGAATGGATGTTGAGAATATATACTGCTGGTAAGAGCACATAGCCATTGTGGAAAATAATTTGGTGGTTCCTCAAAATGTTACATATATCGACTTGAGAGATGCCTCAATGGTTAAGGGCCTTGCCTCCTCTTCCAGAGGTCTGAGTTCAATTCCCAGCAACCACCTGATGGCTCACAACCACCTGTACTGAGATCTGATGCCTTCTTCTATTATGCAGGCATACTTTCAGATAGAGCATTCATAAGCATAAATTACATAAATAAACCTTTAAAAATGTTACATATAGAATTACAAATGGCCCAGCAATAATACCACTAGATATATACACAAGAGCATGTAAAACATGTTCAAATAAAATACTGTACATTAATGTTCATACTATTTAGAATAGCCCAAGTACCCAGTAACAGATGAATGTATAAACAGAACGAGCAGAATGTAGTATGTTCATGCTATGAAATTTTAATATATGGTAAAATATGAATGAGTCCTGAAAATACTACGTTAAGGGAAGGAACCCAGACACAAAAGGTCATATAATGTATGGTTTTATTTATTTGAAAAATCCACAATAAATAATAGTTTTTTTTGTTATCTGCAGAAACAAGGCTGATATGTTGTGTAGCTGTTTCCTCCAAATTGTGACTTTCAACTGAAGGGCCTACACTTAGAAGGCTCACCAAACTTTGGAAGAGTCACAATCTGGGGCAAGCCTCTCCCCAAGATTATGTAAGAACAGTGAATAATCACTGGGGAAGGGACACTCCAGTGGAGTTTCCGTACAAGCTGGGCAGGAAGCCAGGTGATGAGCCTTTCATGAGCTGTCACCAGCATTTTGGCAATGCAGCTGTCCAAGCACCCATACTTCTATAAGCAACCACAATAAAGTCACTGCCTCAGAAGTCTAGATAATGGTATCATTCTCAGCTGCCGTCCACTTCTTTGAGAAAATTTCTTTAAGCCTGGAGCTGACTGATGTTGGCTTCTTCTTCTCTCTACTTCCCCACAGGCACATGGTTCTGTGCTCAGCTTTTCCACATGAGTGCTGGAGATCCACAGTCAGGCCCTCATTCTGTACAGTGCTTGAGAATGACACCCAACTTCAACCTATGGCCTCTACACAAGCACACATGTACAAAGACATTCATCCTCTCTCACACCCCCCTCACATGTGTAGTAAAGGAAATTATTTTACCATACTTTACTATTTACTAGGGTAGGAAGAATACCACAGATAAAGTTCATTCTCACTACCTTTTGTCCATTCTCCCACTCTTATAGCTCTCTTACAACTTTAAGGTATAACCAGGCTTCATTCCTTGGGCTTTCCTCCATGCTTATAACTTTAGTGAATGTACCTAATCTTAGCCAATACATACCATCTATATAGTGACAATTCTCAAATGCATACCTCTAGAACTGTTTCTATGACTTAACTCCATACTCTTAAAAATAACTGGATGAGAAGTTGGCATCTCAAACAAGAAAGAAAGCAAGCAAATAAAAAGCCTGAGTTCCTGAGATAGCCTAGAAAATAAGAGAAAATCTTTGTCAGCCATACTTCAAACAAGAGTATCTTGTCTGAATATCTAGAAATATATAATTAGAAAAAAATTAATATACACATATACACAAACCTGCAAACAGTAAGTAGGTCAATGACTTGAACTGACAATTCTAAAAGGACATACAAATGCCCATCAAAGAAACATACACTACAACTACTTTGAGATCTACCTCACTCCAGTCAGAATGACTACCATCAAGAAAATAAATGTGAACTGAGGATGTGGCTCAAATGCTAGAGCCTTTGCCTAGAACACACAAAGCCCTGAGTTTGATCCCCAGTACCACAGAAAGTGAGTATAGTCACACACACACACACACCTGTAATCCCAGTACTTGAGAGGTAGAGGGAGGAGAATAGTAAGTTGTTGGTCAGCCTGGGCTACTGAAGACTCCATCTCAAAGTAAAAAAAAAAAAAAAAAAAAAAAGAAATGTGGGTGAGGGTATGGGGGCAAAGGAATAAGAAATTTATTCACAGATATAGTCACTATAGTAATCAGTTTAGAGGCTTTTCAAACACTGAAAACAACACTACCATTCAATCTCGATACACATTCTGGGGCATATATACCCACAGGGATCTTTACCACCCTATTCAGCGGTACTTGCACTTCCACATTCATCACTGATCTTTTAACAACAGTAAGGAACCGGAATCAGGCCAGATTACCATCAGCAAATGGATGGATGATAACAATGTGGGGAATATATACAAAGGTATTTTATTCAACCACATAGACAAAAAATAAAGTTATGAAATCTGTAGGAAATGGTAAGAATTAGAAAGCATAAAATGAGGTAACCCATACTCAGGAGGACATCTGTTCTCTCTCATAGTCAAATACCAGCTTTCAGTGTTCTTTTTATTTTCTTTGTATAGGTGTTTCTTTCCTCTGCATGTATACCACACACATGCCTAGTGTCTGGAGACCAGAGGAGAGAGAGCATCAGATTCCCTGGGACTGCAGTTAAAGGTGATTATGAGCACTGGTCCAGGATGAGTCATTTCTCCAGCCCAAAATATATAGTTCAGGCTGGCCTCTAATTCCTGAGCCTCCTGCTTACTCCTTTACAGTGTATTCTACCAGCATGAGCTACTACAACCTGCCAAATATCAGCTACTAATTGTAAAGAAGCCCTTGCCTAGGAAGGGGAGAAGGCAAAAGAGCTTGAGATATTAATGTGGAAGGAGGAAATACTGTGGGCAATAAAATACAGATAGAAAAAAAGAGAAGCAAGGAGATGGAAGGGTATCTTAGAGCTGGGGGTAATCAATCAAAACAAAAAGATTTTGAAAATGACACAAAGAAACCTGTTTCTTAGTAAACTAATTGAAAATTATTCCTGAGTTGAAATTGAATCTAACAATTCCTCCATCTCAGCTGACAGCAATCTTTGTCTTTCCAGTTGCACGATAAAAATCAGTAAGATCATTTGTAACTCTTCTCACATTGACGTGCAATCCCTCATGAAACACTGATACCTTCAAGGATAACTATAGTCTGCCCACATCTACCACTATTATCTCCAAGACTAAAACTGTATTTGAATTGCTTGTTTTCCACCTGTATACTCACAGACTCTTAATATACATAGCTAAACCTAAATACCAATGTGCATACAAATGCCTACAAGGCACATCATCAGTTTCTCCAAATCACAACCTCTTTCTTTATTCCTAATATAATCTCATTTAGCTTATACCAGCGATTTTCTCTTCCTGGTGCACTTATTTCACATACCTACATGGCAAACTTCCTTACTTTTTCAAATCATATTCCCAAAGAGACTTGTACCTCTTGTACAAGCTTGTACCTGCACAGTACAAGTGTTACCTAGTCTGGGAGAGATTACAAAGATGGAAAAAATTAAAGTGAACAAAAGAGAGAAGCCCTGAAATGCCTCAAAATGCTAAAATTCCTTTCGTTATTTCTTTTAACTTTATTTTATGTGCATTAGTGTTAAGGTGTCAGATGGCTTGGAATGGGTATTACAGACAGTCGTGAGCCACCATGTAGGTGCTGGGAATCGAACCTGTGTCCTTTGGAAGAGCAGCCAGTACTCTTAACCACTGAGCCATCTCTTCAGCCCCTAAATATTCTTTTCTTGATTACTATATTTAGACAATAACTTTTGCTTTGCTGTAGTCTGCTGCTCCTACAGACAAGATTTTAACCAAGACAATTAAGAAAATTTGCTGTAATTTCTACCTACATAGCATTTCTATAGATATTTCAAGTAAGAATACTAAAATATCAATGAATCATGTTTATGGCCTAATCACATATAACCAAGTACGACCTTTGTCTTTTCACAGATAAAACCTAAAAAAGTTGGAATCTCACAAGAAACTCCATTTACGGTAAAAGATGTGTCCTTTCTCTGAGTATGTTTTGTTTGTTTGTTTAAGGAATGTTTTCACTCTGTAATCAAAGCTGTCTTGGACTCACTGTGAAGCCTAGGTTGGCTTAGAAACAATGTCATCCTCATGCCTCAGCACTCCAAATGCTGAGATTATAGGCATGAGTGACCATACCCTGCTTAAAAGACATGTCTTAACGCTCCTGCCCAACCTTTCAGATTATTCTATCCAAGGCACTTCAGCAACTACCCTGGGATCTGACATTCCAAAACAGGAGAAGAAAACGGAAAGATGGTTCATTTGCCACATAAGCATGAAGACCAGAGTTCAGATCTACAAAACCCACATAAAAAAGCTGTAATGCACACTTCTAGTTCTATGCAGAGAAGCATGAGATAAGAAAACCCTGGGGTTTGCTGGCCAGCCAGTCGAGCCAAACCAGTAATCTCCAGGTTCAGTTAAAGAAGGCATTTCAAAAAAATAAGACAGAGCCAAATAATGTCACACACACAAACTTTTACTTCCAGAACTCAGGAGGCAGGGGCAAGTAGATTTCTGAGTTCTAGGCTAGCCTTGTCTACATAATAAGTTCCGGGGCAGCCAAGGCTGCAGAAAGAGACTGTGTCTCAATAAAATTAAAGACAATGACTGAAGATATCTGAATCTGAATGATCTCAGGCCTCCACACACACATAAAAACACACAATAAAATAAGAGGGAATAAAGTTCTCTCCAAAACCTTTTGAAGTAAAACTTCAGAAGCCACTGAAAATTTATATATATATATCAATTGCTGATACACAGGTGTGAGTCTAGAGAAGTCCATATTCATACTTGGGTATATTCTGTCCCTTCTGAGTGCTTATATTTTTATTACTCAGTGTGCTTAAATCTGTTTAAAATCTCTCTCTTTCTCTTTCCCTCTCTTCTTTTTCCCTTGAGACAGGTTTCTCTGTAAAGCCTTGACTGGCCAGAAACTTTTGCCTCTGGGAGGCAAAAGGTAGAACACTTGGGAGGCCAAGTGCTAAGATGAAAGGTATGTACCACCACCTCCCAGCTGAAAATATCTTCTCAATAAACTCTAACTTTGCTCTTCATACTAGGTTGTTCTGAATAAAATTCCATTGTGGGATACAATGAAGAACCAAGGCTTTGCATGAGTAGTGGTATTATATAGAATTCCAAAGTTGCTATAGGATACCCCACATCCAATGACATAGTCAGCTCATTTTATTCTTATAAATGCAAACTAATTGGAATTTTGTCACAACCTACTTAATTCTCAGTTTCAACCATCAGTGGATGGCTAGTCTGAGGAAAATTAGCTGGCCAATTAAGAAGGAGAAATTAATGTTCTGCTAAACTACTTCACAGGACATTAGTATCAGACTAGGCCACTCTGTAAGTATAACAGAGCAAGACACAAACAAATCTGTAATCAATTCAAAACAAAGACAAAGCATGACTGTTGTCAAAACCAAGAAGTACGAAGGAAGCATTTCTTATTCCAGTTAAGACATGATTACTGTATCTTAACCAATGATAGCTTTACCCTTGTTAGAGTGTGTCCTACAGTAAGGTTTAAGATAGTCATTCACAGTGTTAACATAGATTTCAATTGGAAAACTCTCTTTCTCTTAAACCTTCCCTAAAATTACTAAGTAAACTGAAATCTAAAGCCCAAATCCTATGTCTTATATATATTATTGATTCAATTAAATTCTCATGTTTAGGGTTTCCCACTGAAAGCCTAAATTTTTCAATCATGTAAATACCTCTTTTCCAATTTAAATGTGTTCCGTTCAAACTGGCAATCCTCCTGTTTACTGAGCAAACACATTACCCAATTAAGCCATCTCAACCACACTCCCAAGTACTTTAACCAGAAACTATACTACCTGGCCATCTGAAAACACAGGAAGAAGTATATAAAAGACCAACAATTATATGTCCAAGTTTTTTGGCTTTTTAAATAAACAAATACAACTTGCTGAAGCTATTAATAATAAAGTGCCCACAGTGTTTCCTGAATCATTCCAAATAGAGAGAAAGAGCTAAAAACCTCAAAATGGTACCTGGTATGTTAAGATATATTCAAATATTAAACAATTGATATAAAAACTTAAAAGGACACTATATCTTAGATATAAAAGTTTAGATTTAGTGTTAAAACTGAAAAAACAAACTCTTCTCAGAATACAAAACACATTTATATGTATGGCGGTGGTTCAAATAAACCCTAAATAGAATTTTAGTGGCAGTAAGATAAGATCACATATGTTGGTTAGGGTTTATCAACATTACACAAACTAGAGTCATCTGGGAAGCAGGAACCTCACAACTGAGAAATGGTCTTCATAGACTGACCTACCGGCACATCTGTGGCAGTTTCTTAATTAATGGCTGACATGGCAGGGCCAAGACCACTATAGGCAGTGCCACTACTACACAGGTAGTCCTGGGTTGTTTAAGAAAGCAGGCTGAGCAAGTCATGGAGAGCAAGTAAGCACCCATCCTCTATGGCCTCTGCTTCAGTTCTTGCCTCCAGGTTTCCTGTATGGGCTTCCTTTGATAATGGGCTATAAGTATAAGCTAAAATAAACCATTTCCTTCCCAAGTTGCTTTTGGTCATGGTGTTTATCATAGCAACAGAAAGCAAATGAGGATACATACTAACCTTTTATTTATACAAAATATCATGCAATCAAAATCTAACTAACAAAATTCAAATTTCATCCAACCAGCCACACTGGTTTACCTCCAAACGGATGTTATATTGACTCTTTCATAAAGCAGATTGGTAAAAATATACACATTAGGGTTAAATATTACAAGTTTATCACTCTAGCTCCCAGTATGTAAAATTCGTTAATTACATCACTTATAATGATGACCATAAGGAATTAGAATGAACAGAAATTATTAAATAGGTAACAGGTCTGACATTATCATAGTCTTATCTGTTCCTCAACTTTATTTACTAACAATAAACTGTAGCTTCATTCAGGAATCAGTTAAAGATGAAAAGCAGAGGGCTGGGAACAGGGCCAGACACCTGTGACCCTAGCTTCAAAAGAGGTAGGACTACCATGCTTGATGTCATTCTAGTCTATAGGGTCAGCTCCAGGCCAGTCTGCACTACACTATAGGACCCTGTCTCAAAATAAATACACAAATAAAAATATATATTGCTGGGCTTGGTGATGCACACCTTTAATCCCAGCACTCAAGGGAAAAGGGGAGGAGGGGCAGGCAGATCCCTGTGAGTTTGAGGCCAGCCTCATCTATAAAGTGAGTCCAGGACAGCCAGGGTTCTGTTACAGAGCAAAACCCTGTCTCCAAAAACCAAAAAATAAAAAATATACATTTAAAAAAAAACTAAAAAAGAAAAATATAAAGAATGAGTAAAATACAAGGAAATGAGAGTAATCAAATAGAAAAACAAAGAACACGTCAATTTCATTATTTTAGCTAACATTAGTTGCAAGAGTTTGTCAGCATTAATGTCAATTCTCAAAGAAGAATACTATTTAAACACTTATTCTAATATTTCAATTACTTGAAATGTTTTTTTCTAAATCTTCAAAAATACTCATGAGCTCAAAGAACCATTTAAGCAAGTGTTTGATATTAGCAAGAACAGAACAAAACAGATAAAACTGCTCTGACTGGTAAGGCAGAGACTTCCTACAGGCTACCAGCCTGCCATGACTACATTAGTGTTATCAGCCTTTATGTTGTATGAAAGTCTAGAACACAAACAGAATGATACTTCGGTGCCTAAACACAGCCCATTTTACTGAATGCTGAGGATCTAACCCAAGGAAGTGCTCTAGTAACTGAGCTCTATTTCCAGAACACTTCCTAATACTTTAAGATCTCTGTAAAAAGACCACAGGTTGCAAACCTTTTGTGATCAAAGTGCAGATTTTATAAATTCTAAAAATCAAATAAATTCCAAAATTCCCAATGCTTTGGTTTAAATAACTTACCAACATATGTAAAGATGTGACAGGAAGATCAGGACACAGTGGAGCATGCCTTTAATCACAGACAGATGGGTCTCTGTGAGCTTGAGGCCAGCCTGGTCTACAAAGTGAGCCCAAGCAAGCCAAGGACACACAGAGAAACTGTCTCGAAAAACAAACAACAAAAAAAGACCCAGGAAACAAAACAAAATTTTTATCCACACCATTCTTTAAATTTCTCACATAACAGACATTTATTTAACCTGAACCAAACTCTGAAAAAACATCACAAATAAAAAAACCAACTGTCCAGGGCTCTTAAAAAATAGTATGATGCAATAGGCAAACTGTTCAAGATTTTAAAAGAGACACACAACTACTAAGTACTAAGATCTTTAACGGAGAGGACAAAAAGAAAAGGGCTAAAGTAGTAAAGAGGGGGCAATATGAAAACCATGATGTCAAGTTTTTGACAATGAATACTGATTTTACAGTTTTTGTATTTATTAGGAGATGCATATTCCAGCATTTGAGATTAAATTCATGGTGGCTGCAACTTAAATTTATAGATTCAGCAGAAACAAATTTTATATAAGGAACAAGTATAAATACTTTTTTTCTAGATAAATTTAAATATATAAACACAAGATAAAAAAGGGAGAAAAATGCTAACAACCAGTGAATACAGGAGTATTTTTTCAAGTCTTAAGGATAATTTTAAATTAACTTATTTTTTTGTATTATGTGTCTGAGCATTTTGCCTGCATTTAAGAATGGACCATGCATGTTGTGTGGCTAGTGCCCAAGGAGATAAGGGCATCAGAACCCCTCAAACTGGAGGTATGAATGGTTGTGAACAACCACATGAATGCTGGGAACTGAACTCAGGTCCTTTCTAAGAGCAGCAAGTATTCTTCCCTGTTGCACTACTGCTCCAGCCCCGAGTATGAATTTTTAGAGCAAAGAAAAAAAAATTCCCAAGATATCCTTAATAATGAATCCAATCAAACAAAAACTATAAATGTATTTAAAACATATTTTTCTTAAAAGATGGAACATTAAAGTTTAAGTCATAAAGTTAAATGACTCTATAGTTAAAGTAAATAGTGAGTCCTCCACTCTGGGTGTGAGGATGGTTTGTACAATGCTTTTTGTTTTGTTTCGTTTCAACAAAGTCTCCCTCTGGGACCTGGAGCTTTCTACTAGGTTTTCTAGCCAGTGAGCACCAGTTATCCACCTGTCTGTACCTCCTCTGTGTTGGAGCTACATGCTCACACCACAGAACCAGGCTTTTCTGCATAGGTGCTGGGAATGGAACTCAGCTGCATGTTCGAGCAGTAGGCTCCAATGTCTGAGTACAATGTATCACTCATGTGTCTGTGGCGATACTGGTGTAAACAAACCTGTGCTGTCAGAGAAAACTCTAGCCTGGCAGTTAAAAACAGCACATACTGCCAGCTCACTGTTACTGGGTTATATATTTACTATGTTATATACTATTATTTCCTGTAATAATTTTAAAGAACATTTTATGATTTGGGCATTATATTTCCACAGGCCTGTATACTAAAGGTTTTATTGACTGTTAGTAGACTGTCGACCCTTTAGGTGGGTAGGGCACAGTTGATAAAAATATTACAGCGGCACTCCTCCCTTCTCTGTCTGCTTGCTGGCTGCCTGGGATGATCAGATTCCCAACACATGTTCCTCCTATGATGTACTGTACCACCAGCAGCTGAAAGCAATGAGGCAGGAAACCATGTATATCTCAAACTGTAGAAATGAGTCAATATAAATCTTGGCTCTTTTCTCAGGTATCTTGTCACAGCAGGGAAAACAGCACAGAACTTCCTCCTACTTACTAAGCAAACATTTACTGTATTCTAATCCAAGTGGCATTCTCATACCCCCCACGTTTACCACTGCTTGATTAGATTACGAAACCATATACACAACCAGCAAGACAGCTAACGGTAAGGATGCAGTAGCAGCACTCATACCGTGGTACAGGCTTTCTCACTGGACTTAGGAAGCACTCAACAAGAGGGAAATCATGCCTGACAATGGAGAGCCTCCCAACGACCCAGGGCTAGTTAAGTCATGGTCTTGAAGGAGAACCTACATCTGCCACTTTAATAAACTAGCATGATCTCTAGCTACACTCTAAATATTTGTCCCTATGCCTACCGTCCCCATTCCTCATCAAAGAAGAAAGAATCTTCCCTTTGCAACAGAGATCATTATGGAAAACCCACAACCAATCAAAACATAGAGGAATACTGTGGTGTCCAGTACTGACTGATAAAACTACAACAACTCCTGCACCTAAGACCCGGGCCACTGGAGGAGAGGGGGCAAGATGACCGCAAGAACCAGAGCAACAGTTAGCTTGCTGTGAGGTTCTGACCCTAGAGATGTCAGAGAAGCCACGTCCATCAAGTCTCCAAAGCCTGACCACCTAACAAGACCTGAACAGCACCAACACACACGCTAACACAAAAAGGAAAAAAACAAAACAAAACATGAGACCTCAACCCTAGACGAAGAGCCTCAAAGACTAGGTGGGGTGTCACAGGCCTTTGATCCCAGCACTTGGGAGTCAGCGGCAGGTGTATCTCTGTGAGTTTGAGACCAGATCTCTTTTGAGTTTGAGGCTAATCTGGTGTACACAGTCAGTAACAGCACAACCAGAGCTATGTAAAGGAACCCTGTCTCAACCCCCTAATCATAAAGACACGCACGCATGCACGCATGCACACGCACACACATCCTACAAACAACTAAAAAATACACACAGCCAGGAGCAGAGGCGCACGCCTGTAAATCTCAGCACTCAAAGAGGCAGAGGCAGGTGAGTTCGACACCAGCCTGGTCTACAAAGCCAGTACAGGACAACCAGGGTTGTAACACAGAGAAATCCTGTATTAAAAATCAGGAAGGAAGGAGGGGGGGAAGAGGGAAGGAGGGAAAGGAAGGGATCGAAAAGAAAGTAAGTCTTCAAGAAAGAAACCCCAAATTGGTTATCCAATATCAAATGGTCAGCCCTAAAGTCATATAAACACAAATAACAAATAGGCTAAGAAGGCTGTATTTATATTTATGTAAGAACAATTAGGAAAAAGAGCCCATGAATTTGAAAGGGGAGGATTAAATAAGAGGGACTGGAGGGAGAGAATTATGTAATTTAAAAAAATTTAAAACTGATTTTTAAAAAGACTACTTCTATAATGCTCACCACAGCATAATCACCTGTGGTGTACTTCTCAGAGAAAGTTGTACCTATATGGTCATTAAAATTACTTGTACTAAGTCGTAATGAGAGCAATCAGAGAACAGAAAGAAATGAAAAGGATTCATATTAAAATGGAACATACAGAACTCAGTTATATTTCTATATGCTAACAATAACCTATCAAATTTTCTTCTTTTAAGGCAATCCCATGTGTAATACTTAACATCAAAAAAAGAATTATACTAAAAACAACAAAGCTCTGATGAAAGAAACCAGAACTGTAAATAAATGAAAAAAGACATCCATGTTTCCAGATCAGAAGGAACAGAACTGTTACAATGTTCAAGCCATTCAGTGGCCTGTTGATTCAAATGCACTACCAAAATTCTGACATTTTTCAAAAGAATAGAAGAAAATAATCCTAACAGAGAATCACAAGAGACTCTGGATCAACAGTAATCTTGAATAAAAAGAACAAAACTACGGGCCTCACACCATTTAACTTCAAAACTTGCTTTGCAAGCTCTGATAATGAAAGAATATGGTACTGCTGTAACAGATGACTATCAATGCAACAGAACAGACGGCCAAAAATAAATCCACGTATGGATAGTCTATTGATTTCAACAAAGGTACGAAGAACATATCACAAGGAAGAAAGCAGATGTCCCTGGATAGACAATAGGACTCAAAGCACAAGACCAGATAACTGTGAAAATTTAAGAAGCAGAGGAATCCTAGGCAATGGTTTTCTAAAATATGACACCAAAAAGATAGACAAATACAAAAATAAACCAGTTACATAAAACTATAAAGCTTTGCATAACCAAATAAGCAATAGATAAAAGTTTAAATACAGTTGTCTTGTAAGCCATGTGACTTCTGAGGGAAAAGAGAATAAAGGTCTACATGCCTATTGCAGTATTATTCACAATAGTTAAGATGGAGAATCAACCTGAACTTCCATGAATAAATTAATCAATAAAGGAAACATAGTATATATGTACAGTGAAATACCCTTCATTAAAAATGAAAAGAGAACTAATCATTTATAAAGGGACAAACTCAAAGAAGCATTAAGTAAAATAATAGTTAGCAGAAGCTAGGCAGTGTAAGGGAAGTACGAAGATTAAGACGTTGATCCAGGTATAAGCTTTCAGTTAGGAGGAATAAATCTGAAAGAATCATTGCACAATGTGGACTATGATATACTTAAAGTCTACTTATTTTCCAGCTGTTTTGAGGTATCATAGATGTTATATTTATAAATAAATTCTAAGCCAAGGACATGACACTAAATTTTACTGCATCATAAAACTTTTGAAATGGGAAACATGTTTTTGTATTTATGTAGAATGGATTCTAGGTTAAGCTAATATATTCCAATCTGACTTTTAAACATTTGGAAAACAGAAATCCTAACAATGAAATATGTCTCCAAAGACAAGAATTTGGAGAACTTACCATTTTTGCTGACATCCAGTTCCCTGAGATTAATAAGATTTGCAATGGATGCTGGTAATGTTGTTAAATCATTGTCTGGCAAACTTAGTTTATGTAGAGACTGGCAATTAAAAAGTTGCTAGAGAAAAAAAAAAGAAAAAGAATTTTTATTATCTTTCACATTTCTTTAGGTATTTTATTATTCTGGGTATGTTACTGTGGGTCTGAATAAACCTGAATCACTTAGAATGACCCACACTTCTAACCTAGAAAAACTGCACACAGTGAGAATAAGTATATAAAATACATATGACTATATTTTCTGTTGAAGCTGTCAAAGCATAAGATGGCTGTTACATATTATAAGCTCTGGAGCTTGTCTTTCAATCAAACTTATTCCAAAAAAAAAAAAAAAAATCCATATGGAAGAGCATGTCTTGAAAACTATGTAAGTTTTAAGTCTGAGTTAGATACATGTTCAGTTACTTGTAGTATTACAGTCAGCATCTCTCTTGTACAGGCCTCCTAAGTTCCTACTTATGACTAATCTAGGTTTTCCATATTGTCAGAGATCTAGTCATGGAAAAAGAACAGATTTGTTGGTGTACATAATAATGATGAACAGTAAGCATAACATATGCTACAATCACACTGTAGGTGTGATTCACAACCATGGAACTGGCGACCTTTTACTATTTTTCCAGAGCTGTTATAGACCTCTCTACAAAACTATCAAGAATAAACAGGGCATAGTGGCTCAAGCTTATAATTTCCCAGACCTGGGAAGCTGAGGCAGGAGGGCTACAATGAAGTTTGAAGCTAGCCTAGAGTACAAAGTGAGATCCTGTCTCAATAAAGTTAAAAAAAATTTTTTTTCAATGGAAGGGGAGGAGGACCTCCCCTATCAGTGGACTGGGGTAGGGGCATAGGAAAAGAGGGAGGGAGGGAGGGGGCCACAGCTAAGATACAAAGTGAATAAATTTTAATAAACAAAAAAATAAATTGAAGAAAATTCATTACCTAGGACAGCAGTAGCTTTAAAATATTTTTAGTATTGGATCATCAGTATTAAAAGCCTTTAAATACTGTCATCCATAATGCTCACAAACATAAAATCTAAAACAACTATTTCATAAAACAAGGTGCATATGCAACATACTTTATTACCTGTTACAATACAATTAGGGTTGCTGGATTAAAGACAGGCTTTCCAATTAAATTTGAATTTCAGATAAACAAATTTTTAGTGTAAGTGTATCATACATACTTACACTAATTATTTCTTGTTCATCAGAAATTCTTGTATCCAGTAATTTTATTTTCTAAATCTCACAGTCCAAATTCCAGTTTATTTTTCAGGATTCTGAAAATATACATTACATCGTTCGCTGGTGGCTGTGGTTGGTTAGTTTTGAAAACAAGGTCTTACTATACATATGGATCAGGCCATGACAGAACTCACTGTGTAGGTCAACAGTCTTGAACTGGAGATCTTCCCTTAGGGACCATCATGCCCAACTCTAACCTGTTTTTTAAGCCACCAATTTCAAGTCTCCATTTACAGCTTCAAAGGGCATATGGTACACACCAACAAGGCTTAGAAGACAAGGGCAGTCAGATCTCTGAGAGTTGCGAACACCTAGTCTACACGGTGAGGCCCTGTCTTGAAACAAGAAAGCAAACTGCCATTTGAATGGCTATAGACCCTAACGAGTAATTTAAAGTTGCTGTACCTCTTTCATAAAATAGGAAAACGCAGATAATAAGAGAAGAGCATACTTAAAAAATAAACAAAGTGGCAATCTGAGAAAGCACTTCAGAGCAGCAGTCTTTCCCTGGCAGTTGTCACTAGATTTCAGAGATGCATATTCTACATATCAATTCCATACAAAATGGAAGCAAGCAGATTCCCACTTTTAAAAAAATTAGAAAACCATAAAAGCATGATGATGTGGTAATTGAAATGACAATTAGCCCCAATTATAACAATGCATATAAAAGGCTTACAGAAATTACAGTAAGACAGTAAAAGTTCCATTTTCTTTGTCTAGCTAAATCTAATGACTCCAGAAGTTGTATATACTTATTAAATGGTTTTAATACGCGATAAGTAAAAATAAAATTATATACTTAACACAAGTACTTAAGCAACGTAAACAAAGGCTTAAAAATGTGTACCATTCCGAACTGTGCTTGCAGAAAGACTACAGCAATAGATGGAAGCACACATCACAACAAGGTAAGAATGCAAGCTTCTATGCACAGACATTACCCAATAGAATTGACAGTGTCAGCATACCTTTGGAAGCTCTTCAATCTGATTAGCATCTAAATAGAGCTCCTCTAAAGTTTTTTCAAAGGTGAAAATCTCTTTGGGAACTTGTTCCAAGCTGCAATGAGAATAATCTAGAGTAGTGACTGTCTCCTCTTCCCCTCGTAGACAGCGACATGGTACCAACCGCACAAACAAACTTCGTTTTGTAGTCATTTTTAAATGCTGCAGCATGTAGATAAAAACAAATAAAAATGTATATAACAAACAACTTTTCCAACAAATTACCATCCATGTAACACAACTCAACAAGCCACAGACAAACAATAACTCCCCACCAACCACATACACTCAACAGAGCCTATTAATATCTTTATTAATATAACTACTGGACTTTAAATTAAACTCAAGCATTCCAGTATTTCACAAAACAATCCAAGAAGTAACCAATTATATGTTTTTACAAAACCATGGTTTGTGAAGTCTGCTTAGCTCTCAAAAACAACGATAAAAGATTTCTCTCTATCTTCTGGCTCTCAGAGTTCTGTCTCTTAGTTAAGAACTCAACTGTGTACATTTCTGAATAGGAAATGCCTGCACAGACATTTTCAGGTCTTCTGCACCATCTACCAGCGATCAACCACCACTTAACTTTCCTGTGATTCTCCTACATGAAAATTTCCATCTACTCCAAGTAGAATTTTGTTCCAATCAAATACCAGCGTATAGTTTTTGGAAGAGCTTTCAAGTCCTAAATGTTTAAAATTACATGTGAGTAAACTCACTTAAAATAGTCTTCTAGTTGACAGAGAGAAAAGGCCAGCTTTGAATTAATAAAAGTTCACAAGGCCCAATTTTATTAACAATTCGAGTACAAATTCCAACTAGGTTAAGATTAAAAACTAGTAGAGAAATTATTTAAGAAAATGAGAATGACTGCCAACTGGTTAGTAATTCTTTGTACATAAATAAATTTTTCCTTTGGCACAGAAACAATACTTTAACCAGCATCATGTTCAAGTTAAAGCCAGTAAGACCTCAGGGACAAAATGTAAGAAAGTATCAAAAACTCAGTAAGAAAGACAAAAACGTTAAATAAAATATTTTAATGACTGAAAAAAAATATATTTATGAACAAAATGTCAAAGTTTAAATAAAGACACAATCAGGTTTATATTTTCCTTGCCTCAGAATCCAATATGGATGGCTCTGCAAGGCACTAAAGGTTCTACTTCCCATTTTATGATACTTGAATCTGTGACCACAGACAAGTAAAGTACTCCCCAGTGCAATTGTTTCTACTCTGACTTTACTCAATCATCAGGCACTATTATTTGGATAACGTTTGCAAATATTTTCTTTGACTTCATTACAGTTTTCTAGAGAATGTCCTATTGCTTCCATAGTGAAACAGTTTCCTAACTGGAAGCAACAGTCAGAAATTAAAGGCAGATCTTTAACATGGTGGTTGGTTGACTCATCAAGTAGACACTGAACTAGATCTTCAAACTCCATTATCAATAGGTCTATTTACACACTAAAGATTTAATAAACAAATACACAGACCTAGTAGTTCAAAGCATCAGATGTTTTCATCTGAGGCTAAAGGCAGTGCGCAATCATGCAAGGCTGGCCCTGGTTTAGAACCCCAGAATCATACACTCAGAAAGTTCCCATCTAAATCATTGTCTAGAAAAAAACATACCAAACAAACAAACAAACAAACAAAAAAACCATATTGATTTCTTACTAACAATTCTTTATTTACAGAAATGCACATTTTACCAACAGAAATAAACAGTTCATACAATAAGGAATTTAAATGTTAAAAAGGGATTAAGCTTACAGTTATATACTAATGATATAAAATTTAAAATCTCCAAAATAGATATAAAATCTCTCATTTAAATTGATATTGAATTAGGCTATTAAAAAACCTGCTACCTGCTCTGTCCAGTATGGTAGCCAGTAGATACACAAGCTTTAATATTAAGGCTAAATCAAATAAAATATAAAATGTCATTTCCTTATTCCCTACTAGGGATACCAAAGTGGATTAAACAGTTACAGATCATTTCTATCATTGCAGAAAGTTCAACTGCATAGAACTACTTTAGTGATTCAAACTATGACTCTCACACACAATGTATTAACAAACATATCTGGACATGTAATTTGAGAGTGTGTAAGAACCTGGATGATGTGCCTTTAAAAAACCCCATTTCCAAGGAACCATTCTAGATTTAGAAATATAATGAATGGCATAAAATGTTATTACTCAATAATGTATCTAATCTGAAAGATAGTGTGTTTATTTTGGATATAATGTAGGTAATTTATAGAGTAAAGTAATATTAAATAGAAAGTCTCCAAAATTTTTCCTCATAAAACAAATAAATACAAAATTATAACAGGACAATTAATTCAGAAAAGGAAGATCAAATGTGTGCTTTGCTCTAGGAAGCTACACAAGAATACACATTCAAAGGAAAACTTTTGTGGATGAAAGCTACAAAGAAAGCAATTCAAACATCAGATTAAATTCAGATTTTTTTTTTCTTTCTGTCTATTTTGTTTTGTTTGAGACAAAGTCTCACGCTGCCCCACTCTGGCCTCCGGGAATCAAGTGAGCCTCCTGCCTCTGCCTCAGAAGTTAGGACTACAAGCATGTGCCATCATGCCAGATTATTAGTCCTCAATTTAAAATGAGTGGACACAGAGCCAATACAAAAATAGACCTGAATGCTACCTAGGTCTGTAGATAAAACAGTATGGAATGAAAGCTGCTAACTGATTTAAAGGAAAAGCTAAAGGCACCTGAATCCTTGAGAGGAGGGAACACACCATACTATAAAGAGAAAGTAAGACCTAAAGCAAGGTCCTCCCATTCATAATAATACAAGATGACAACCAAGCTAGTCCGAAGAGAAAGTGATGCACAATCAATCGATGGACTGCTAGTTTTAACAAGAGCCACCATATAAACCAGAGGTGACAATGAAGTTAAGAATCTTCTAATCATAATGGAAGAAAAGTGGTCAACGCAGAAAAGAAACAATATGAACTGAAAATTTTCTAAGAAAAATCAAATCTAGCTAAGCATGGTGGTCCATGCCTTTAATCGAGGCAGGCAGGTCTCTCTGAGCTTCAGGCCAGACTAGTCTACACAGTGAGTTTCAGGCAAGACAGGGCTAGATAAGTGAAACAAATCAATCAATCAATCAAACAAACAAATTACATCTACTTACCACTGGGTTGAATTTACAGCCCTGATGTTTCTTAATTGAGCCAACATTCTATGAAATGCAGAAAAAAAACAAAATTAACAAAATATATCTTCATAACATTTCTCCTAATTTCTAATTTACAATGAAAGCATTTACAGTCTTCATTTATTCTTCCTGTTATGCTTTTTTAAAAGGTTTTTTAAATGTGTACATATATGTGTGCCAGGTATATACACATGCCTGTAGACGCCAAAGGAGGGCATCAGATACCAAGAGCTGGAATTACAGGCAGTTCTGAGTCACCCAATGTGGGTGCTGAAAACTGAATTCACATCCTCTAGAACAACACTAAGCACTCTTTGCATTGAGCCATCTCTGTCCCCAGTTGTTCATAATCCAACTTCAACAACGTTTTGTCCTGCCATTTCACTTCAAACTATCCACACATCCTAGTTCTGTCACTATGCCTGGGCAAACTCTCCTTTGCTTGTTGATCCTCTTAACAATTCTTTTTATTATTATCACTTATTATAATTTATTCACTTTGTAGCCCAGCTGTGGCCCCCTTCCCTAGGCTCTTCCCAATTCCACCCTCCCTCCCTCTTCTCACCCTATGCCCTTCCCCAAGTCCACCGATAGGGGAGGTCCTCCTCCCCTTCTATCTGACCCTAGCGTATTAGGTCTCATCAGGAAGACAATGGCTGCATTGTCTTCCTCTGTGGCCTGGTAAGGCTGCACCAACCAGGGGGAGGTGATCAAAGAGCCAGCCACTTAGTTCACACTAGAGACAACCCCTGCTCCCCTTTCTAAGGAGCCCACTTGGAGACTGAGTCTGTGGGCTACATCTGAGCTGGGGTTTTAGGTCCTCTCCATGCATGGCCCTTGGTTGGGGTATCATTCTCTTCAGGGTTCAGTTTTCTTTGGCTCTGCTTGTCTCCTTTTGGAACTCCTGTCCCCTCCAACCAACCACTTAACACAAAATTTATTCCTCTTTTACATATACTCATACCTACCCCAAATGAGTGCTCAATTTCAATCTTTGAAGTATTATCTATTTTTCAAATACTAAGTACTCATGAACTAGAAGAGCTAATTTTTCAAGTTTTGACCATACATAATAAAATAAATGTTTGGAGACAGATACATTTAACCTGACAAGTTTATACAGTGTATCCACATCAGATTATTATTATTTCATTAACATGTACAATTGTATGTTTTTATGTACCAGTCAAAAAACATTTAATTGAAATTTTCAAACCTAAATAAATGCAATATTAAGTCTGATAAGTGAATACATTGTTTGTTTGGGTTCCAACTTGTCCCCCAAATTGGCTGAAGCTAGGACATGATTAGGATAGGTATTTGAGAAATTAGCTGGAGGAGCAAGAATATTAATGGAGGAAATCTCAATATGAGGAATGACGTATCATCAAAGTCTTCCATATGATGAACAGGAGCTTCTTCTCCTTAACCCTGCTAAGAAGAACACAAAAGGCTACTCAGAACTCTCTACCTACAGGATGAATGGGGAGCTTTTATCCACTGCCCCTCTCAGTGGGAGCCAAGAGCAGAGCTGCTTCCATGGGCACTAACTCTTCCTTACTACCAACACCTTGCTTTCTATCTAGAAGGCCTCCCACAGCTAAGAAGTCATTGAGGTCAAAAAAGGAAGACTGATTGAGACCATAAGTCCAGACTCAGGTGAGCCTGAGTTTCCACAGTACCAATTTTTATGACTGAGACTAAAAATGAAAGGTAAGCTAGGAGAACGCACTGTAGTTCACAAGCAATGCCAACTAAACTAAAGTGAGTCATTGAGTCCAAACTCAAACTTGCATATCTAACTCTCTAACAAACAGCTCCATTTAATAAAGGGACTAAAATGATTAAGAGTACTAAGAATAGGCTTAGATGTTCAGGAGACAGAGGCAGGAAGAACTCAAGTTCAAGACCTGCATGGACTACAAAACAAGTATGGGGTCAAGATATAAGTTAGTAGTACCATCTAAAGCAAAAAATTTTAAAGATCCAGGGCCATCACTTAGAGCACTTGCCCAGCATGTGTGAGCCCTACATTCAATTCCCAGTGCGGTTGGAAAGAGAAGAGAGGAGAAAGGGGAATGAAGAGAAGCAAAGAAAAGAGGAAAGAAAAAAATTAATGAACGGTTATGGTTTAGATGAGAGTATAAGCACTCAGACTAGAAGGGGGTTCTGAAGAGAGGTCAGGAGGTAAAAGCACCTGCTGCAAAAGCATGAGGACCTGAGTTCCGATTCTAGCATCCATGTAAAGGGCCAGGTAGCCATATACACTTTAACCCTAGTGCTGTGGAAGACGGAAACACGAGGATCACTGAAGGTTGCTGGCCACCACCTCCCTCCAAGCTCAGTTAAAGACCTGTCTCAAGTCAATAAGGCAAAGCAATAGAGCAGAACACCCAACATCTTCCTCTAGTCTCATGAATAACCCTGCCTCCCCAATCCACCCACACAAGGACACACAGCATGCTCACAAACATTAGAGAGAGAAATAGGAGAGGGTGCTAGGAATGTAAATAAGGAGTAGAATGCTTACTCCTGCACACGCATACACAAACACACACATGCACACACACACACATGCAAATACTTTTGAGAGGTATGTGTGTGCAAGTAGTGGTAGCATAAACCTCATGTACCTGTAACCCCAGGAAGGCCAAAGCAGGAAAAATTTGAGTTTGAGCCAGCTTAGGATACCTTGCAAGTTCAAAAGGTAGACAATTTTTCAGAAGACTCAAAGACACAAAACCTACCAGCAGAAATGAGAATGGGCATTTAATAGTACAGATAAGTTTAAAATTGCTAAACTCAAATAGTGGTTATATTTTAAAACATGCAGAGCTTTTTATAAGAAAGTTATAAAATTACATTTCATTTTCAAATTCATTATTATAAGTTCAACATAACTTTAAAACTGGTATCTAGCATAAATTAACTATTTTAACCATGCAGACTCAAGAATACTTCAAAAGCGCCTGAGGCAGGAGGATGGCAAGCTCCAGGTCAACCAGATTATTCAGACACCTTGTATTTAAAAACAAAACAACAACAACAACTTCCAAAAGTATCATTTGAGTCCGGATGTTCAAAGCTACCCTGAGCAATATAGGAAGAACATATAGTTTTCATTACTTGTTTTTATATTTTAAAGCCTACATTATGAAAGAACAGTAAAGTATAACCAAAGAGTGCCAAGATAAATGAAAAAAAAACTATTACCTATGGATCACAAAATCAAATAAAAAAAGAAAAAAAATGAGCTTTGTCCCTAAATATCATATAACATATAAGCAAAAAACCAACATTCATTCTTGACAAAAAATTTTAGTAAGTCAGAAACAGAACTATTTCCTCAGTTAAAAAAAAAAAAAAAACTAACAAAGCCATCAGTGTCACCTCCAAGAATAAAACAGAAACACTGAATAATTTAAAAGATTACTAGAAGCTAAAAAAAAAAACACCCCACAGAACTAGAGATATATTTAATAGTGGATTTGTATCTATATTTTAAAAAACTCTTAAAATTCAACAAGAAATCACAACATGGGCAGAGAGGCAGCTCTATGAATAAAGTGCTTGTCCAGCATAAGGCTAGGATTTAATCCTCAACACAACATAAATTGAACATAGTCTCATAGACCTATGATCCCAGCATTCGGAAATAGAAGTAGGTAGATTAGAAATTCAAAATAATCCTTGGCTATACAAGGATACCAACAAGTAGTTAGAACTCCAGTCTCAAAAATAAATTATCTGGACACGTTTTTCTCCAAAGGCAAACAAAAACCCAAAGCATATATAGATGCCTTTGTCATTAGGAAAAATACAAATCAAAACACCCAGTAACTCAATATTATCCCAGTAAAGGAATTACTATCAAGACAGAAATAAATGTTAAGGAGGATGTGGAGAAACTAGAAATCTTGTATATTACTGACAGAAATTTAAAAATAGCACAGCCAGTTTGGAAAACACTTAGCAGAGCCAAAACATTAAACACAGTTACTGCCAGGCATGATGGTGGCACACCTTTATTCCCAGTACCCTGGAGGCAGAAGCAAGTAGATCTCTTCTAGCTCAAGGCCAGCCTGGTATTAAACACTCACAGCATTGGGAAGGTTGAGAACGATTGGTCTATAAAAATACACACCTAAACACACACACATCCCACACACAGATTTTTAGAAGTTACCCTCCCCACCAAAGATACCTAAAGCTCATCTGTACATACTATCAATCTAACTCAAACAGAAAAACACAATTCCTTACAGAATAAGGAACTGGACACAGTAAAGCACTGCATCTCATAGTTCACACAGATACAATAGTAAACGGATTAGTAGTGGCCAGGAATGACTGACATTCTGTAATGCAGGAGTCAATCTCATCCAACTTTCCATATCCTTTAGTCATATGAATCTAGGAAAACACAAATGTACACACTGGAGTGGGGAGTTTACCTTTTTTTCACATTTTAATAGGCTATAAATATCCAGTAAATCATGGGAAATATTAACGTTTTCTTATAAATTTAGCAAGCCATAATGAAATCTTCACTTACTGGGCTGGCAAAATGACCCAGCAAGTAAAAGCACTTGAAGCCAAGCCTGATGAAATGAGTTCAATTCCCAGAACCCACAAGGTGAAAGTAGAGAACTCAACTCCCACTGGTATCCTTCCGCCTTCACACATACTCCGTGATTATCTGCAACCACACAATTACATGAAAAAATAATATAATAAAAATATTTAACTAGAAAGGCTGAGGAGATAGTTCACCAGTGAAATGCAATGCTATGGCATAAGGACCTGAATTATATCACCAGAACCTACATAAAAATCCAGACATAGAAAGCACATGCTTATTCCCAGCAATGGGGAAATAGAAAGGAGGACCCCTGGAGCTTGCTGGCCAACCAGTTTAGCCACAGCAAAGAGCCACAGGTCCCAGAGAGAGACCTTGTCTCAGTGAATTGGAGGAAAGCTTGGGCTACATGGACAGCCTATTTTAAAAGAAAAAAAAAAGGAAAATCAGTACTCTGTAACATTAAATAGATCAAACAAATTTTAAAAGTTTAAAAATGTACATTTGCGACTTTTTAATTTTTAATTTTTTCCACTTTTTTTTATTTTTATTAATTGCAGTTTATTCACTTTGTATCCCCCCTGTAACCTCCCTCCTCCTCCCTTCCCAATCCTCCCCTCCCTCTTCCTCACCTGTGTCCTCCTCCCCTTCCCTCTGATCCTAGTCTATCAAGTCTCATCGAGACTGGCTGCATTGTCTTCTTCTGTGGCCTGGCAAGGCTGCTCCCCTCTCAGGGGGAGGTGATCAAAGAGCAGGCCAATCAGTTCCTGTTAGAGACAGTCCCTGTCCCCATTACTATTGAGCCCACTTGGATACTGAACTGCCCTAGGCTACCTCTGTGCAGGGGTTCCAGGCCATCTCCATGAGTGGTCCTTGGCTGGAGTATCAGTTTCAGAAAAGACCCCTGTGCCCAGACTTTTTGGTTCTGTTACTCTCCTTGTGGAGCTCCTGTCCTCTCCAGGTCTTACTATGTCTCACTTCTTTCATAAGATTTCCTGCACTCTGCCCAAAGTTTGGCTATGAGTCTCAGAATCTGCCTCGATACCCTTCAGGGTAGAGCCTTTCAGCGGCCCTCTGTGGTAGGCTCCTGTCCTGTTCCCTGTTTCCTCCCTCCTCCAATGTCCATCCTCTTTGCCTTTCTGAATGGGGATTGAGCATCTTAGCCAGAGACCTCCTGATTAGCTTCCTTAGGTGTACAGATTTTAGTATGTTTATCAGACTTTTTGCTAATGTCTTCAGATTTTTTTGGATTAATTATTATTGAATTATTATTATTGAATAATAATTATTATTGAATTAATTATTCCTTGCTATGCCATACTCTTTTTTTAACATGGAAAGTACTTAAGTAGTCCTACAGGGGAAAATTTTAAAAAAGTATGGTAACACATTGGGCAAACCTTTATGAAGAAGTATCAACAAAGTATCCAAACACCTCTTCCATACTGGTGTGATGTCTTGATATTTATACTAACATATGCCTTGAAACTTAATTCTCTCCAGGAGGTTGAACTTAACTGGTTCCAATTTCCCTGAAGATGGGCTGAGCTTCTAACAAGTGATTACAGGAAGGCAAAAATAATAATCTTACAACAGAGAAAATTGACAGATACTACCCTAAACAAGTGATTAAAATTACTGCATGATAAGATTATGCATCTTTCCTAATATGGTAGGAACACTTTCTTGTGCAATTTCTAAAACTTCATTCTAGTGGGGAAAAGAGATCAGATACCTCAACTTAGGATCACTACAAAAATACCTAAACAGAACCCTTTAAAAAAAAAAAAAAGTCACGTAAAAACAATTAAAGATTGAACTGTCACAAATTAAATGAGACTTTTAAGACATTAAAAACTAAATGCTAACTAGATTCATATTTATCTCCCTACACAAAACTAAAGGGTGGATCAAAGACCTCAACATAAAACCAGATACACTAAATCTGTTAGAAGAAAAAGTAGGGAAGAGCCTTGAACTCATTGGCACAGGAGACAACTTCCTGAACAGAACACCAACAGCACAGGCTCTAAGATCAACAATCAATAAGTGGGACCTCATGAAACTGAAAAGCTTCTGTAAAGCAAAGGACACTGTCATCAGAACAAACTGACAGTCTACAGACTGGGAAAGGATCTTCACCAACCCTATCTTTGACAGAGGACTAATATCCAGTATATATAAGAAGTTAAAAAGCAACAAATCAAGTAATCCAATTAAAAAATGGGGAACAGAGCTAAACAGAGAATTCTCTATAGAGGAATATAGAATGGCAGAGAAACACTTAAAGAAATGCTCAATGTCCTTAGTCATCAGGGAAATGCAAATTAAAACAACCCGAGATTTCACCTTATACCCATCAGAATGGCTAAGATCAAAAACTTGATCTTACAATACATGCTGGAAAGGATGTGGAGAAAGGGGAACCCTCCTCCACTGCTGGTGGGAATGTAAACTTGTACAACCACTTTGGAAATTAATCAGAAAATTAGGGACAATGCTATCTCAAGATCCAGCTATACCACTCCTAGGCATATATCCAAAATATGCTCAAGTATACAAGGACATTTGATCAACCAGGTTTGGAGCAGCAGAGTAACAGCCAGAATCTGGAAACAACCCAGATATCCCTCAACAGAGGAATGGATACAGAAATTGTGGCACATTTACACAATGGAATACTACTCAGCAATTAAAAACAAGAAAATCATGAAATTTGCAGGCAAATGGTGAAATCTAGAAAAGATCATCCTGAGTGAGGTATCTCAGAAGCAGAAAGACACACATGGTATACACTCACTCATAAGTGGTATCAGACATATAATATAAACATACTAACAGAGCTAAACAGAGAATTCTGTGTACAGAGAATCTGCACACCTAAAGAAGCTAAGCAAGAAGGAGGACCCTGGGTAAGATGTTCAGCCTTCATTCAGAAAGGCAAATGGATGGACATCAAAAGAGGGAGAAAACAGGAAGCAGGACAGGAACAGAGGGCCTCTGAAAGACTCTACCCAGCAGGGTATCAAAGCAGATGCCAAGATTCATAGCCAAACTTTGGGCAGGGTGCAGGGAATCTTATGAAAGAAGGGCAAGATAGAAAGACTTGGAGGGAACAGGATCTCCATAAGGAAAGCAACAGAACCAAGATATCTGGGCCCATGGGTCTTTTCTGAGACTGATACTCCAACCAAGGACCATGCATGGAAAAAACCTAGAACCCCTGCACAGATGTAGCCCATGGCAGCTCAGTCTCCAAGTGGGTTTTCTAGTAACGGGAGCAGGGGCTGTCTGTGACATGAACTCAGTGGCTGGCTCTTTGATTACTTCCCTCTGTGGGGGGAGGAGGGGAGGAGGAAACATAGCCTTACCAGGCCACAGAGGAAGACAATGCAGCCAGTCCTGATGAGACCTGATAGGCTAGGGTCAGATGAAAGGGGAGAAGAACCACCCCAACCAGTGGACTGGGGAAGGGGCAAGGGAGGAGAAGAAGGAAGGGTGGGATTGGGAGGGGTGAGGGAGGGGGCTACAGCTGGGATACAAAGTGAATAAATTGCAATTAAATTTAAAAATTAAAAATAAATAAATAAATAACCCAAATGCTGCCATGGAACTGGCAATTATAATTCTGCAATACAGTACCACTAAGGTAAACTGAATTAACAGTACACAAGACCTCACTGCAAAACTCTGTGTCAATATACACATATTTCAAAATAAAAAACTTACAGGAGCCTACCACAGAGGGCCTCCAAAAGACTCTACTCAGCAAGGTATCAAAGCAGAGGCTAAGACTCATAGCCAAACTTTGGGCAAAGTGCAGGAAAACTTATGAAAGAAGGGGAGATAGAAAGACCTAGAGGGGACAGGAGCTCCACAAGGAGAGCAACAGAACCAAGAAATCTGGGCACACGGGTCTTTTCAGATACTCCAACCAAGGACCATGCATGGAAATAACCTAGAACCCCAGCACAGATGTAGCCCATGGCAGATCAGTGTCCAAGTGGATTCCCTAGTAACGGGAACAGGGACTGTCTATGACATGAACTCAGTAGCTCGTTCTTTGATCACCTCCCCTTGAAAGGGGAGCAGCCTTACTAGGCCACAGAGGAAGACAATGCAGCCAGTCCTGATGAGACCTGATATGCTAGAGTCAAAGTGAAGGAGAGAAGGAACCCCCTACCAGTGGACTTGGGGAGGGGCATGGGAGGAGATGAGGGAGGGAGGGATTAGGAGGGGATGAGGGAAGGGTATGCTATAGCTGGAATACAAAATAAATAAACTGTAATCAATAAAAAATTAATTTAAAAAACTTAATTCAAAATCTGAAACAAACATTCATGCACTGAGTAAGTTCCTACCGATCTAACTTCATCCTTCCTCCCACGTCTAATCTCTTGAGTTCAGCTGATCTTCCATTCTACCAAAATTTCCAGATTCGATACAATCCCAATCAAGATCTCCATCTCGTTCGTCACAGAAATGGAAAAAGACTATCTGAAATTTGTATGGAATCACAAAGATCCTAAATAGTCAAAGTAATCCTGAGCAAAAAGAACAATGTTGGAGTACTAGTCCAGATTTCAAGCTACATGAGAACCACAGTAATAACAGAATCGTACTGACACAAAAATAGACACACAAACCAATAAAACAAAATTGCAATTTTCTAGATACAAATTACCAAATGTTTATTATTTTATTTCTTCAAAACTACAAGTAACTTTCACATTGGTAACACACTATGCTCGTATGAGAGCCAGTAAACTACAACTGGATCTCAGGTAAAAATAATAGATTATTACTATTGTTCACTCCCATCCTAATATCAATGCTGCCATTCTTTTCATTTAATCCACATCACTGAATCCATTATTGCTAATTTTAGCAATAATTACAGATCAAAGTCACTAAACATTTGTCAAAGCTCACAGTACCAAATAAAAAGCAAAGTTGAAAATAAAGGACTCTGTTTAGTAACAATGCATCCATATTAGCTCAACTGCAATGTATCTATATGAAAACAAGATGCTAATAACATGGAAAATAAAATATAGCATGGTACTTCACCTAATGGTAATATTTTTGCAAGCCTAAAACTACACAAAGCACTTAGCTGTACTTAGAAAAACAAAAATCTGAAATCATGTTGCAGATCTGCATACCACTTTAAGATAAACTTCTCTATAAATTTACTGGCTCAAATAGTAATACTAACATCTAAATTCCAATTTTTGTATTGGGATTGTATTCCAATCATTTCTAAAATTTAAAAACTATAGTCTATGATAAATTGGCATTTGCCAAAAAGGGAAAAAAGTGTTTTAGTCCAGAATTCCCTGACTTGTGTGAATCCAAACATTTTTTTCTCTAATGCTTATATAAATTGTTAGGAAATAGTAGTTCTATGCTAAAGAAATCAGATTTGTCAAACATATTTAAAGAAATACTAATATAAAGGTAAAAGCAACAGAGTTGGGAAAACTGTATTTATACTTCTAATCTCACTTAATGTTTCTGATAAACTAAATTATTTCCAAAACTTCACTTTTTGCACTGGGCTGACAGGCTCCTTTTTTTGTTAATCAAAAGAAAAAGGAGACGGGGCATTTAAACCAGACTATTTCCAAGTCATTAACAATGATACAGAGGAAAATATAACATCCTAAAAAATATACCTTTTGTTTACAAATTATCTATGAAATCCATTAGCAGAAAGTTAACATCCTGATTAGGAAAACATGTAAACTGACAGAAATTAACTCTAAAGTATAACTAATAACCAAGGACCTTTGTGAAACACTGTGTGAGCTACATGAAGTAGTAAGCATATTTATATAAAGATCAAATAAATGACTGAAATAACTGTCATCTGATGATTTGCTAAATTACCAAGGAGTTCAAAAAATGTTTATAGACGTGTGGTTTTTGTTTCAAGAGAACAAGAATCACTACAGAAAACAATGTTCAAGAATCAAACCAAGGATCTTTGTTTCTCCAATAAATACTCAGAGTTTAGTAAGTTTCCTTTTGCTTCTTCTCATTCTCATAGCTGACATGCTGGAGAAAGCAGGAGTGAAGTGGTTCAATGGAAGCCTCTAGGCAACAGTAACAACTCCCTGTGGGGTTTGGAGGTATACTGCTCAGTTGTAAAGTGCTCGTCTTGAGTACATACTGTTCTGGGTTGACTACCTAGCACGGCAAGTTAAGCAAGTAAGTACTAACTAAATAAGCAAGTAAATAGATCAAGCAAGAAAATATGCTTCAGGAGAAATTAAGGAATATTTTTATGGCTAAACATATGGCCAAATACAACAATCAATAAGGAATTTCAGTTCTGTGTGAACTACACAATGAAACCTTGCGCTGCCCCATACACACAAAGAATACCATATGATGAAATAATTTTTTTAAAATATCTGTTAGTATGTGTTTTAAGTTAAACCATAAAATATTAGAATAGATTTAATTAAAAATAAAAAGACTCTTGCTTAAATTTTATCAGAATGCACCTTGGAAATATAAATATGACAATTAAAATCCTATCTGAAAGTTTTTGTATGAGTGTGGTCCAGGGACACAAACCCAGGGCTTCGTGCATTCTAGGTAGCCCCAAGCCATACCCATCTTCTCCATTAGGAATTTTTTAAGTCTTCAGTGTGTTTCAGTGAGTAAAAGCATGAAAGTTCACCATTTCTCTTCATTTCAAGAGCCAGATAAGTGCTTATCTCGTGTACAAAGGGCCTTGGGTTCAATCCCCATACTGAAAAAAAAAAAAAAAAGAAAGAAAGAAAAAGCAAGCAAGAAAGACAAAACTGATAAAACTAGAAACAATTTCAATAACTAAGAACAATTATAAAAAAAATGATTACAGAGGACTGCTAAGGCAGCTCATGAGTTAGCACTTGCTGCAAAACAAGAGCCCACATGGTATGAGTGAATCAACTCCCATAGGCTGTCCACATGCCTTCACATGCTCATTGTGTACTTGTATGCTGACAGATACACACAGACACACTCCTTCTACCTTCGTCTATGTATCTGTCTCTCATACACAAACCTCGCACACACACATACACACATATACACAAAATAGTAAAGAGAAAAAAGTTTGCTTGCTTGCTTTGTGCCTTTAAAAAAAAAAGATGACTAGTATGGTCTCTAGTTCAGAAGTGGCATTCTCTTGCCTATGACATATCAAACAGTATCTACTATATATAAGGCCCTCCTTACACACAGTACCAAAACATTTCATGAGGTCCCCAAAGATCACAGGACACCTACAGAGTCCATGAGATACTTTTATGATGCTTGCTTGGCCTTTCCTTCAAGCCTAAAAGTAGATCTAGTCACATAAGACTAAATCTTAGTATTTCCCTTAAATCATGTCCAAAATCTCCAAGGATAGGAAAGGTCAAGCTATTAATTCTAGGGTAGATGATAGTTTGACAAAAAAGAGATTCATTTTTAGATTACAGGTTTCTCATAAAGGTCCCAAACAAAAACCTCCATTCCAGAGTTTAGATTTAGCCTATGATTTGAAAACCAAGGATATCAGTTCAGGCAGATGTAAGCTGCAAACTTTTGAGATGATTTAAACAGTAAAATTTCAACATGGCAGAACAGGATCTAGGGAGAGGCTCCATGAGTGAGAATACTTGCTCGGCAAGCAAGTGTGCATATCTCCAGCATTGGGGGGGGGGGGGGGGGGGGGGGGGGGGGGGGGAGCTAGCCAGATGCCACCAACTCCCATGCCAGCCAGCCTAGCCAAGAAGATGAGTTTCCAGTTCAGTAAGAAAGCACATCCTAAGTCAATAAAGTAGAGAACAACAAACACTGGACTTCTTGCTCTAGCTTCCCCAAACATAACTACATGCTCACACCAATTACAGAGAGAGACAGAGACAGATAGAGAGGAAAAACTACTCAGTGTCAGGGATGAGCTACAAATACTGGACAAAAAAAAAAAAAAAAAACCAGCTTAACAAGAATGAGCAGGGCCTGGTGACAGACATCTGTAATTACAACCACTGAGGAGGCAGGTCTTGGGGGAAGCTGAGGCAGGACTACTGAATTGGTTCAAGACTGAGCTACAGAGTCAGTTCAAGCCTAGCCTGGGCAACTTAGTATGACATTTTTTGAAATACAAAAGTAAAAAGACTAGAGATACAGGTGAAGAGTGGCCCAAGTTTGATCCCCAGTAAAGAAAACAAACAAACAAAAACAAACAAAAAACCAGGCAGCGGTGGTCCATGTTTTTAATCCAGCACTCTGGAAGGAGATGCAGGTAGATCTCTGAGATCGAGGCAAGCCTGGTGTACAGAGCAAGTTCCAGGATAGCCAGGGATACATAGAAAAACCCTGTCTCAAAAAACAAACAAAAACAAACAAAAAAACAAAAACAAAAAAAATTTAAATAAATTAAAATTTGTATAGATTAGAATCATAGCCTTCTCACATAGATACAAATATAAATATGTGTTCATAACAAGACTCCCTTGCTCTGTGTACTGGAAGGTCTGGGGCAGCAAGCAGGACCACAAGAGAAATAAATACAAGTACCAAGACACTGGTTCCTAAGTACCATTTTCCTTTTAAAATAACCAAGGAGGGTCTGGAGAGATGTCACAATGATTAAAAGCACCTGCTACAAAGTTCCTGAGGACTGGAGTTCAGATTCCAGCACCCACATAATAAGTCAGGTATCCTGCAAACCCATCCTAGGCCAGTGGGTACAGGATTGCTGAGGCTTGCTAGATTCCAGCCTAGGAAAAAAAAAAAAAAAAGAATCCTGAACTTCAGGTTCAGGGAGTAGGATACAAACAAGAACCTTCTGGCCTCTGCACCTGCACGTGCACTCTTATACACAGATGGCTAAATCTGTAAAAATAATAACCAAGAAAGTAGCAGATTAATTTAAAACATGTAAAAAGGGGCAGGGAGGAGATAAGGGAAGGAGGGTAGGATTGGGAGGGAATTTGGGAGCAGGATACAGCTGGGATACAGAGTTAATAAAATGTAATTAATAATAAAAATTAAAAAAAATAAAAATTAAGAAAACGTAAAAATCACAGTTGTATTCTAAAGTTAATTTAAAAAAAAAAAGAAAGCCAGGAAGGCATTCTCACTTTCCAAACCAGTAACAATGAGAGCTGGGAGTAACAACAGCTCAATGGGAGAGGACTAGCCTACCATACTCAATCACCAGCCCTACATTTAAAATAAAGAGCATCAAAATTAATGAAAATGAATTAATTTTGAATATAATAAGAAATCAGGAGTTCAAGTAGATTTAAATAAATTAAAAATCTAAAGAAGAAAAATTTTACGCTTCAAAACGCCTACCTTCAAAATAATAATTACAAATAGAAGAAGTACCTTGAAAAAACTGGGCAGTAGTGTCAGACTCCTTTAATTTCCAGCACTTGAGAGGAAGAGGCAGGCAGATCTCTGAGTTCAAGGCTGGCCTAATATACAGAGTGAGTTCTAAGACCACTAGGACTATTAACACAGAGCATCAACCCCCATCCTACTTCACCCCCCCAAAAAAAAAACCAACAAAAAACAAAAACAAACAAACAAAAAAACCTTTGTAAAAAGAAGTTTGGCAGTCCCAACCTTTGTCACTTGAAGTGAATATCAGTAGTGGACAAATTAAAATTGCCTGGCCCCTGGTAAGATGCCATGAGAACACAGAGTGTGAATCTCTGATAAAGATGCTGAAGAGTTTATCATAACAATCTAATTATGAAATCCGATTTAAGAACTAAATATAAAAAATAGCAGACAACTGAAAATAATGGAATGTTCTACAAAACAATGAAGCCTGTAATTTTCATACATATCAGTGCCTTCAAAGACAGAAATTGTTCCTGATTGCAGAAGCAGAATGACAAGCAACTGTAACACATAAAGACAACTGATAGGGTTAGAAAGCTGTGTTCATGTTAAATTATAACTTTCACAGTCCTGATGTGATTGTTTATAAGAAATAAACATGAAATATTTCAGAGTGATAAGTTATGAAATGGGCAATTTATTGCCAAACAGGTTAAAGAAAAATAGAGGCAACTTTTATGTCTTGTCATCCCCTCAAAAATTAAGACAAGAGCTAGGAATTTAATTCAAGAGAATGAGTATTTGCCGAACACACTCAAAGCCGTGGATTTGATTCCCAGTGCCATCTAAAAACTCATTCTGGGAGTAAACAGTGACACATAGCACTCAGGAGATCAACCATCAGAGTTCTGGGTCATCTTTAGCTACAGAATAAGTTTGAGTTCAGTCTCTCACATATACTGGCTCCCAAAAAAAAAAAAAAAAAAAAACAACCCACACACAAGAGAAAAAAGTCTGTAGCCATTTAAAAACCTGGGAAGAGTATATATCTACAAAGTAATATGAGTCTACCAAGGACTGGAGAAGGGAGAGGACATCAAATGAAAAGGCCTGGCTATCCAGTTCCATGGCCTACAGTCAATTACCTGAAGTCGTTCAGTCAAAGACTGTTTGACAGAAAGTTCTAGAAATCAATTCTAAAGTTTACTTGGAATAAACTTTACTGTATTTACTAACTATCTAAAGTAAACACAATTCTAAAGGAAAAGCTCACACTATCCCTCTGTCTAGTGCATCCACACTGTATAGACTTCCTGAAAGTCACTTAATAGCCATATAGGGCATCAAATACATCGCAGAGGTATTTTCGCACTTGTGTTCATGTAAAACTTATTTTACTTAATTGACTCAAAATGTAAACAGGCTAATAAGCCAAAGAAAAGCCATTTTCTTTTCAGTAAAAGGAAAAAAAAACTATGTTGAAGTTTCTAAAAATCCACATTAAGAATTCATCTTATGGCTAGGTGTAGTGGTACTTTGGAAGTAGAGGCGGAAGGATGACGGCCAACCCAGCTTCACAGTGAGTTCATAGTCAGCCTGGGCTACATGAGACCCCAAGTCTCCAAGTCAGCAACAAGAACTGTGTCTTCCATCAATGAAATTGTGAAGATATGTACACTGATTTTGCCACCCCACCTTAAACAGCAAAGGCTAAACCACTGGAGCTGAGGCTACTGCTACCTGGTAGACTACTTATGTGCGTAGCTAGTAGAAGCCCTCAAAGCCAGTATTTACTGCTTAAAAAAATAAAAATTTTTAAGAACTTACAACCACAGTATGTGTCGAGTGCTTAGTTAAGACAGAGAAGGCATACAACTACAGGGTTTGGTACTGTCAGTGGCTACAGGCCTCCACTCAGGCCTGAACCTTTTATAGCCAAACATAAACACATACAGCTATTACTATGCATATAGGGGGCAGATCATGAAAAGAAGCATAAAATGTACCTCCAAAAATACTGAGTTTTCTTAGCAAGGATTGGGAGCATTGTGTCTGAGCAGTCAGCCCGTAGACGAAACTAGAGTAGAACACGCGGAAGCTCCAATACAGCAGCTATCTGTACTGTGGGAAAGCTGACAAGCCAGCTGGATGCTGAAAATAGGAAGACATCTCCTGAAGGACAGGAAACACCTGTACCTTGGTGATCCATATATCCTAAAGCTGAAACACATTAGTACAATAGTCCTCTCCTAAGCAAGTACCAAAGCAAGAACGAGTATTCACTTAGGCTGGGAAAATATGTTAAGATGCCCTATAATAAGGTACAAGGTAAGCCATTAATAAAAAATTTACCCACTACAAAAAAGAAACTATACTATTTGAGGAAAACCGAAAAGTACAACGGATCTACAGAGCACAAGATCAAATTTCAAGCAGAAAACAGGCAGCAATATTAAATAATTAAATAATACCTCAGAGAGTCTGAGTTACATGTAGACCAAAACACTGCTGAAAAATAAAAACCAACATCTTTGAAAAAAAGGAGTTCTTAGAAACTGTATTTCAAAAACAAATTACTAAGAACTGGAAACCAAAGAGCAAGCTGAATGATTAAGCTTCAAGATTCTGCCATAAACACAGAGTACCCCATAAGTATCTAAGAAGTGTTCAAAAACATTCCTCCCTTTCCTAGAAACATAACTGTATGGGATGGCTTTTCTTCATCTATTTTAATTAAAACAACATACTACAACAGATGGAAGAAACGGATATGAGATTTGAGATCTTTTATATTAAGCCTAACATAAGTAATTTGTAAAAATGCAAACATATCTTCTTTTCACTTTATTCCAGTCAGTCCTCCAAATCACTATATTCAAACATGCTGCAAATACTCAGGGGGAAAATTGCATCTGTACTGAGTACATACAGACTTTACTTTCTTGTCATTATTTCCTAGACAATACTTTAAACCATTTACTTAGTATTTACATTGGATTTAGTATTACAAGCCATCTAAAGTTGTTTTAAAGTGTTTCCAGCGGATGGGCTTAGGTTATATACAACTACTATATGAAGTACCTAAATATCTATGGAGGGAACAGGAACAACCCACCATGGATACCATGTCACAACTGTATTTGTTTTGGAAAGTATATTTTTTTGCTAAAACAATGTTAGCAGGCAATGGTTTACTGTTATTTTAATTTCTAAGAGACAAACAGTAATCAACAGCTCACACAAACCCAAACTTTTAGGTGTTCTCAACTTGAAGCATTTGTGAATTCTATGATCAAAACACCAAATAATCTTACGACTATTACTATTTCTCATAATCATTCCACATTATTACAGAGTGACTCCTCCAACCTGCAGATGAAACTTACAGAAGGCATTCTGTGCAAAATAAGGAGTTCAGACTACAACTGGTCTCTGAAATAACAAGGTGCAATTTACGGCTGTTTCACAATATTTTTATGTGTTTTATGTCACATACTCAGCAGAAACTACTTGAAATTTTGATCACGTCTTCAACCAATAATCCAAGTTACAATATTTCTAAGGAGCCACAAATAAAGGATGAAACGATAACCTACATGAACTCAGTTGCCAGAATATTTGGACACAGGTACTCAATAAATGATAAGAGATCTAACCACCTGTTTATAAGCCAAGCTTTTGTGTGAGATGATTTTGCCCAACTTCAGGGCTAGTAAGTGTTCTGAGCAAGGTAAAGTGGTCTAAGCTAAGCCACCACATTTAGTAAGTGTGGTGTGTGAAGGCATTCTTGATCAGTTACAGCTATGATCAGTTTTTCAGCATGCAATCCCATCCCATCCTAAATTCAGAATATCTGTACTTTCTAAGTCATTCAATCTTCTTTCCATTTTCCCATTCTCACTGTAATACTCATTAGTCATAATTTCACAGTGCTGTCAATGTACTTTTCTCAATCCTTCTAGCACACCAGAAAGCCAAGAAATAGCTCACTATGCACAAAAACTTGAATTAGGATGTCCCTATGAATAAATGTCACAGGCTTTATTATACCTGTTTTGATTATACAAATGTCATTTCTGTTGTTAGTTTCTTAAAATATACTATATAATTAACTTCACAGTTGGTACATCTCATGTGAGTAGAGCTTTATTTTCCTAAGCTTATTTTTAGATATTCTTATTGTCTATTCTCTTGCACACCATCATTTACAAAGCATGCTGTGGAACAAAACTGGTAGTGACAAAAATACTGTGATGAAGCACCAATGTAGTTATGGATCAAGACACACAAATATACACAACACAATGCAAAAAACTAACTGCAGAGCCACTGAGGTAGAGTAAGAAAACTGATGGAACAGCATAAAAACCAAACAGTATACTAATACACATTAAAATATTGCCACGCACACTGGGTTGGAATGCAAACAGGAGAATTAAACCGACTGATCAAATCCATTTTTCTGTTTCATGTTTCACACCTTTGAGGAGTAATACATGTGGACTAAGGAACTTTGGAAAAGAGAGACAAGGAAAATATAACTAAATAATTGGTGAACATGTAAATGACAACAGGCCTTGAGGAAAGAGAAAATAGAATGTGAGGGGGAAATGGAACCCCCCTAGCTAAAAAAGTACATGTTCTAGACTATAATTCATACATACAATTCCTAGGACAAGAACACATAACGCTCATTCAAGACTAATCTACTATGAACAGCTAAGGAAGCGTAACACTGCGGTCAAGAAGAAAAAGAGAAAGCCTGGAGTTTCAACAAACAAAACATAACAGAAAGAGAATAAGACAAAGAGTAAAGATTAAAATCTAAACAACAAAGAGATCCTGAATAAGCAGCAACTATAAATCTGTTTAGTATCCAACATCACTAAAATTCTGTATAATCCCAAATACTTTGTAAATACTTCCATAATCTACTTCTACAACAAAAGAAACTTAAATTCTAAAAACACATGGTTGATAAGCAATTATTTCAAATAAGTGCTCAAGTAAGTACCTAGTTTTCTGAAAATTTAAAGTATGCTCCTTGGTATTTGGTGTTTACTCTAAAGTATTTTTTAAAAGTAAAAAATAAGAAAATACACAAAATGTCTAGAACAACCAAATTTCATAATTACTACCAATGATAAATGTAAAATGCCTCTATCTTAATCACTTAGTTAAGGTAACAGCACAGTAAAAACTGTTTCCATTCTTGATCCTCCCTAAGCATTTTATACATGACATTGACAATAGTTAGCTCTTAAATGGCAAGGAAACGCCATAATACTGAATCAGGTGGAGCTTTGAAAGCTCATGATTACTTTCATTAACAAGTCTCTCCATGCAATTTAGGCAAACACTCTGAAGTATTTTATTTCGTAATTTAATCGGGGGAGAGGGGTCTCTCACACAATACTGAAAATATATAAATTTTGAGGCCATTTAGAAAGACTTCAAATCACTGTCTTAAAAAAAAACTTTTCAAACCTTTGCTGCATTTTAAACAAGACTTCAAAAATATTTGGTTTGAGAATATAAAACCTAAAATTCAATGTGGTGCTAAATTTACCTAACTTTAACTGCAAAATAAGTGCCATGTTGAGGGAAAAAAAGGTTCACAAAGGTTCACAAAGATGGAACATCTCATTTTTAACAAGTCAAAATCTAAACATACTACTCTTTACAAAAAAATAAATAAATAAAGATACTTCTTTAAAGAGTGGGAGTGCTAAATAGTCATTTTTAAGTGCCCTAATACTTTATACAAAACTGACTGACACACAAAAAAAAAATCTTTGCAAAGTATTCATTCTCTAAAAGACTTGCTCTATTAAGGCTTGCTGCTCTAAAGCCAGGAAGAAGCCATAAAAGGAAACCAAAGTTCAATGTCATTTATTTTGTTCCCCTCTTTCATATGCGCAAGAATAACCTCTTGCGATGCCTAATTATATGTCCCCAAATCATAAAGTCCACCAGTTATGCACTTTAAAATCCTTCATAAAGCAGTCTGGCTTTTAACAGGAGTAACTTGATGGGTTCACAAATCTTACCAATAAAATTAAAATGAAAACAAAACTCCAGAGACCAGGCCCTAATAACACAATATAAATACTGGAATGATTCTCTTTCTGAAATGTACCTCATAAAATCGGGACAGCCAAGAACAAGTAGTGAAGTTATTTGATCCTGCTCTTTAAAACCTACCTTTTCTCTTTCAACTAAAGGAAGTCACTCTTTTTCTTCAGGTTTCTGCTAATTATTTTGGTAGCATCTGATTAAACATTAACTTATGCTTAAGCTACATCTACCTATAACGAATATTTATTTAAAATACAGTATTATCTGCCCCTTCCCTTTAACACAAAAGCACTTGGGAAGAACAAACAAGCACACTAAACTTAAAACGGCACCCAACTGAAACACTACTAGGAGAAAAGACAGCAGGGTTCGCTGCAACCAAAACTAGTTTTACCCATGTACGCGACCTCACTGCTTCAGAAGCGTTCCTAAGTCTGACTGATGGAATGTCTGCCATGCTTCATGAATTCCTGCCCGCACAGTCCGTACCTATCACTTGTGGCAGAACCAAACAAAAACAGACGGGTCAACAGGAAAATATGAGGACCATGCAACTGCAAAACAGCGCCGCTTTTTCGCATCATGGGACTCCCCTGAAAAACCTGGAGCGTCTTTCTCTCTAATCGGAACGGCATCCAAGTCCTGACCAATCAACTACTTGCAGGTGTTTGGGGTTCTGCTTTGTTTTCGTAGCCATAGCCATAGTCTCTGTCTTTATCCAGAATCGGCCCCTCGTTCTGCTTCCTAGAACACCAGTTTCAGAGAAAAAAAGAAAAAAAATGTAGCAGCTACTCGTCCTGGGGGCACGTCACCCGGCGAGCCCGGTAGGCGACGGGCCGCCGAGAACGCGCCACTCACGACGACCGGTGCCTCCGCCGTCCCGAAGAGGCACCCGGGAAGGGCAGGCCGGTTCCCAAAGCCCGGGGAGACGCGGGCGTCGGGACAGCCACGCCGCCCGAGCGGGGTTACCGCCGGAGCCCGGGGCGCCCGGCGCCAGCGTAAACAAACGTGGCAGCCATCTCGGGGCGAGCGGACTCGACCTCTCCCCGGCCGCCCCGACGCTTCCAACTTTTCCTTCCGAACCCCAAGCTGCCGTCCGCGCCCCGGAACGCTGCGACTTCGGGCCCTCCCGCCGGACAAAGGCGCTCTTCCTTCCGACGGCCGCGGGCTCCTCGTCCCCCCGCGTTCTTACAACCCCAACCCAGAAAGGGCGTCCGGGCGGCGGACGGGGCCGGGGGCAGAGACCGCGGCTGCCCAGCCGCCCCGACACGACGGGGAGAAGGGGCGACGCCGGCGGGGCGAAGCCGACTCGAGCGCCGTCGCTTCCGGCCCACCAACTCGGCTCGACGCTTTTTTCAGTTTTTGTAAAAAAATAAATAAATAAAAATTACCTCTCGGGGCGTCTCAGGGCAGCCATCCCCCGGCTCGCCCCGACATGGCTCCGGGCCCCGCCGGGGGCTCCCGCGAGGGCGAGGCGGATGCGGAGCTGCCCCCCGCGGCCGCGCGGCTGCTCCGGTGGGGGCCGGGGTGCGGGCGGGCGGGCTTCCTGCTCGAGACTCGTGTCAGGACTTTCCCGGGCCCCGGCTGAGGGCCTCCGCCGAGGGGGGAGGGGGCAGAAAAAACTTTTCACTCGTGACGCCGCCCGGAACGGCCGTGCGAGACTCACTTCCTGCCTGGGCGAAAAAGCAGGATCCAGCCCGGGGCCCGGGAAGCCGGAACCCCGGGGCGGCGCGCCGCCGAGGGGGAGGGGACGGCGCCCGCCCCGAGCCGAGCCGCGGGCCCTGGCGCGGCCCCCGGGGGGCGCGGACTCGGAGCCCGGGCCGGCCTGGGCCGCGCTAGGCCTCCTCCCTCCCCGACAGCCGCGCCGCGCGGGTTATTGTTTGGAGAGCGCCGGCCGCGCCCTGCTCCCGCCGCCCCGAGCCGGAGCCGCCGGGCCGCGCAGGCTCGCGGGCGGCCGTCCGTCGGGCGGTCCGCGCGTCCGTCCTCCTTCCCCGAGGGCCGCGGCGGCGCGGTCTCCTCACGAGCTCC